>NC_081568.1:13720406-13748400 GCF_022355385.1 Mustela nigripes | reverse complement strand
GGGGAGGGGAGGGGAGGGGAGGGGAAGGAGGGTCCTCACACACACCTATGGGGAGGGGAGGGGAGAGGAGGGAAGGGAAGGGAAGGGAAGGGAAGGGAAGGGAAAGGAAGGGAGAAAGTATTGCATGGCAGTTTTCCAGATCTTTGACATTCTTTTTTAAGATTTGTCCTACTACACATTCAAAAAACGTCCAAAAAATGTGTATTGAACATTTTTTTATATGCTAAGCATCATGGAGAAAATAGTTTAAATATATATACTATTCATTCAAACCCTCCCTTCCTAGAGATCAAATATCTGATATTTTGAGCTACTGTGAATTTTTTCTATTCTAGCCATAATAGGAAAATTCCCATTTTCAACAAATATACATGGAACATTTTTCTACATGCTAGACATCATGGAGAAAATAGTATAAATATATATATATATATTTTTTTTCAAAACCTTCCTTCCTAGAGATCAAAGATCTAATATTTTGAGCTATTGTGAATTTTTTCTATTCTAACCATAATGGGATAATTCCTTAGCCCCCCACTGCCTTTCAGAAAACCAGTCAGTATCTTAATGGCAATAAGTGTACAGTGCATAGTCTCAAGCTTATACTTTCTATTTCGTTTGTGCTGTTGGACTGTTTTAAATATGACACAGATACTTAATGCAGATGCATAGTTGAAAATTTCTAATGTAGTCAGAAACCATAAGCATTTCTCTTTATTTTTACAGAATTTCTTGTTAGGCATAAAATAGGTATCAACAGAAGTTAGAGCACTGTGATGACTCTAAATAATCCAGGGTTAAAAAAAAAAAAAATCACTGTGCTTACAAGCTATTTTCATGCTTGCTTTTTTTAGCTCCACAATATGAAGGAAGAAAACTATGTGGAAAAGAAAGACAAATTTCCTTCCCGGTAGAACATAGGGGACAATGGACTGGAAAGACTCATTCCAGCTCTTCATTCTTCTAGATCTGAATCGGTCCTGCTCTCCGTGGCCTCCTCCACTTTTGGGGAGTATGGAAAGATCAAAACAAAAGAAAATAGAAGAAAGAAGAAAAAAGAAAATAACAGGGAGGGGGAGGCAGAAAAGAAAGGGAGATATCCTCTAGAGTAACCGGCAGGTTCTTAGTGATGGAAACCCAGAATTCAAACATTGCCCTACACTGTTTCCTCATTCTTCCCATCCAAGCCATCTGTCCCCTCTAAGCCATGGTATAGAGATCCCAAGCAGTGCTGAGCAAGCTTTCCCCTTGCTGGTTCATTTTAAAACTCTCTTTCTGTCCTTGCATAATAGGAATCAGCTGGAGACATTAGCGTCTACAGGATTTATATGCTTAACTCGTTTTAGGCACTGGGCATGAGCTTCAAGGAGGTGACAATCACAGCATACCAAAAAGCTTGTGTGCTTATTCTTAATGGCTTTCATGTTGTTGACTGTAGGATATATTTATGGCAGACGGCATGGTGGGGGAGCGACTGTTCTATCACCAATACATCTCCTCTCTGGGGTATAGCAAGACTAATTTAGATTTAACATCTTGGTTGGTTAGTTGGTTGATTTTATTTTTTTTTTTTAATTTCTATTTAAGTAACATTAATGGGTATAATTAAAAGAGAAAAAAATCACCAAGCTAAAACAAAATTAAATGGAAGAAAAAACATCAACAGACTTTTCAGAATATATCTATGTTTAATTTTTTAACATTTTGTACTACCATTTATTCTTCTAGTATGTTCACTAACATTACAGTGTTATTCCTGTCCCTCTCAGCAAGCCATTTTGCCAGATAGATAGATAAATAGACAGATAAGGAAATTAGATAGAGAGAAAGATACATAGATACATAGATAGATAGATACATCTTGCACAATGAGAATCAGTTGAAGAAGTTTGTATCTACAGGATTTATCTAAATATCAGCATATATATGACATATATAATACACTTCATATATAATAAAATAAACCCTATATATAAATGTCATATGTCAGCTCATTCAGTTCCTACCTATAAAGATATCCACCTCTGTAACCCCATATTCCCTTTCTGTTTTGTCACAGTGACAGTTCCCCCCACCTACCTATGGATTACTCTTTGCCCGTATTCTAAATCTCGTATCATCCTTTCTAAGGACATCATTCCTGTATCTCTTCCCACCCCTTTCCTCTCGACTACTGCCATCCCATTAGGCAATTAAATAGTGTCTTCTGTCTTGAAAATGAGTCAACTCCATTCTCCTCATATGCCTCTGAGGCTATTGCCAGTTCTCCTCCTACTTAAGAACTGGGCTCCTTCTAAGAGTTGACTTCTATATATTCTGTTGACTCCTATGCATTCCTAAGCCTTCCAGAATCTGCCACTGAAACCTCTCTTACTTCTCAGCAGCACATGACGGTGCTGACCACTCACTTCCTTCCTGTGGCGTCTGGGCCCCCAAGCTGTTCAAGGTTGTTTTCCCCCTCTCAGTGTTGATGACACTGACCTCACTGAGCTCCTGGTCTTCTTCTTGCAGCTGCCTGAATGGGTACCACTGTTCCGCGAGCTCCTCTCTTAACCACCATCTTCATCCCTTTCACTTGTGCTCCAGACAACCTCATTCATCCTTGCCTCTCTCGTACTATCTCCATGCTCATGGATGTTCCTCCCTCTTTTTCCTTTTATTTGCAGTTCATAAGATTTCAAGAACTAAGGAAACACACTCAAAAGGGGAATAAAAGATTATTCCACACACCATAGTTGTGGGTTCCAAAGTTGGATTTTTTTTTTTTCAAAGTTTTGTAGCATTTCCACAACTAAAGGTGCATTACAGCCTTCAGTTGGAAGTTCTCAACAGAGGCAGAATTTCCATAGAATTTTTCTGAAGTTGGAGGTTAGGTTATCACCTAAGTTATAAACAAAATAAACATAGCATTGTATGTTTAGTAATATGATGTAGTTATCTGACATATTTCCCTATGTAAACTAAAATATTCTTTTCAGCATAATCTAATAGTCCATGTTCCAGTTTCATCAACTGTCCCACAAGTGACCTAAAACACAATTATTTATGGTAAAAGATCTAGTCCAAGAACACATATTGCCTTAATTTCCATGTCTCCTCAGTCTCCTTCAGTTTGACACAGTTTTTCGGTCTTGCTTTGTCAGTCAAGACTTTAAAGTTATTGAGTAATACAGACAAGTTATTTTCCAGAATGCCACTCCAGTGGGGACTGTCCAGTGGCCATTCCTTCATGAACGCTCAGGTTGTAGCTTACAGTGTTTTAAGGGAGTCCTATCTGGCAGCACGTGACATCAGTCTGTCCTGGAGAGAAAGAGAAGAATGATGAATGATGAAGTCAACAACTGATGAATCTGAAAAAATGGTATGCAGAAGGGCCTTTTACTAGTCTGAAATCACTTAAAAGGAAAGAATTTTTGAGAATGGGGAATGGGTGATGGTTTAGATGACATTGACCCATGAACTGATAATCATTCAACCTGGATGACAAATGTGTGGGTGTACGTTATCCAGCTTCTCTACTTTGGTATATTTCAACTTTCCATAAAAAAATACGTTTAATTTTAATTTCTACCCACATAGAGCTTATTCTAATTTACAAAATAAGGGTCAAATTTCCAACCCAAGGAAACTGAACTGAAACTTGAACCAGTTCCAGAAACTTACAGTGAGGTTAGAGAAACTAAGGGACTTTTTCATGTTTCCTACTTTCTTATCTACTTTCTTGATGAAAGTGGTGTCACAAGGACCCATACATTAAATATGAAGTTCAACAAGAGCTGACTACGCATAACACTTTCTCCTAGGTTTCAAGAGTGGAGAGATGAACTGTTTCAAACCAGAGATTTCAAACCAGTGCACAAGTGAGAATAATAGAGAACATTTCAGGCAAACATTTTGAATATTACATATAAAAATGGCAGAGTAAGGAGCATAGCACAAAAACCATCAATGCCTAACAATGTGTATTTCTGAATCAGCTTTAAAAAGATGATGACTGGTTTGCTTTTTTGAGTGACTTTTATTTTAAGAGGAAAGAGGCATTGCATGTGCACTGCACTATCACGTGTATTCCCTGCCTGAACATCTCACACACTTATATCATTATAGGTCCATGGAGCAGGCCGAATGGTGAATCCCACAAAGATATGTCTACTTCCTAATCCCCAGAATCTGTGAATATTGCTTTATATGGCAAAAGACTGTCTATTGTTTATGTGTCAAAGGTTGATTGAATTAAAGATCTTGGGAGGAAGAGGGTATCCTGGGTTATTTCTGTGGACCTTAAATGCAATCCCATGTGTATCCTTATAAGCAAGAGACAGAAGAGGTTTGGAAACTAACAAACAAAACAAAACTGTTTCTCAACTCATAACACTACTGACACCAAATATGTTGAGATCTTCCCCCTCCAAACACACACACACACACACACACACACACCCCAACTGATTTTCCAACTCTCCAGACACCAATTAAGCGTCCTATAACTTAATTCAATTCTGACAGTAGCTACCCAGAGTTAGCATCAGACTCAAAGATTTAAGGGCTCAGTCCCACCAGACTGCCCTGCCTTTGGATGCTAGTTTCAAATAATAGGTCCCCATGTACCCACACTTCTGTCCAACTTGGCCAGGAAGTTACAACTCCACTTCAGCTTCCATAATTGCCAGAAGAGACTCAGGGAAATGTTTACTTAGATATACCAGTATATTACAAAGGTTATAGAAGAGGAGGTACAGAGGATGAGGTCTGGAACGGTCCCGACCTCAGGAGCTTCTGCCCCACAGAGCTGGGGTATGTCACCCTCACAACACGTGGATGTATCCACCAGCCTGGAAGCTCTCCAAATCCTATAGTTGAGGGACTTTTTAGAGGCTTCATCATATGACAATTTACTAAGTCACTTTCCAGCCCCTCCTCCCTCCCTGAGGATGGAGGGGGGAACCGGAAGTTCCAAGCTTCTGATCATGGTTTGGTCTCTCTGGCGACCAATATCTCCCCAGAAGCCCCCATCCAGGAGCCCACCAAGAGTGACCTCATTACAGCACAAGATGCTTCGATCACCCAGGAAACTCCAAGGGACTTAGGAGCTCTGTGTCTGATCATCCTATCACTTCTATCCCTTGGAAAATCACAGGAGTTTTAGGAGCTCTATGTCAGGAACAAGGGACAAAGGCCAAACATATATTGTTTATTTTGTCACAGAGACAGACACCCAGAGGAGAGACAGATGTAAGAGGTAAAGACAGAACAGAAAAGATTGCAGTCGCAAAATAAAGAACGTTGGAACCACCAGAAGTTGGATGAAGGGACCAGACTGCGCTAGAGGGGCTGGAGGCAGTGCAGTACCACTAAGAACTTCATGTCAGACTTCTAGTCTTCAGAAATGTGAGAAAATAAATGTCTGGTGTTTTAAACCCCTGTGATGGAGATTTCCAGTGTCAATTTGTCTGGGCTAAGGAATGCCCAGAGAGCTGGTAAAAAAAAAAATCTCTGAGTGTCTCTGGGATGGAGTCTGTGGAAGAGATCCGCATTTGAATCAGGAGACTGAGGAAAGAACTCAGCCCTCACCAAAGCAGGAAGGCATTGTCCAGTCCCTTAAAGACTTGAATAGAGCAAAAAGACTGAGGAAGAGCCAATTTGCTTTCTCTGTCCTCTTGACCAGACTTTCATCGGCTGCCCTCTGAATTCAGAGGTTCTAGTTCTTGAGGCTTCAGACCCCAGGCTTAACACAGTGACTCCCCAATCCCTTTCTCAGGATTTGAGGCTCAGACTGGGATTTACACTATTGGCAAACTTGGTTCTCCAGCTTGTAGATGGCAGATCATGGGATTTTGGGGGGCTCCATAATCACATGGGCCAAGTCCCATAATCATCCTTATCTTATTATATATCTAAGAAAAGATTACAGTCTCAAGGTAAAGAACCTTGGAACCACCAGAAGTTGGATGAAGGGACCAGACTGCCCTAGAGGGGCTGGATCTAAACCTAGATCAATAGACAGATAGATAGATACATAGATGCACAGATACATACATAGGTAGATATGGAGATAGAGAAAGATCCTATCGACTCTATTTCTCTGGAGAACCCTGACTAATACAGACAGCCGGTTTGTGACAATTTGTTACAGCAGCCCTAAGAAACTAAAACAACAATGCCTACACTTTTTCTTCAAAAAGGCTTCTGTGAAATCTAATCCACCACACAACATTCTATTAGAATGGAAGAAAATTAGCGTATCTATTCACAAAATGATAGACTAAGTGGGTTCCTTCAAGATTTTATTTGCATGGAGTAAAAACATAAGTCTTAGAGGCTTCAATCGTTATTATAATGTTCTAAAAAAGCCCTTACTATTTGCAGTCTATGTCTCAATATGGAAAAGGGAGTGAATGCTTAACATCTTCAGATAAAACACATTTGATTAAACCCTTATGACTCCTACGAAGAGTGAAGCCTTGTGTTAATACTGCTAACGTAATGGAAACCGTCAAAGTGGTTCTATGACTTTCTGCAACTGGGGATGAAGTTTGATGTGAGCTTTGAAACAGGACAACCTCTAGAATTTACAGTACCAGTGAAAAATGAAAATACAGGGCTCCTTATTCAGAAAATGATAATATCAAGTAAGCATAGACTAAATCAAGGATAGGGCCCTTCTAAGTATGGGGCCCTACATAGCTGCGCAAGTCAGACCAGCCCTGTGTGGAAATACCATCTAAAAAAATACCATCTAAAAAAAAAAAAAAATTTCTTTGGTTGTTGTTTTAGTTCTTTTAATTCCAAAGGCTTTATAATGTCACATTTTCTTTATGTTGGTATAATTGCTTTCTTAGTTCAAATCAAGGGATAATCCTGTGTTCTAGACCATCACCATGATATACTATTTAGCTCTTCTATGTAGCTGGAACACAGCAATTTGTTTCCTCTGTACCTGCTGTCTGTTTCCTAAACGTTACAGCATCTGCCTCGAATCTGTTTGAAACTTTGTAAGGTACCTCGGTTTTCCATCTCTCACAGTTACATTCCCAGGGCTTGGGAGAGGCTCTGTCAGACTCCAATCCCTCCTGTACAGCCATGGTACGTTCTCGGAACCTGCCATCCTGTCTGTTACTTTGCACACCACAGGGATGCTCTCATATTCCCCAAGCTTTAACCTGTACTTTTTTCTGGTGCACCACACAGTAAGTTGGCGAGGGCGAGAGCACTCAGCTGGCATCCTGATGATCCTGCAACCTCGCAATAAATCCTCCCTTTGGAAGACATCACACAGCCCAGTGGCCTAACTTCTTCCAAGAGGCATTCTATCTCATACATTTCATCTTCAGCTTCCTCTTCCAAATCATAGTCTTCTGAATCGTTGAGAAGTACAGTATTCAGGGCACCATTTTTCTTCAATAAATAGACTGTGTTTCCACTTGAGAAGTTTCTGGGATTTCTGCTTCCTGCCTTTGTCAGCCTTTCAGACTGCAGCCCAAGAAGAGAGCACATCTCAATGAACCTTAAGAGGTTGTCTTTCCTGAAAACAAAAACAGTGGAATAAGCTTCCCATCTACCTCACAGTATGGCAGAGACCCGGGGGCAGAATACATAGGCAGCTAGCAGAGGACAGAGTCACTCAGAGCAGAAAGAGAGGGAAAGGGCCACAGCAGCTCCCAAATGATTAGAGGTGGTGATAGGAAATAAATGGAGCAGGAGCACGGCCTGTAAGCAGCAAAGGAGAATAGGACCTCCTGAGCAACATGACAAAGACTCCAACTTGAACAAGTATATTCCCTGGCAAGCTAACAAGAAAGTCATATATGTATACACATATATAAATATACATATACACGCACTCATATATATATACAAATGTACATATTAGAATATAGTAATAGTATCATGCTATATTAACATAATACGTTGATTTATAAATGTTGATATATACTAATGTATTAATATATACTACTTTTATAATATATAATGCATATATTATACCTATTATATTAATGAGAGACCCAATGGGAAGTATTCAAGGAAACATTCAACCAACGAGTTCCCTTTTTTAAAGTTTTTATTTTCACTCCAGTTCGTTAACGTACCAAGTTACATTGGTTTCCTGTGTACGACACAGTGACTCGGCGCTTCCGTACGTGACCTGCTGCTCCTCGTGACACGTGCCCTCCCTCATCCCCATCCCCTATTTCACCCACCTCCCCCACCTCCCGTCTGGTAGCCATCAGTTTGTTTTCTATAGTTAAGAGTCTGTTTCTTGGTTTCTCTCTCTCTCTTTCCCCCCTTTCTTGTTCGGTTTCTTAAACTCTGCATATGAGTGATATCAGACAGTATCTGCCTTTCTCTGACTGACTTATTTCACTTAGCATTATGCTCTCTAGCTCCATCCATGTCACTGAAAATGACAAGATTTCATTCTTGTTTATGGCTGAGTAATATTCCACGTACAAATTATCACTTTTCTTTATCCGTTCATCTATCGACGAACACTTGGGTTGCTTCCATATCTTGGCTATTGTAAATAATGCTGCTATAAACGCAGGGGTGCATGTATCCCTTTGAATTCCTGATCTTGTTTTCTTTGGGTAAATATCCAGTACTGTGATTGCTTAATTGTAGGGTTGTTCTATTTTAAAGTTTTTGAGGAGCCTCCATGCCATTTTCCACAGTGGCTGCACCAGCTTTTACTGCCTTCAAAAGAATATGAGGGTTCCTTTTTCTCCATATCCTCACCAACACCTGTTGTTTCTCGTATTATCGATTTAAGCCATTCTGACAGGTGTGAGGTGATGTCTCATTGTAGTTCTGGTTAGCATTTCCCTGATGATAAGTGATGAAGAGCAACTTTTCATGTGTCTGTTGGCCATCTGAGTATCTTTTTTCCAAACCAATAAATTCTAACATAGCTAAAAAACAAAGGAAACAGTGAGTGAAATATGCAATCAAGCTCAAGAAACCTTGTAAAACATGAGATTCTAAGATAATCTACTCAGATAAGGATAATCTAACAGATTCTAAGATAAATCAGAATAAAAATTGTCTATGGCATATCCAACTGAGGGTTTTCACTAATTCTCTAATTAGGAGGAAATTGGAGTGTATTATTACATATAATAATATTTTAATGCTTGTATAAAGTTAAGCTTACGTTGGCTTTCTGGTAAAAATGAATGTGCGTTATATTACATTATATTACAGTGTAATTCAGTCATACTTAAACAAGTTTTTGATCATCTTCAAAATAGTACAAGTCAAAAGGAAGAAAAAATGTATAGCCACAGTTAGAGGACATTCTAACTACTGTGTATATTCTGTTGTCAAAAACTTGCATTCTAAAATAAACAAATCCAGGGTCCTTTATAGAATATTATTATGACCAAAAGTTTGTTTCCATCTTAGCACTGTATATATTTCACTAATGAGGAGTCAGGCATGGACCTCCCCTCAGGGAGCTTACACTCCAGGAACAAATCCAAATAGGGATGTCTCTAACAAAAAAAGGAAAGCAATAAATTCCAAAGGAGTCCAAAATCCAGAAGTCAGGATAAATAACTTAAAACAGTTCTTGAAACTCAAAATTGTCAATTTCCTCATTCCAACCCAAGTATTATTGGCCGCCTATATTCTTTTGTCTGCCAGTATATCAATAATTATCATGATGTAACATCCCCTGGCTCTTCACAACCCAATTACATTTTCAGTAATTGAAACCCTTCTACCACTAAATCTCTCAAAGGAAATCACCATCATTCTAAGAGTTAATACCAATCAAATACCTTCCTAACTCCTCGCATGAATGATCTCCCTTAATATGTTTAATATCTCATTTAATGCACGCATAAAGGAGGTATCTTAATGTTCACTCTTTATAACTGAAGAAACTGAAGTGTAGGCGTTTAAGAAATTTGCCCAGAGTCGCAAGGTAATAGGTAGAGAAGTCAGGATCCACACCCCACCAGTGTCTGTGTGCAGCTTGCTTTTTTATTCACTCTCCAGCATTGTCTCCACACTACAGCCAGCAAACTCCCTGCTATGTGGAACATCATAACACAGGAATCCATCAGAGTAAGAATTACCTTCAGAACTGGGTCCAACATACAGCAAATCCCATGTCATTTTTTTTTTTAAGATTTTATTTATTTATTTGAGAGAGAGAGAGAGCACAAGCAGGGGACCAGCACAGGGAGAGGGAGAAGTAAACTCTCCGCTGAGTAAGGAACGTGACACGGGGCTTGATCCCAGGACACTGGGATCATGACCTGAGCCTGAGCCACAAGCAGATGCTTCACCCACCGAGCCCCCCACGCACGCCTGGAGCTTGCATTCTCAATATATAGCTTTGTTCAGCTCCTCCTTGTCCTCTTTTTTATGTATCTCATATAATTCCTTTGTCATGCAAATCTGGCCTCAAGATCTTGATTGTTCTTCCACTGCATCATAGGCTTCGATGTTTGTTTTCTCTTTTTTGTAGAAATGCGATTACTGATCATGCATTTTTCCCAAGATTTAAAATTTAGAAATTTTAGTCACATAAGCCTGCATCTTCTTTTTCCTGGTAGAACACTTTATTCTATCTGCCTCTGGGGCTAACACCTCCAATCCCCACTCCCCACCTTCCCCCAGACTCCAGATTGGAGAGTTTAAACATGAACCCCTGGGGTTAGTAAGCAAGAAAAGGAATGACTAATCTTGTCCAAACTGAAAACACATTCCCCTATTTTGTAGAAAGATGTAAATAGTATGTATCACTCTTAAATACTCCTGGTCTGAAGGATTCTGTAATTATTACTGACTAACTTGCTTTTCCCAACATCGCCTAGCTTACATTTAATATGTATATTTGTTCTTAAAATGAAGGTACATAAAAATAGTTGCCTGATGGTAAATGATCACATGATCTCAAATACATGCACACACAATGACAACATAGATGCCTACCGCAGGACATGCTCTTATACCAAGTAGAGTTAAGGATGGAAGTAGAGTGTGTGAAGTTCTGATATATTGGAGAATTTGTTCCAAGAATGGAATGTGGCTTCAGATCTCACCTACAAACTGTCGATATGGATTTATAAACCAGAAAACTAAGTACCTGCATAACCAGAACTATCCAAAGACTGCAACGAGTAAAGAAGCATTAAATATGCTTAGCAAATCTTTGAGTCAACTACCCTTTGGCTTTTAATTATGTTATTCTTTTTTTTTTTTTTTTTTTTTTTTTTTTTTTTTTTACAGAGAGAGATCAAAAGCAGAGAGACAGGCAGAGAAAGAGAGAGAGAAAGGGAAGCAGGTTCCCTGCCAAGCAGAGAGCCCAACGCGGGACTCGATCCCAGGACCCCAAGATCATGACCTGAGCTGAAACCAGAGGCTTAACCCACTGAGCCACCCAGGCACCCTTTAATTATGTTGTTCTTAAGATAGAGGTCTCAAACGTCTTAGATATTCCTTCTCAAGTATCTTTACATGAATGCACACTGCCATTCTGCTCTCTCATTTTTATACATTTTCTGTTTTTTTTTAATGTTTACCATCATCTTAGGTTATTCCTTTAAATATTTCAATTCATCATATTTCAAACCCATCTAATTAAAGTAACCTGTCTCCTGACACCAGATCCCAAAGCAAACCAAGGCTCACACACGCACACATAGACCAAGACACTGAAGAATGGAAACAAATTCGCAAGGCCAATCAATAGCAACAGAAACACACTTGAGTACAAATATTTTTACATTCTATTTCAATCAATGTTCTGCTCACTGAACCATGCTACTTCAGCAGGACATCCAGTCCATTGTTACCGATGAGCAATTGCCAAATGTTTAACTACCAGTAAAATCAGCTTTGTGCTCAACCTATGCACGATACCCAGATCAAAGCAAAACTGTTCCCAAACACAACATTATGGTCCCATCTATTGTTTCCAAATCCTAGGCTGCAGCCAGCCAACAAAATCAGCCTTTCTTGGTGGGCTTAATTACTTTTTTTTTTTTTTTTTTAATCACAGCAGTTGCTCCCCCAATAAGAATAGCAGTCCTGACTAAAGCAAATCACAGCATCACCGTTCTAGAAAGAAGCGCTTCAGTGTAAGCAGGCACTAGTGCCAGCATCCCTTGCCAGGTGAAAACACAGTGCGGTGTCACGGGATTTCCCGACAAAGACATGTTTAGTTCTCTCTTCAAACAGAGGGTTAGATGTGACTCGTTAGGAATTTATTACATTTTACTGATGATCTTCATTTCCTCTGCCTTTAGCACGCTGCCTCTACCTGGAATTAGCAGCATCCCCTTGACCTCCAAACCATCAGTCCATAATAGGGTTTATTCACTGAAACAGATGCAATTAAAAGCATGTTCAAATGGTACACTTTGAATTTACGTGTTTGCATATGTCCTTTACTCTAGTAACTGTACTATCCTCTTGACAGCAAGCAAAGAAAGGGTAGCTTGAGCAGGAAATAATTCAATATTCATAAAGCTTAGAAGCCAGAAGGGCTTCAATTCTAAATTTTGCAGAGTAGAAAGCTGAGGTCCTGAGAAGTTCAGAGGCTCTTTTAGGTCATTCAAACCAGACTAGTATCAGAAACTGTCGCCCCCAGACTTCACGTAAGCTCACCATCTTCCACAATGTGCTGTACCTTACTGCGCCATCAACATCCCGTAGCCCTATCTACAACTGGTCAAAGGACATCAGATAACTTCACATAAGAGTGTAGGATTTTATTCTATTGGCTATTTATATTATTTATGTTGATTCACAAAGCAGTGTTTTAATAGCTCTTGGAAGTCTACCTATTTTTAGCACAAAACAAGGGAACAAGTGGAAAATTCCTATTAAAAATTAAATAGAATTATTATTTACATCCTTAAACAGCATTTCTCACATAGATAACAGCACCCAGAACCCTTAGAATGGATTAGCTTTTACAAAATTAATTTAAAATATTCAAGAAGCCTATTTCTCACTGTTAATCATGAAGATACCAGAATAGTAAGTACATGAAACATCTTTCCACCCCACTATTATTTAGAAAGAAACAAAATAAGTATTAATTGACCTATGTATAGGTTTTAGTCATTACCACAGGAAGTACTGCATGGCACAGTGGTTCTCAACCGTAGGTGAATATCTGAAATGTCCGGACAACCTTTTAAAATCTCATTAGCCAGGCCACCAGGAAGACCTGTTATTAAAAAGAAAAAAAGAAAAAAAAAATCTCTAGCATGGGAGCCAAGCCACTGGTATTTTTAAATTCCAATTTAAAATTTCAATCTATAGCTAAATTTAAAAATTGCTGAAGTAGAACTCAAGTTTTATATTCAACATATATGGCATTGGATCCCATATTGGTCTCTTACTGTATAAATTTGGGCAAGTTTTTTAAAACTCTGCTTCATTTTCTTAATCTGTACACTAATAATGAGGGAGATGACAGCACCTGGCTTGTAATGTTGTTCAGTCGATCAATATTAATATATGTAAATCTACATGACACATAACAAAGGACAGGTAGTCAATGAATATTAGATATTAGTTTATGAGGAGGCTCTGTTTCAGTTCACGGTGGCATAGCTTGTATCAGACTAAACTTCCTGTAAATAATAGTCATAAACTCTAGACGGATATAAAAAAGCAACTGTTTGAAAGCATCAGTGTACAATGCAAAGCAGGCAGGAACTGTAGAAAATCCAGTCCTTAAGGAAAGCACAGAGGCGAGCTCCATAATTGGTTGGCTTTCCCTGAGGATCCTCTTGGGCTCACTGCAGTGCAGGGAAAGAAGAGAAATCAACCGGGAAACAGCATTCTATTGTGAAGAGGACTCAAAGGATGAAGTACAGGACCGCTAGCCGAGCGGTAAACTGGAAGAAACATTCCAAAGAGTAGGGGAACACGGAAGGAAGGCCCCCAAATCTTCATGCAAATATCCTCAGTTTGGCTTCCACCTGAACTGTCCATGCTCACGGTGCCAATCTAGGGAACCCAGCAGAACGCAGCTACTAGAAGAATAAAGAACTCGGCAGTTACCTAGTAGTGATGAGAGTTTGTAGTTCAAGTCTGGCCAGCTGAGCAGGGCTTAATAGATACCTTCATTTTCATTGAGTTTCTACAGGTCCACACTTTAGGGGCAAGAATCACATCTCATGATTAAGGTGTATGGCGCAGAACTAAGGATAAAACCAAACAGACACCAACACACAAATCCTAAAAATAAACCTCCAAAAGATTGAAGGATGATGTTACGAACTTGAAAGCCAAAATTTTTTGGCTTTCAAAATTTAACGCTCTTCAACAAAAGATAACATAATCCAGAAAGGTTTACCCTCCAACATGTTCAATATCCAATCAAAAATTGTTAAACATACTAAAAAATATGAAAATATGGCCTAAGGAACAGGAAAAAGTTAATTAATAGAAGCAGACCCACAAAAAATTTAGATGCTGAAATTAACAGGAACTTTGAAATGGTTAATAAAATTCCACTAAAGAATGTAGAAAACAAGGTAGACTGAATAGACGATCATATACAGAATCTTAGCTGAGAAGTTGAAAACAACAACAAAACCATGAAAATCACAGAGCTGAAAATATAATATCAGAAATAAAAATTTCAGGTTGCCTGGGTGGCTCAGTCAGTTAAGTGTCTGCCTTTAACTTCAGTCCTGATCCCGGGGTCCCGGGATGGAGCCCCACATCAGGCTCCCTTCTCCATCTCCCTCTCTCTCTCTCTGTGTTTGCATGCTCTCACTTTCAAATAAATATATAAAGTGTTTAAAACGAAAGAGAAATTAAAAGTTCATTAGATTGGCTTACCAGCAGCCAAGGCCTACAAAAGAAAGATCAGTTAGTTAACTCAAAGACAAAAAAAAAAAGAAGAAATGCACATAATAACGATTGAAGACCTGTGGGACAGTATTTTATTATCTGACATATGTGTAACTGAAGTCCCAGAAAGATATGTGAAGATAGAAGAAATACCTGAAGATAAAATAGTTAAAACAGGGGTGCCTGGGTGGCTCAGTGGGTTAAAGCCTCTGCCTTTGGCTCAGGTCATGATCCTGGGGTCCTCAGCAGGGAGCCTGCTTCCTCCTATCTCTCTTATCTGCCTCTCTGCCTACTTATGATATCTGTCTGTCAAATAAATAAATAAAATCTTAAAAAAAAAATAGTTAAAACATTTCCAAACTGATTTTTTAAAAAGTCATTATCAGAACCCTAAACGTTGCAAGTTTTCAAAACACAGCAAACACAAAGATAAACATATCTGGATACCTTATGTTCGAACTGATGAAAACCAATGATTAAAATGTTATTAAAAGCAATCGGAGAAGCAAAGCTATGCATTACATTCAGGGCAACAGCAATATGAATGATGACTGATTTCTCATGAAAAAATGATGGAAGATAGAAGATAGTGAAATATTATCTTTAAAATAATACACGAAAAATCTCTCAACTGTTAATATTGCACCGGCAACTGTATCCCTCAAAAAATAAAGACAAATCAAAGCCATTTCAAACAAAAGCTGAGAGAATTTATTGCAAGCAAAACCTCACTATAAGAATTGCAAAGGTGGGGCACCTGGGTGGCTCAGTCCGTTTAGCAATGGCCTCTGGGGCTCAGATGATGATCTCAGGATCATGAGATTGAGCCCTGTGTGGGGGTCCTCCCCAGTGACAGTGGAGCCTGCTTAAGATTCTCTCTCTCCCTCTCCCCTCAAACCCCATGCATGTGTGCTCTGTCTCTCAGTCTCTTTAAAGAGAGAAAGAGAGAAAGAAAGGAAGGAAGGAAGGAAGGAAGGAAGGAAGGAAGGAAGGAAGGAAGGAAGGAAGGAAGGAAGGAAGAAAGGAAGGAAATGCTAAAGGAAGATCTTCATGCTAAAGGAAAGAAAAACCAAATGGAAACACAGATCTGCAGGCACGAATAAAAAACAACACAAGAAATGCTAAGTATTCGGATAATCTTAAAAAACTACTTTTCCTAAATTTTTGAAAAGTTAATTGACTGTTTAAAGTGAAAGAAAAATTTACTTTGATTTTCAGCTTTAAAATATAAACAGAAGTAAAATACACGACACAGTGAAAAGTACCTGGAAAGAGTGGTAAACGGAATCACACAATTCCGATATTCTTACCCTACATCTATGGCAGGAAATGTTAATTTAAGGTAGCGTCTGATAAGTTAGAGACATATCTCCCAATGTCTACGGCAAGCAATGAAAAAATATACCATCTTAGCAGCTGCTCTATAAATAGAAAACAGAAGTGGAGCAGTAGATGCGGCCCTCACCGTTTTCCCACCCACCCGCCACTTCAGGACCCCCCCAAAAATAGACTGACACCTGAAGGGGGGAAGGCAGAAAGGTAATGAATGCCTGGAGAAGTCCAGGATTGGCTGAAACTATCCGCCGTTCTGAGATTTTACTTCTTGCAATCCCAGAACACGGACTTATAAGAGAAATGACATTTCATGAAAATACGCAGTTACATTTCTTATACTTCTGAGTTCCTAGACTGATATTTTACACTTGCTTATATGTTTCTGCATTTGTATGAGACAGAAAAATGTCTGGAAAGCTGTGTACAAAACTACTGATCAACATATCTGAGAAATGGGGCTAGAGAAACAGAGAGTGAGGGACTCAGGCTCTATACCTCACACACTCCTGGGGTATTTCCCCGTATTTATTTTAACACAGAAGACTGGAAACATATGTAAAACAGTTTTTTTTGTTTTTTTTTGTTTTTTTTGTTTTTTTTTGTAAAACAGTTTTTAAAAATTCAACAAGCCAAGTTCTATACTCACTAGCTCTTTGATTGTGAGTAGATTACTTAACCTCTCTGGGTTTCCCCATCTGTACAATGGAGATAACATTGTACCTAATTAAAGAGCTTAGTATGAGGATTAAAGAGAGTAATTCTTTTCTGCTTCATCAGGCCCTTCAGGTCTGACTCATTAGGATGTTAAAAAGCAATATGAGTGGCTCAGGTCATGATCCCAGGGTTCTGGGATCAAGCCTGGCACTGGGCTTCCTGCTCAGTGGGGAAACCTGCTTCTCCCTCTCCCTCTGTTGTTCCCCCTGCTTGTGCTTGCTGTCTCTCTCTCTCTCACTCTCTCTCTCTCTCAAAAAATAAAATCTTACACACACACACACACACACACACACACACACACTATGAGCATATGCAGTATTTTATAAACACCTCAAGCATTCCATATCCCAACATATTCTTTTTGAGGTAAATGTGTAAATATTAAGACTATGTAAGATAAAGACTATAAAAAAATGTTCACTTCAGTTCAGGTTAAACTTTGCCACCAAATGAATTGGAAAAAATCCCATTAGTTTCAAGTTGTTTTTAAATTTTTTTAGAATTTGGAATTGCAGTTGGAGGATTGACACAAGAAGGAACAAATAAGAGCCCATCGGTTGGTTGGTCTGTTGGTGGGTTGCTTAGGTAACACCAGGATCTCAGCACACTGAGAAGCTCAGGGCTTGACTAACCACCAGAAACAGGATGAGGGGTCACATCTCATTCTCATGGCAGGGCACCAGCTTATTGAGTGAAATGAAGGGCAAAATCATCCTCTATATGTGAATTTGTATTCTGTGTTTCCCTTAGTCAAGCTATAGTTAAATTTTCACACACTAAATGTTCAGAGAACATTTGAATCCATTTTGCTGGCTCAGAGTTAATTCTCGGCATAACATTAGAAATCACTGGGTCTTAGAAATCAGGAAATCGGGGGCGCCTGGGTGGCTCAGTGGGTTAAAGCCTCTGCCTTCGGCTCAGGTCATGATCCCAGGGTCCTGGGATCGAGCCCCGCATCGGGCTCTCTGCTCGGCGGGGAGCCTGCTTCCTCCTTCTCTCTCTCTGCCTGCCTCTCAGCCTACTTGTAATCTCTGCCTGTCAAATAAATAAATAAAATCTTAAAAAAAAAAAAAAAGAAATCAGGAAATCGTACATGTATTAATGAAAGATTAAGAATATTAACAACAAACAGGGGCATCTGGGTGGCTCAATCGGTTAAGTGTCAGACTCTTGGTTTCAGCTAAAGTCATGATCTCAAGGTCATGAAATCGACCCCCACAGAGTCTGCTGGACTTTCTTTCCCTCTCTCTGCCCTCCCCCTACTCACACTCTTGCAGTCTCTCTCTCTGAAATAAATAAATAATTTTATTAAGAAAAGAACATTAACAGCTAAGAGAATAAGGATATATATTTCTTATAAACTTCTATTTCTTTTTTATGTTTAATTTTTTTAAAGATTTTATTTATTTATTTGACCGATAGAGATCACAGGTAGGCAGAGAGGCAGGCAGAGAGAGAGAGAAGAGGAAACAGGCTCCCCGCTGAGCAGAGAGCCCGACGTGGGGCTCAATCCCAGGACCCTGGGATCATGACCGGAGCCAAAGGCAGAGGCTTTAACCCACTGAGCCCCCCAGGCGCCCCATGTTTGATTTTTTTTCCTTTCCCCTTTTCTCCACCCCAAGAAAGGATGGCATTTACATAGACTGTGGTGAACTGACCTGGGTCAAGTAAACAGGATCAAACTGAAAGAGGCTAAAACCCCCAATGCAAATGGTTTTCACAATTTAACTTACAAAAAAGAGGCAATGTTGGTAGCACCAGGTTCCAAGGCAAACTCAGCAGCGCTCCTCTCATTTCCTTTTCTGAAACCTCCTTGCCCTGCCTCTTACTTATGGTTCTTCCTATCACCAACACCATCATTTTGCCCACCTGCTGCCCAAAGTCCTCCATCTTTACAAAAAAAAAAAAAAAAAATTATCTTTCTTATCCTTACCTTGATTCCTTTCAAGAGTTTTTTACATATTAAAATAATTCATATTTAGTCTGATCAAAAAAAAAAAAAACTCATAAAACTCCCTGGAAATAATTTGGAGTTCAAAATAATTTTCTACTCAAAATAAGCTTTGCAACTTATAGAGGAATATTTCTGAGTTCTTTCCTTATTGCCTGCTACCCCACTACCTCCCATTCTGTTTCCGTACACATCCTCACATTGTGTCTAAAAGAGAACTAAATAAAAATAGTCATTCTTTCAGAAGAATACAATGGCTGGCTCAACAAACCACAAGTCACAAATAGGAGGTAAAGAGAGCCTTTTAGACTTTATTTCTGGCAAACAGCTTGAGCAAGGATCCAAAAAAGTGCCTCTAGTCTGGAATTCCCTGCTAAAATTATCTCAAATAATAAATGTAGAGGAAGCTACCAAATCAATTTCTTTTCATCCAGTATAGGGGTTTTAACCAATTTCTTTATCACTATACAATCAATCAGAGCTTCCAGATGTCTAACGCCACCATTATCATAGCTAAATGGTTCACTTAATACATTCTCAAATCAATATTTTAGTCAGAAGCCACCACCTCAGGCTTTTATGATCTTTTTTATTTCCCTCCATAGGCATCAATGTTTCCTGGTAAGTTTCATAATTCCCCAGAGTCTACACTTGCCTAAATAGTCATTCTATTATGAATTGCTAACATTATTAGAGAGACTCACTCTCCACTACGAAAAATCTAAACAGACAAATAATGAAAGTAACTAGAGTTGACTTTATAAGATATTAAGCACATTGACATGTCGCAGTCACTTAGTAAATATTTGATGAATGAACTGATTAACTAATGAGTAAGTTAATTGGCAAATACTTCTAAGCTTCAGTGTAAAGGATTGATGTTTTCAAGAGATGACACCTTTTTCATTACTGGACCATTATCACTGCTTTAAAAGTGTGCCTCTGGTTTCTCTTCATACTTACTAATATGTTTCAGTTTTAAACTGTGCACCAGGAAATGACTTCTCCATTTGTTCACACTCTGGTCAGAAACTTACTTTCTGCAAACTGCACATTCACTTTCTCAAAATCACACATCAGTTCTGGAAACCCAGTTGCTGTGGCACTTAGCTTACTTAACCCTCGAAATCAAGTCTTATTCTTGTACCTGGTACCACACAGCTCAGACCTGGCGCTGAGAGTCTGCTCCTTCTTTCCTAATTTTTGGCCAAGATTATTGATCTTTTCTTCACAGACTCCTAGGTCCTGAGCTCTTTGTTCTCCAGGCTTCTCTTGACTTCTGTGTTTCTTACCCGCCCAAGACAATTGTGTCTGCTGACTCTTCCACAGCCCACCAACTACTCTGGACCAAAAAGCTTGAGCTCGTCTGAATTCCAACACCAATATCTCTATCCCACTGTGTCCTTTTACCACACCCACTTGGTACCCTCGCTGTACATGGCAGGAAAACCAGGGCAAAACCCTTCCGTGTACAAAGCTAAATTGTAAACTAGCCTTTATCTCAGCTACAGCCTAGTTTCAACCCGTGAGCCATTTACTTGGCTCTCTCTGGCCCCCACCAGCCGGCTTTATTTCCCTACTACAAGTTTGTCCTCCTTGAGCTGGTATAGCAATGAAAAATAATAATGACAATGATGATAATCATAATAATAAAGCAAACAAGCAAAATCAAAAGAAACCAAACTTGTTTTTTTCCTTGTTTCAAAACACCTCCTACATATAAACTCCCAGGGTATTACTAACCAGGTACCATTCAAAAGGGATCCAGGAATAAACAAATGATAACCATGCCTCTGCTGAAAAAGAGAAGAGATGTGATCGTGTTAAATCTCAGTCTCTGTGAAGGTGTAACTGCCACCTACTCCCCTGATCTTACGCAGGCCTATGCTGCGTCTTCATGAAAATTGAAATATCTTCTCCATCCAGGTGCATGATTCATACCAAGGTGGCCAGTCTGGGGGTTGGATGCCCAGAAACTGATCCAATCCTAGCAAACAGAACCCTGACTTCCCTGCTGCACAGTAACCAAAATACTTCCTACTCCTATTTTCCCCGTGGTAGGAGATTCAGAAATCCAGATTCCACTAGGATAATGTTGTTCTTAAGTACAATGAAGGTTATAGAATATGTTTGCGTGTGGAACAGGCCTCCTGAGGCCCTTGCCTCCTTGAATTCTGATTACTGATTGCTCCTTATGGTAGACTATTTTTGGAAAAGGCACAAAAGTTGTTCCATATTTAATGCAGAAAAAACAGTGGGTTGTTGAATTAAAATTTTTATTGTTCTTGTTTTGCTCATCCCATTGCTAACAAAAGACAGACGTGGTTGCAAAATGCCATGGAAGATGGAGACAGACACACAGAGATAAAACGTATATGCTGTGGGTTTCGACATGTGTCTAGCTGAGCATTTCCAGATGCGAAAGGAAGGAGATAGATTGCAGACTAATCAGAGGGACTTGCTTTCTCTTACGTGCCTACAGTTGTTGTGGATATTTCCCCTTGAGCCAGAAGAAAACCTTCCTCCATGAGAACTAGGAGGTTGAAGGAAGAGTGTCATAAAAATCCTAGGTCACTGACATCAAGCTTTCAATTTTATAGTTTTCCAAACTCTTTGAAACATCCTTCATTTTTATGTAGAGCAGACAGAAGTCTTTGATTTCTATCCACATTTTTTAAAAATAAAGTTTGCCTTCCAAACTGACGAGAGAAGAAAGAAGGTACTTGTTTGATAAATCAAGAAGTCATAGGACAACTAGAACAACTCTCACCAAAGACATCATTTAGCTCTATCTCATACTCGGAATTAGACCATGTAAATGTCTTGTCCTCCACATACAACCATGGCTGTTGGGAAGCTGCTTTCAGAGTTCAGCTTATATTTCATTCTTTGAAGGGTCTCAAGACGAAGGGACCCACATGACCTGTTTTACATCACCAAGAGAAACACACTAATCAAAATTAACCCTTGCATTTTGAGAGCCATGATCATCAAGGGCCAGATTGAAAAAAAGAGATGTCTGAGAAAGGGCTTCCCTAGAAAATGTGTCAATGATAGAGAGAAGAAAAACCCCAAAATCAAACATCATAATTAATGCAAACAAAGAAGTATATGTCTTATATATAAATTAGTACTTAATTACATACACAATTACCCTTTTTTGCTGTTTCGATGATCAGTTTTCACAATGTTGTACACTAACACCCACTTTCTGTTTCCTGAATGTGATATGTTGTTCTTTTTTCTGCAAGGGAACTTAATCTTTGTATGTTTCAAATTCACACTGTTTATCCCGCATCTGTGAGCTCATGAGAACGTTATTCGGCCTTCCTGCTCTAAATGATGTGAAAAAGAGGAAAAGACTAGACAGAGGAACCATTAAAAGAAAAATACAAGTCAAAGTAAAGACCCAAGGAAAAAAAATCAAATATTCATGCTTGAAATGGTTGAAAAAGGAAACGAAATTGGACACTGGCAAAAATTCCTCAGTAAAAATTATCCCTGAAGTGTCCCAATGCAAAAGGCTTTCACTTATAATCAAAATTCATTTAGGTTCAAAGGAGTACAAGGAATCTTTTGGGAGTGAGGACAATGTTTTGTAAATTGGTTGTGATGGTGCATTTACAGGCATATTCAACTGTCAATATTCATCACATTGTATACTTTAAGTGGATGCAGTTATTGCTATAAAGTACACTTCAGTAAAGTTCACTACAAAACAAAAAGAAAGCAGAACATTTATTTCTGGTGCTTATATGAGAGATAAGTGTACTGAAAATAAATGACCTACAAACAAAAACAAGCTTTCACATATCCACAAAACTATTGCCTTGAATGTACTAAAACTCCAGTTTTTGTCAGTAAGAAGCTTTTAAAATTATAATGTATAATAAATGTGAAGTTTCATAGACATAAGACAGAGTGGATTATTTGACTTACAACTTTTGAGTTCTAAAGTGATGCTGTTGATGCTGAAAAAGTTGAGATGTTTCAGATTTTACAATAGAATATAGTCTATGAATTGGTAGATAGGAATCTGAAATATGCTGTCAAGAACTATGAAGGACCTGAGAATTCACCCTACTTGCAAGCTAACAAGTTAGCCCTTCAAATATTTCCCGGTTGCTTGTAGAAGACACAAGCCTCCTGAGTCAGACAGAAGGACAGTTTACTACTCATAGCGATAGCAGTAGCCAGAGAATCAGTATTTTGGTGCCAGTTCCCCAGACCCCTAATGTAAGATGATGCCAAGAGGGTTGGGTGACATCTGCACATACAGTGGACCATGTTATAGTAAAGGGACCCTGAATTAAAGGAATCTGAAGCTTTTGTAACAGGCAGTAAGCATTCCTGACTTTTCTTCCAGAAGGAGACACTCTTGCAAACTCTTGCAAAGTTGTTCACAATACACATACCAATGTAAACATAGTCTAAAACACAAGGAAGTCTATTCCTCACTCCCAATGTGTACAGAAATACTAAATGTCCACAGAGAATTGCCTCTCAGTAATAGCAATTCTAGTACTAGAGGAAATGCTTCAAGTATTCATGCTTCAATGAATTCTTTAAGTAAAATTACAACTCATTTATGAAAGACCTCTAGCTCCCCAGATCCAATTTTTATATTAATAGGCTTACTAAAAGTGTGTATCCACGTACTCAGTTTGAGTCAGAATACCAAAAATAGCACAACAAAATGTGTATTAATTGATAGTCTGAAAACAAACAGAGCAAGGATCAGTCCACTATGGAAGGCCCACATTGAACTTCCTCGTTAACCACCTACACAATCGATGACAAACCCAACTGTTAATGCTTCTTTCAGATGATGCACTCTGGCCCATGAAATTCATCTACTCTTCACCAAGGTAACAGAGGTATAAATTAATCTGGCCTTCAAACTGGCTTCTCATGATCATAAAACACATTTCATTAGTATGTTATAGAAGTCAAAATTAGGAAGTTTTATTTGGCTTCCATACTGCCACTATTTATAAATGAGATGCCCTATATTTCATTCAAAAACAATTATACCCCCCACCAGATCAATAGCTGAACCCAGAAATCTGCACATCATCCTAGATTCCAATTTCTCTTTACTCTTCCCAAATGTAAGCAGTTGCCCACATCACCACTTTTATTCAAGACATAGTTATTCTATCTGCTTATGAACAGAGATTGTGCCTTTTAACTGAGTATCACAGCACTTCCCATTATGCTGGACACATAGTAGGTGTGCAATAGAAGTTTATAGAATGAATAGATCTACTACTTTATCAATCCCAGAAGAAACGATGCACAGAGAGAAAACAGGAAAAAAAAAAAAGATTTTCTTAGCAAACATGTTCTATGGACTAATTATAGATATTGTCACATAACTGCTAACACAAGTATATATTTTGTTTAATGGCATACTCAAAACCCATTTAAAAATGGACAAATTTCTTCTCTGGCCCTTAATTATACTATCTGGCTGCGCTTACCTGTGTAGACTTCATATTTTTTTTTTTTTTCAGAAAAAAAAGCACTCTCACTTCAATGTGCGGCAAATAAAATGATCTATGGGATGTATATAGCTATGTATGAGTCTGGGATCTGAGCTCCAGGTCTCTGGCAGCATTCTTGGCCCAGATTTGACACTGAACGTCTACTCTCAAGCTGGAATGGAGAATGTAGTGGAAAGTATATGTGTTTATTTAACACTGTTTGCTTGTAACCAGGTGGTTATCCTCAAAATGTATAGCTTCCGTTGGGAAGGATACGAGGAGAAAAATCAAAGAAATGAATCTCCGGATCTCATGGAAGAAATTTAAGAGCAAGTTCTCCCTATTAAAAAATATATATGCCTAGGGACACCTGGGTGGCTCAGTGGGTTAAGCATCTGCCTTCCGCTCAGGCCATGATCCCAGGATCCTGGGATCAAGTCCCTCATCAGGTTCCCTGCTTAGCAGGGAGTCTGTTTCACCCTCTCCCTCTGCTTCTTTCTGTCAAATAGATAAAATCTTTAAAATAAATAATAAATCATAAAATAAATAAATATATCTATACGTACATATATATATGACATATGTAGACATCTATATATGTCTAAAAACATGTTTTAATGAGATGATAAGATCCAGGCATGTTTTGACAATTTAGCCATTTTAGTATGCTATAACAGCTTTCTCAAACATAAATACCATATTTGCTACTGAATGGGACAATGACTTGAGAAGGCATTTCAGGAACCACTTCTAGTAACTGATTTGCACAGAATTAACCTTAGGTACTCGTGTCTACATGGTCTATGTTCCTGCTATTTCCTAACTACAGAGCTTACTCTAGGGGAAGAAACAATGTTTTCAGGATCCAGGTAAATCAAGACCCCACCCCAAAAAATAACTAAATAAATTTATATTTTAAAATTAACCTAAAATACCTATAAATCATCTACTCAATTTGCTTCTTAAATCATAGAATGTTTACAGGTCAAAAAAGGAAAAAATGAAACACCATGAGAAGTGGTAACTATCAGAAAGCTTGTTCAGAAAACGAGTCATACTCATAATTCTAATCATATCATCTTAGTGCATGCAGTCTTTCATGACAAAATACCACAAGCTGGCTGGCTTATACAACAGACAGTTATTTCTCACAGTTCTACAACCTACAAGTTCAAGATCAAGATGCCAGTTGATCTGGTGAGAGCGCTCCTCCTGGTGTACAGACTGTGGTCTTCTTGCTCTGCCTTCAGAATGTAGGGAGAAAGTGAGAGATTGAGAGAACACTCTAGTGTCTCATCTTATAAAGACACTAATCCTATAAGATCAGGACCCCACCCTAGTACCTCATTTAACTTTAATTACTATCTAGAGTTTCTATCTTCAAATATGGTCACACTGTGGGTCAGGGCTTCACCTTATAAATTTTAAGGGGACACATTTCAGTCCATAGAACTTGTCATGAAGTGTTTTAAAATTTATTTTTCAGGTTTTGATAAACTTTTTAAAATATAAATTTTGTTTTTATAGTTTAAATCACACAAGCATTACATAAACAAATTCTCATTCTGAAACATTTTGATAAAATAACTCTTCAGTCTATCCACACTCATTGCACACCCCTGAGCACGTTTTTCCACACATCTACCTGAAAAGTGCAGATGCAGAATCATTTTTTCAAGAGACCCACCCAAAGTGAAACATCCTGCATTAGAAGATAATAATTTACCTGTTGCTGGAAGTTTGTAAGCAGGTAGTTGACTGCAATTTGGGAGGAATGTTATAAAAGAAATTCAAAGTTTGGAGGAATGGCTGAGGGTGTGTTTTAAAAAGCCCTATTCTTACCTTGCTCTACATGATTCTAACCCATAATTATCTTGAAGCTATCTCTCTCTCTCTCTCTCACACACACACACACACACACACACACACACATTTTACTTCACTGACAGTCACTTTCCCCTAAGGATCCTGCTTCTTCTCTTAGTTGGGTATTAGGAGCTGTGTTTTCTCTCAAACCTCAAGGTCAGAGTGGAACTGATACAGTAACTTTCTGACTAATCAATGCCACTTCCAGACAAATAGCTGCTCTCTCTTTTGTAAGCTGCTTCTTTGAGGAGCCAGTTACAGCATCCTCTTCTTTCTGTGGCCATTGCTTAGCCATCTGGTCACTCATTAAAGAACTTAGTACCAACTTAGTGGGTTTTTTTGTTTGTTTCTAGCCTGCCTTCATGCTAGGCATCTCCAGTCTTTCGTGGATGCATCATCAACACCTTGGCCAGTAGTCTGTTAACTGGATGTCCAGTGATCCTTTCCATCACTCTACCTGAAGTGCCAACTTCCGAGTCACACCAAGAATTTGGTCATCATTAAAAACTGTGTTCCACTTAATTCTACAATCACACACACACACACACACACACACACACACAACCTTTAAACTCTTCTCTTGCCAACTGCCTTGTTGTGGTACCCTCTCTGTTTCTTCCTGTATCAAGACCTACCACCCAATAATATTTCCACTTTATCCATATCTGCCTCCTCAACTATCCACACTCTCCCAACAGTATAATCAGTGCCACCTCTCTCCCTCACTTCTACTCCCAGTTCCTGGGCTCCATATTCTATCTACTCTGTATCTACTCATCCTTAAGATTCCATGTTAAATATCCCTTTCTCAGGAAGCATTATCCTGACCTCTAGCTATACGAAATCCCCCTGTTAAACCTCTTATGAGTCCTGTGTACTTTTCTTTGTTTACCCTTAAATACAATAATTATCGAATTGTAATTATGTCACTGTGAATTCAAACATGGGAGGTCTGTTTTATCCACACTGTAAATTGGTTGAGGGCAGAGAGCGTGACTGTTACTCTCAACCACATGTCATCTAGCCTTATGACTTGGCACACAGAAAGTACTCAAGAAATATGTATAGAGTAACATGCATGCATGCACATACACAACGCTTTCTTCCAGTAAATCAATATCTGTGCCATGCAAGCAATGTTGAATCCAAAAGAATATTTGGGATTTTCTTTGCAGCCGAACAACAAAACTAACTGAAGCCACTTTTTGAAAAATATGCTACCTTTAAAACAATATCTTCCTGATTTGTAGAGTAGAAAGCTTTCCTCTCTCTTTTGGCTTTTTATTGGCTGAGAGAGATGCCCTGCCAAGAGGCTCACTGCTTCTATAGCAGAAAGTGTAAAAAGAAGCAGCAGGGACAAAAGAATATGTGGAGGGGAAATACAGTCAAAGGGCCTTTGCTATTCAAGGATGCCAAGAATAAATTTGCAATCAGAGGCTGTGTAACACAGGAGAGAGGAGGGAGATTCTACTCTTCTCGTAAAAAGCAGAATCCTTTAAAGACAGAGACATTAGTAATCAGTGCTCAAAGAGGGTAAAATGCAAACACTTCCTTCTCATTCACGCTATGTGTCTGCAGAATTGTTTCTTTAGACTGGGAAGATAGAAGAGGGTTATTTCTCTATCTTCCAAATACCTCTCTCACCCAATCCCTGACTCCTCAAGGGGGTTAGCCTTACACCCAGCAACATGCTACAAAAGACTGTTCCCAGCATTTTCAGTAGATACCTCCATTTAATTCTTGGTGGTGGTCTGAAAAAAGAAAGGAAGGAAGGAAGGAAGGAAGGAAGGAAGGAAGGAAGGAAGGAAGGAAGGAAGGA
>NC_081568.1:13652000-13720396 GCF_022355385.1 Mustela nigripes | reverse complement strand
AAAGAAAGAAAGAAAGAAAGAAAGAAAGAAAGAAAGAAAGAAAGAAAGAAAGAGGAGAAAAGAAAAGTTCAAGTATTTTGCAAACTATTTAAAAAAAATCAACTATACTAGTGCTCAGGAAGAAATAAATGACAGAAGTCGCCCTAGCCGATGTTTCTTCATTACTCCTTCCGTTGACCAGGACTCTGCCAAAATATGTAAGCAATCCTGGGCAACCATATACTGGGACACACCTTTGCAAGGTTCAACTTTTGTTTGGAAAAGGGGCTGAGAATTGCATGGGGTATAACTGGGGGAGGGAGGAGGGGGCAGAAAATAGGGCCAACTTGCCGGATACTCAGTAGCATGACCACGGCCCTGAGCTCTAGGCCGAAAACTGTGTGTCCTACTCAGAACCCCTCCAAGTCAGAGGACACCTCCTCCCTTCTCCTAGAAACAATTTAGTCTATTTCTTTGGGACTCAGCCCCACCCCTCAAGTGGTTTGAACCCTCCACTGATACACCGTGCTCTCTTTGAAAACAGCCATGACAGATTTGTATCCAATTTTACAAATAGGTCAACTGGAGTTCAAAGGCCTATGTAATTATCAGAAATAGTTGGGTCTCCGTATTTTCAAGTAATAGAACCAAAAAATTGAAACATACAATCCTATGAAAGTATGGACTGGTACATGCTGAACACCTGAATGATTTAAAATGAGTTGTTGTTGTTGTTGTTTTAAATCAGGCGATTAAGTACTTTTTAATTCAGTCACTGGCGAAATTCAAACAAAATCTCTGAAACTACAACATACTGTAGAAATGTAAATACCTCTATGGTTCTCTTGGCAAAGAAGGTTCAAATAAATCTCCCCATATCCCAGGTGTAAAGAAATGTTCTAAGAAGGTCCACTTGTATAAAACCAAATCAACACACTCTGGCATCTGATTCTTTACTATTTACTTAGAGCAGCAGATGTGAAGAAAACCAAGCTTTGGACTTATTTATATTAAACCTCTCCCACAGGGAGGCAAAAGGGGAAGGAATACAATGTAATTTAATGGTGGGTATATTTGCAAGAAAAGGAGTTCAAAAAAGAAAGATTATGCTGACCCAACTCTCACGGTTTACTTTTTAAAGTTGTGGGAAAAGAAATGGCAAAACTTACTATTTTGGTAAATTTTTTTTTCTAAAAAAAATCAAATTAAAAATAACAATATCCAATCATCTCTAAATGAGTCTGACTAAAAACACCACCAAAGGACTTACAATGTTTTTTTTTTAAACTTTATTCTCATCATTTCTTTGTTGGCCCTGAAAATAATGGTTTTAAATAACTTGATTTGTGTTTTTCCTTTATTGCCTTTCTACACATACATTCTGAAAGGCTTACTTATGGGAAAACCATTGCATGCTTAGCTTTCATCCTTTATGAAATCTCTGTACTTCCTTCATCTCAAACTGGCAGGTTCTGTTTCCAGCAACAGGGAAAACTTTCCAATAAGGAAAATTCCTTGCTAAAAGTCATGTTTAAAACATAGCTCAGTGTGTTTTTAAAATATATAACTTGAGTTCCCAAGGGAGAAAGGGAACTCAGAGGCCAGATACAGGGAAAAGATTGAAAGGCAGACCTGGAGACATGTGATCTGGCCCCAAGACTGCTCTAAGTAGGGTAAAACACTAATGTTAAGTCACCAATACAATACCCTTAACGACACCTGCATTCATGGTCTGGTACCCAGAGTAATCACATAGCTACAGGCATTTATGTCAGTCACGATTGAGCTGAACTATCCGGTAAGTTAGAGTCAGAGCATTGTAGTTTCAAAGCACGCATGTGCGGAGTTGACATGATCAAAGATTACTATTTCAGAACAGAAAAGAACGAGTTGCAAAAATATTTGCTTGGATCCTACAGATTTGCTGATATTTGGGGAGAAAGGTAGCCAGTGCATGACTGAAGTTGAGACAAGAGACAGGACAGAACATGTTCCCCACTAGGGTAGCTCAAGCTCCAGCTACCTCCCAGACCATCAACCAACCTGCATTTCTGCATTTCACCTCATGCAATGGGATGCTGACAGTTTCTCTATCTTTGTCTGCTTTGAGTTAAGTTATATAAGTCCCGTTTCTGTTCTGTAAGCTTGTGGAGTGCCAGGCCCCAGAAAGGAAGTGAGGGGAGAGGGTAAAAATGCCTTCCATATTTATTTGTGTGGAATCTTCATTTTTCAACTATATACCAGATGTAAAGGAGTTCTCTTGCTCTAGTGCCATCTGTCATCTCAGAGTTAGGATCTATTCACATGATATGCCTAAAGAAAAAAGAAGAAGCAAAAGAACCCAGTTTTAAGTCCTGTCTCTGTTATAAATAATTGCGCTTGACTTCTCAACCGATGGCTTCCTTGCCTATCAAGTGGAACTTAGGCAATGTGCAGCTACAAAAGTTCATTGTATGGATCAAGTCATATAAAGTTTGTCAAGTGTCTTGAAATGCCAAGATCCTGCCATGAGATCAGGGAAATTGATAGAGCAGGGCTGGGATATCATAGCAGGAGAAAAACCAGACAGAAAATGAGAATGGGCCAAAGTGAAGAATTCCAGCAATTTAATTCCAAAAGGAATATTGATTCAGGATATACCCAAGGGTCTAATGAAGCTACAAACACGGCCACCATTCTTAAGGATAATTAAGGCCACCTCCTTAGATGCCTATCCCCTGACTTGGAGGGTAATCTCAGATCCAACACTCCCAGGTTTGCACCGATGGTAATATCACCTGTCGCGCTGATGCTGGCAGGGGAGGCTCCATGGCCGGCCAGATATCTCTCAGCACACCTGTACTTCCTCTACCCCAAGTAGAGAAAAAAGGAGAGCCAAGACTTTCATGTGGGTAGGCTCCCTTCCAAGACCTTTAAGGTCCTATTATGACTTCTAAAATTCATTTTCAAATGTTGCAATATTTCCCCATACATCAATCACCTTAACAAATATTTCTCATATTGGAAAAAAAAATTGAGGGATCAATTTGCCTATTGCAGTACAGTCTTTGTTACTGTGTATGACAGGATGGTAGCTTGCTAGGAAATGCAATTCCACTTGAACTTTGACATGCAAATTTAATTTTCAAACTCTGTTTGACACATACATCCACCCTTTCCTTTGTGACGGCCTTACCTGATGCTCCTGGAAAAATCAGTAAAGAAATCCTCGTAGCTCTTAGGTAGGAAGGACATAGCTGCCACAAACTTTTTTAAACGCTGACCTGGAGGGGACTTCTAGTTATAAATCAAATGCGGTTAGTGCAGCAGAACACATTCTTGCTAGACCAACTGCAGAACAAAAACTGACTTCAAAAATCACATCTGAAAAGATCAGAGAATTGTGGAAGCAAACAGAATTAAATGAACTCCCCACAGCAGAGAGCCTTATTTAGGTGAGCCCTTTCACAGGTGGTTTTCTTCCCTAGGGCACCTGCTGATTCTGAGCATCATCCAAAGATCAGGCTTGATCCATGCAGAAGGAGCAGAGGAGGCCAACAGCAACCAGCCAAGTTGTTGGCATTCATACAAAGGACCACCATTTTCCTACATGCTCCCCAGATTTCACCCCACGATACCATTGTTGAATTCTGAGGCTGAACTCCAGGGTAAGTAGCTTCTGGAGGGTAAGCTAAGAGCTCCAGTAACCCCACAGTAACTGGGAGAGCCTAGCTCGGAATCATGGGCAGTCTCCCCAGGATGTTCACCAAATTTGGAAATACTATAGTGTGTGGTAAGTTGCTGAAACAGTCTTTCAGCATTCTCCATCAAAAGTGTTGGAGAGACACACCCAAGGAAAAAAGACAGAACTCAATAACTAAACTGAAACTAAACCAGAACTTAATCTTCTATGACCCGGATCCAGTTCAGTTCCTGCAGATTGAGATGACCAGCTCCGCACCTTATGGGCCCTCACAGGAAAAAGCAGAGCCCTGTCTGGTAGAAGTAGCATCACATAGAGCTTTGACTCTTGCTTCGTATGTAGAATTTGGCGTATAATAACAAATAATAACATGAAAAGAGGTAGGAAAATGTGAGCAATAACCACGTGGTATAAACAATAAAAGCAGATACCAAAAAAATGGATATTCCAATTAGCATCCAAAGATTTTGATGAAATGATCAATAACCTTAAATTTGGAAGAAAATATGGACAAAGTGACCAAAGGATGTGAAATTTCATCAAAGATTATAAACTGTAAAAAAAAAAAGAAAAAAAGGTCTAAGACCAAAAAATATGATATCTGAAATTAAGAACCCATTGGTTGAGTTTAACAGTATAGCAGAAGATTCATTAAATGGTCCCAAAGACAGATCAGTATAAAATATTTGACTAAATCACAAAAGAAAAAAGTAATATACATTGTCAATCACATGCAGGTCATAGTGCAAAACCCTGCATCCCTTATTATTAGAATTAACTGAAGACAAAGAAGGAGGAGGAAGCGAAATGGGGTGGAGAAAAAGAAGAAGAAGAAGAAAAAAAAAGAACAGGACAGAATACTATATAAGGAAAACATGGTCCAGAATCTTCCAAAGTTCTTAAAGAGAGCAACCCTCATATTCAAGAGTCTCAGCTAATCCCAAATACAACAGATACAAAGAGAATCGTAACCAGGCACATCACAATCAGACCATAGAAGGACTGGTCGAAGAAGACGAAGGATTTGTCCTGATTCTGACAGGCTGAATAGTCACTGTGCCACAGTCTCAATTTAGAACCCAAATGTAATGGACTATAAATTATTTTTTAATACTGTTTATCTTAAAGGGAAATGAACTTCCATAATTTCAAGACCAAGTGAGAGGCACATACACATGTTTACTGTTTGAAGCTTTTAGCTGCTTTTCAAAAATAATAGAAACCGTTTGTTTCAAATTGTCCTATAATCAAGATAAAACCAATTGCAAGAAGAATCTCCACGCCTGATCAATATGAGTTCATTGAAACACTGAGAAAGTAATTCCAAAGAAGAATTAGGAATATTAAGTCCTAACTCTTCTCTCATGTATTTGCTTTAGAAAGCTGGCTGAGATTGTTTACGACGCGGGAATTATGGGAATCAGACACAAATTGTAGGAGGAGTCAGAGGTAAAGAGCCAACGTTTATTGAGCCCTTAGCAGCTGAGGCATTCTTCTAAACTCTTTCCAGAGATCATCATAGGTGTGAAATGAACTTCACCTAGATCGTGTGTGGAGATGAAAATGAACTCATTCGTACCCGGAACCTCTCCACAGTGTCAATTGTTTCAGACAGTCCAATGTCTTCAATTCCATTTCTACTCCTTTTTCTTTCTCTTTAGAGACCAACACTCATTCTAGCTGTCCACTTCTGGATTTTGTTGGAAGCGATGCAGGTCGGAATGGAATCAGGCTGAGTTCCCATTGAGTTCTTTCGCACAGCCCAGGTCTGGTCTCCTCTCCTTGAGCCTCCTCTCGGGAAACCACCAGCCCCTCTCCCTTTCTCAGATTACACCACCCACTCCCCAACCGCAAGCCTGGCTCTGAAATGGGATATAGTTTACTAGCTTTTTTCTTCCCTTCCAGTACACACATCCATTTCCTCCTATATTGTTTCTGCTAATCACTTTGGGAAAAAAGAATAATTAAAACCATAAAATGAAGGAATTTTAAAAACTCATAATATCCTCAAAGCAAAGCTTCCTGAAGCATTCCTTTCTCTGCATCTGAAATTATAACCGAGCTCAGTTGGGATTCCGTTCCCTACCATCAGTCACTGAATTTCCTTCTAGGCCCTATCCTTTGATTAAATTAAACCCTGTTGATGTCATGAAAACATCTGGTGTCTCAGCTTTAAGCTTTCGGTTCACAGCTTGGAGGTCCCCCAGAAGAGTCCTCTGCTCTGATTCTGCGCACTGTTTCCTCCAAAACATGAGATCTCCGGGATAAACCATCCGTCAGCACCCAGTATTTCCCATTCCCTGGCCCCTTGGAGGAAAAAGAAAAGACAAAATTCGGAAATGAAAGGGTCTTGAAATCTAATAAGGTGACATTGTCTTCCAGCCCCTTCAGACAGACTCATGACACAGCTATCATAAGGAAACCTATATAAGAAAACTCTTGCCATCTCGTAAGAAATTCATAATTTTCAAACCAGCCACACCCATCTTCCCACTTCACTGAGTTGAGTCATTTTATCTTTGTAAGCTAGACACATAAGAATTAACTTTCCCTCTTTCTTTATCTTTTTCCTTTGATATAAAGTGATTACTTATTCTGTTATATGTTTTACAGAGTCACTCTTCCCTCATGACTAAGTCCTTTTTTGCTGAATGTATTTGCTAGGTAGATCTTGTCATTCTGGAAATACCTTGGAAGAAACTGACACCAGTTGGTGTTTGAAAGAATGACTTTACTCCTCTCTAATCTTAAGGTCGCTAAGGATGGCTCTTTCCATTGTTTTAAGTTAATACTTACTCCTCATGTCTTAAATAATTTGACTTCTCACATGATAGAGGTTTTTTTTTTTCAGCATTTCCTGCTTACCATTTTACAAGCACAATAAAGAAGCTTATATGTACCTTCTTCTCTTCCAGCTTTGAGTCCTGTCATTATAGCACAAAAGCAAGTTCACTGAGAGGCATAGCAACTAGCAACTTTCAGCACGTCTTGCTTACCCTTTCTGCCCCTTACTGAATCTGCCTAAAGACCACATCACTCTGGCTGCTGGGAGATGTCAGTACTCAGAAAGGAAGTTTAAAATTATGTAAGAAATGAGCTCAATGACCTCTGTTTCCTTGCCTATGTGGTAAATAATTTGTGGCTTTGGGGAAACTGGAAGCATATTTTAAAGTTCAAGCAAGCTTGGTAGTAAATTGTCCTAAGGCTCATAAAAATGTGCACACAAGTTTACAGACACCAAAATCAAATAACTAAAGTGAAGTGAAACCAAAACAGAGCTGATGCTTATTTACTTACAGCATACATACCCCAGTCCCAGAACTGCACACACAGTGGTCTATCCTTTACCATGTACTGGAAATTCTGGAACATTACATTGTTCAGTGGTTAGGTAGGTTGCTTGAATTGCCTTTACTGACTTTCAGAATCCCTCTACATGCCGTTTTGACTACTTTAAAGAGAGGCATATGCTGCGGGTTGCAACCTAGAACTTCAGAACCGCTCAAGACCTAGCAAGACTATTGTCCCTTGCCTCTTGTCTTCTTCATGATCCAAGGAAGGCTGTAAAGGGAGGTCAGAATGACAGTGAAAACATGATGAGGATAGAGACAGGGGCAAGCAGAGGCACACACTTTGGCAATGGAAAAAGAAACAAAAATTAAACTAGAAGATCTTAGCAGTCCACAAATCATAAGGAAGAAGAGGAAATGGGCTCAAACACATACCAACTGTTCAGTTTTCTTTCCCCTTCTAGTAAAACCTTAAGTGGTGATTCTCCAAAGCCCCGCTGTCCCACCGAACAGTGGAAGAAAGAGTCTGAACTAGAAGTAGAACTTGAGACCGGAAGTAGTCCACTGCTCATTGGACGTTTGCCTAGTTCACAAATTCATAAAACTAAGATCCTCTGTACCTATCCATACTCTCCTACTGTTTTTTTTTTCCTCAAGACATCTCCCACAATAATCTTTTTTTTTTTTTAATGAGATGAATAACAAAGCATTTTCACGTGTCTGCTCAAACCACCCAACGGATCTTGATATCACACAGAGAAAAAGCCAAAACCCTAATGGTAGTGACCAGCTGGTGAGCCTATGCCTTCACCTGACCCCTCCCATCCTAACACTGGTCATTTCAGATCTTGCCCCCAAGAGACCCCTTTCTCACTCTGTTCCAGTCACATGGGGCTCCTTGCTGTCTCTGTGTCTTTGCACTTTTATTTTCCTGCTTTCCCCCAGATGGTGCTGTGTCTTGTTCTCTCACCTCCTACAAGTCTATGGCCAAATACCACCTTCCCAGTGAGGCCTTTCTGACCATCTTATCTAAACTTAGAAAATAAGGCTTCCCAAACTCCTTACCCTCATGTCCAACTTTGCTTTTTCCTACACCTTCCTTATCACCTTCTTATATTTTCTAGAATACGACTTCTTCATCTCCCTCAACAGGATATAAGCTCTATACAAAACCAAGAGGTTTTCTCCTCTTGCTCCTTGCTGAATGCCTACATCAAAAATAGTGCTTAGTATGCAGAAAGACTCAACAACTCCTTACAGGACAAAGGAGTAAAACAGAAAGACAATTAACACTTTCTTCATACGCCCTGTCCTCACTAACCAGCTTTCTGATCCTAGACAGATAACTGATATCTTACCTAAGTTTCTGACCTTAAACAAGTAATTATTCTGAGCCACTATTTTCTCATTTGAAGATAATCACTAATCACATGAGATAATGTTTTATAAAAGCACTCTAAAAAGTATTAAATGCTATGTAATTTGAAGTTATGATTAGAAAACTTACTGGTTTAACTAACAACTCTCACAAATGAACAATACAGCTCATCCAAAAGAAATGTCTGTATATAGCTAAACACAGATAAAATATCTATATCTGTATCTATCTATTTCCATGTATTTGTCTACCTATGTATTGTACCTATATATATATATATGGAGAGAGAAAGAGAAGAGGAGAAAGCAAAGATCCCTGGGGAAATTTAAGACTAGATCTATGTAATGACCATTGTTTCCCCAATTAAGATGTGAAAAATGGGAACTGACAAAAACAAATACAGGGGCTGCTGGGTGGCTCAGTGGGTTAAGCCGCTGCCTTCGGCTCGGGTCATGATCTCGGGGTCCTGGGATCGAGCCCCGCATCGGGCTCTCTGCTCCGCGGGGAGCCTGCTTCCCTCTCTCTCTCTGCCTGCCTCTCTGCTTGTGATCTCTCTCTGTCAAATAAATAAAAATAAAAAAATAAAAAAAAAAAATCTTAAAAAAAAAATACAAAGCACAATATTGTACTTAACTAAGGTCTTCTCTTTTAATTTAGTGGTTAAAATTATTATGGCTTCCCCTTATTGAAAGAAATTATTTGGTGGAATACAAGTTCCTTGGGAACCAGGAATTTTGAAACATTCATCAGTATGTCCTCTGGGTCCATAGAAAGTTGTCAGCTCAGTGCTTGAGTGAATGGGTACCCAGCAGAAACGGTGAACAAGGCAGCAGAAAACCAGAGCCATTTCAGAATACAGACTGGCTGGTATCAGAAGTTCAACCGCATATCAAAAAGCCATCTCTTCCTCAACCTGTGACTTTAAGGATGAGTGGGCATTTTTGAAAAGGTACATGATGCTTCCATCGCTCTTAAGCACAAGTCATCCAGACTCAGGGTGTTCTAGACACCGAGAGCCGAGCGTGGGTGGCAAAGGTGGGGGGGCAGTAATAACCACCAGGGTGCTTCGTAATTACGGTTTGATCCGCAAATTCTAAAGGGTTGGTATTTCATTGCCTCCTTAATCATTTAAATCCTCATGGGCATTTGACCTGACCCGCTTAACCTGAACTTTAAGTCACAAAAGAGAGAAGGGGGGAGGGGTTGCAGAACGAGAGACTCTTCATATAGCTGCCTTTAAAAAGAAAACAAAACACAATTAAAGACTACTTGAAATTAACCAACTAATACTGACATTTCTCAAAAAAAAAAAAATCAGCTTTAAAGCGACTGAATAGGGAGTGGAAGGGAGAGACCAAGTGTTCTCTTTTGATCTTTTCACGGCCCCAACTTTATTTTAATAATGTGTCCAAAGACTGATTCCACCTCTCTCTCACTTTAATAAAGGTTCATTAGTGGATTAGGAGAGATTTGAAACTGAGCCCAGTGGAGTCAGCAGAGACAAGTTCCAAACAGCCACTCAGCGCATTTTGAAAAGCACCAAAGCTAGCAACCTGGAAAAGGTCCACCAGTAAAATCTGGTTGTCTTGTGTGTGTGGAGCCCCACTGCACTGACAAAACATCCACTCCTAGATGGACAAGAGTGGCAACATGACTCAAAATTAACAAAGCAAAGGTCGTGGTGTTCAGTGTCAGCCAACACAGCCCATCCACATGGAAACTATAAGGGGAAAACTGACCGTCCAGCATATGTTATTGGGATAACAAGAAGCAAGAAGAAGGTCGCCCACAAACAGGAAAAGAGAACTCATCAAGAACCCATCCATGATAGCACACTCATCTCAATTTCTTGCCTCCAAAACCAGGAGAAATAAATCTTTGCTGTTGAATCCGCCCAGTTTATGGTAATTTGTTAAAGTAGCCCAAACTAAGGCAGATGGATGGATGGACAGACAGATGGACAGATACATTTTTTTTCTAGACACGATTCTTTACCCCTAAGTATTTCAGAGTATACTTGCTAAGTAAAGGACTATTCTCTCATGGGACCATTGTATAGTTATCAGCCTCGTAAATTTAGACTGAGACAACAATTTTATATACTCTACCCACTATAAACTAATTTGGTTGGTTGACCTAATTATGATCTTTATATTGCATTTTTTCCCTCCAGTGCAGAATTGGGGAGGTGATGGGGGACTTCACTTTAAGAGCTCTTTTTATTGTTATTGTTTTTGTTTCTTATATATTAATCCAAGACTTTGGTGAACTCATGACATCCCTTCTCTGGACTCAGACCTACAAGAACAGTTCTCACTTTACCTCATCTTTGCTATACCAGTCCTCTGTTTCATTCTTTTCAATCCTTTCTGCCTGGGTCCCTGTGTCTCTGGGGACACAAACTTCCCTATGCCTTCCATGAAATGTTCTAAGGCTCCCTCCCCATTCTCCATCTCTGGTACCTGGGCCTGGGTCATTCTGCAGCCCCAGGGCTGGGCTCCAGTTCCAGAAAAGCAGCCTGGTGAGATGGCCAGTTCTGCTGACAGGCACAGTATTGTCTCCATGGGGTGGTGTGACACTGGGCTACTGCAATGGTGCTGACACTCTAATATTGATGATTTGAACTCATTTGGATGCAGGAAGAGTTCAGGACCCTGGGGTCCCTACAGCCCACAGCACACCCTTGAGTTTGAGCCACATGTGTTCTCCTGCATCTTTGATTACCACACGCTCCCACAGGGGTGCTGTCCCTGGTCTACAAGACCTGAAATAGCAGGTGTCATTGACCCTGTCCATCCCCCTCTCTCATCACCGGCACCTCATCCCCCTGCAGGCTCAGCAATACATGTGATACAGGCCTCGGGAGTGGCCCCACGAATCTCCTCCAATGGCTTTCTCCGCTGTTGCTCTGCAGCATCAGTGGACACTTCCTTTTACTTCCTCTGTTGCCTCCAGTTGTTGTGATGAGTCTGTGCTCTCCCAGAATTAGCTGAGTCCTGTTCTTGCTCTACCTACAGATTCCTCCCTCCACCCTCCTCACTGGGGATGGTGGGTAGAAACCAGGGGTGCAATCAACAGTGAAAAAGGGCACATTTTAGGAATGCTGTGATTATAGCCTAAAGAGTTCAAGAGGAGACACAGTTGGAAAATGTGTTGTTCTATATTTATGCCATAAAATTCCAAATGATAAATTTAACATGCCCATAAAATAAATTATCGTTCATGTTTTCCTGCACACTGTGTGCATTTGTGGTCATCTTCAAAGAAGAACAGGAACAACGGTTGAAAGCCATCGGAAGCGACTCACAGACAGCAAGATAGATGGTGTGGCGTCATGAATAATGATGTAACCAGCATGAAACAAATGGCATGAGGGCACTTCAGAGTGAGAAGAGCTGTATTGTTTCAACTCAGACAGGTTCTGACGAGCTACAGGACTTGAATAATAACAGCATTGTTACCTTTTTCTCACAGTGGGAGATATGAAATTACTCGACAATAGCACATTTGACAACAAAAACTATGAAGAGATGATTCCTGCACCTAACCTGAGAGAAACAGTACCTGGATACTATAAACTATCAAGTTCTCCAATTGGACAACTAGCAAACACATTGATATCTTTTTTCGGTATCATTCTTAATCTTTAACAATAAATCACTATGCTTCAAATGTATTCTTGAATTTAGCGACGTATTTTTAAATGAAAAATATTATAGAAACAAGGGATCTACCCCCAAAAAAAGACTTATCCAGGGTCCCACACACTCTCTGGGTGGCCTTTAAGCCAGAGATGGGGTGGAGGTAATGATTATGCCCCAGTCCTATAAATGTGCATCACAAAGATTAACATCACAACCATGAGTCTGAGTTTTTCTAATAGCTTGACTGATTCCCATTTCTTTTTTAGAGTTATGGGAAATAGGAAAATGACAATTGAAGACTTTGAAACAAAAATCTTGGTTCTATAAGAGGCAGAAATGCCAGCTGAAGCTTGAGGCCAGCATCAGAGGGCCTCTGACTTCAGCCCAAAGGGATGATGTCACAAGGCCACATAAATAGCCTTTGACCAAAGAAGAAAGAAGAGGAGAAAAATGGCTTTGCAGTTGTACAATTTCAAGAAATAGCATCTACAGGACAAAATGCCAATCTAACTAGAGAATGAATAGTACAATATAACATTACTGAAAGCAAAGGAGTAGAAAGTATGATCATCATGAAAAAGGTTTCAATGTCTAGGGAGTTGCAACGTTTTTATTCATTATTAAAGCATAACTTGGAGAAGAAGTCAATCTGTCTTTGAGACAGATTGAATCCTAGTTCCCTGCTCTTTGGCAACAGTCTCCCTGTCTCTCCAGCCCTTTTGTACCTATACAGACAACATATTCCTTGGGCACTGAGTCCACTGGTCCGTAGTATGAGAAGTCAGTTAAATGCAGAATGTCTATGCCTCACTCATAGGCTAGAAATGCTTACCTATATGTGGATTCTTCTGATGTTGACTTCGTTGTTTTAAAGCAGGTTCTTCCCTTCTTTGCTTTGTCATAATTATTCCAGTTATCTCCACTCATTTTCCTAAAGAGTGGAGAGAAATGCTTAACCCCAGAGTAACAGTACATAACCCACTGTTACTTACTTTCTTCTGGAGTCCTTCGCCTACGTCAGACTTCACTAGCTGTATTACTATTCTATCAGAAAGAATTACAGAAGTAAATAAGTTCGGCTTTGCCATGGAACTCTAATCTCAGCCATTACTGGAAACCATAATTAATTCAAACAAAAGATATATACAACAGACCAAACATTTAGAAAAGCCAAGTAATGTTATCTTTCCTTTATTTAGTAAAGCACACTCTTCTAAAGGCTTACTAATCTCTGTCTATCACTTCATTGGTAGTGAAAACCTGACAGATGATGGAACTTCTTTTGGCAAACTTCAGATATGACAGAGAGAAGAAAAAAGTTAAAGAAAATAAAGAGTATGGTACAAGGAGACTGTTGGTGGGAAAGAGGAAAAGCAAAAATAGAAAGAAGTGCATCTGTTAGGAGGGAGTGGGCCATCACCAGGAATGGTCCATCTATTGGGTAGGACCACCAAGGCATGGTCATCTGCCAGGTGTTGTGTGTGTGTGTGTGTGTGTGTGTGTGTGTGTGTGTGTGTGTATATATATATACCTACATATACATATACATAGGTATATATATATGGATATGTATGTAATGGAAACACAAAGGCAGAGGTTATGTCTGGAAAATGAATTGGCCAAGGATTGCCTATCTTGCACACCACGTGCAAAATTTCAAGGCTAATTGTTACAAACGAGTACTATTTTCCACTGTTGCATTTCATCATACCCCTGTAAATAACCGCGAAGTCTGTAATGCAGTGAAAATGAAGCCTGGGTTCACCTAGCACAGTATCTGTTGTTCTGACAATTCTACTAACATAGTAATAACTGTGCCAAATGCCAGGCCACAGACACCACACAGAAGACTTTCACTAAAGACTTTCACTATAGTGTTGCCATTTTGCCTTTCCAAGAGCTTCGGTATATGAGGAGATTTCCTTGCTTCAATCATTTTTTTCTGAAATCTTTAAATAATAGCTGACATTTAGTGAGGTTTAAATGTAATAGTTTATGGAAAATTTATGACAGTCCTACTCTCATTTTGTGGATGAGGAAAGTGAGGGTAGAGAGACTAAGCAACCTTCCCCAACTGTCACTGCTAATAAATGGTGAAGCCTGGTTATAACAAGAAAGCTGTGTATTCAAAGACATTTTTGAACTCAGACACACTTCAAAACATTAAATAAATTAGCATCATCTAGAGGGAAAAAAATGACTTGTTGATTTGGTTCTACTTACAGCATCAGCAATTAATGTCATTCATCCACAAAATAAATATATATCTTCACTCCCCTGATTTTTAGAGTACACTGTTCCCCTATGTTGGGGCCAAGGGCAGGCCAACCAAGATTGTCCACCTTGGCATGAACATTATTTTTAATTAAAAGCAATCAAACCCCAATGGATTCTCTACCTCCACCTCCCAGCCCCCCCCTTCCCCGACAACTGCCTGCTTGTATCTGAAAAAGAACTATTAACAGCAGAGACTCCCCTCTACCTAAGAAACTTATCTGCATGATAGGGCAATGTTTGTTTTTCAAACATCTTCTCTGTGGAATTTCCATGTCTCTGTGGATTTGCCTGTGTGGATTCTGTCTTATGTCTATCTGATTCTTAGTTCAGCTAGAAGGACCTTGAAAGGCAGAGTAAGTTCTTCCTCCCCCACACCTGGATCTGAAAAAAGCTGAATGTTCATTCAGGAAGTAAATAATTTGCAGGATCTGTTCACATTGTCATGGATAGTTTAGTAATTGTTGAGAATCCATAATCTCCTCAGAACTGGATAAAATGTGAGCAAATACTCTTGCCACCCCATCTCAAAAGACAGAGAGCCCAGAGAAAAATCAGCAGAGCTTTCTACCGCATCGGGTGGCAAATCATACACTGCCAGGTATGTCTATCTGCACAAATACTGCTTCATTTTTCATTTTGTACCCCACAGTGAAAGCCAGCAGAAGAGAAAATTTCCTAAACCAAGTAGCCCCACACTACTTTTATAGTGGGGCTGGGAAGGAATAGGGTACTGCACTTACTTAATTCTGAGAAACATAATGGAACTTGATCCTACAAAATGGTGCCTCTGGGTCAACATTACCTTTCCATCTCCCAACCTTTAATTACCTGCATAATTCACACTTTTGTCATATAATTATGTGCTAATACCACATTTGCACACAAACTTCACCCACACAGTAAAATGGACATAAATCAAAAAAAAAAAAAAAACAAAAAAAAAAAAACGAAGACATATCTCTTAAGTAGCTACTTACCCATATGCTTCTCTAGAAAAATTTCCCCTCCCTTTTTAGTTTGTCTCCAGGGCTAATAGTCTATATCCAAAAAATGGACCATCCCATCATTTGCATGCTCATTGTTTTTGCTGAGGAGAGCTATAAACTTAATTTGAAAACTTTTCTCAAAAAAAAAAAAATTATCTGGATCATAGTATTCAAATAAATGTGGAAAATTTTCAATATTAATCACCAACCTTTGGTGAGTTTTTGAGTTTGCAAAGCACTATTTCACACATTAGTCTCCGACATAACACCCCAAACAACACTGAAAATTCAGGCCATGTGATCACCAACACTTTCCACATATAAAAATCGTGAGCTGAGAGAGGAGATAGAACATGAGAATTGTTCACATGGCTAGGAGATACTACCCTTAAGATCCAAACCCAGGTTTTCTGAGGTTGAAATGTTTAGCAGAATTCCACTTTCCTATAAATCTGTCCATATTCACACAAATTTGATTAAACAAAAATCAAGAAAATATGCCAAAGAGAGACTGTAAGTGTTCCCCTGAGGTACTTTCTATAAATTCAAGCAATACTAAGCTTGCCATCACATAAAAGACAAAAGAGCAAAACCAGACTCAAGATGAAAACCAACAGAGCTGTTTTTACTGCCCACACTGTATAAAAGGCAAGAGGAGGAGAAAGCCAGATCAAATGACAAAGAACTTTCTAAATCTGTCACTTAGTAACATATTGCCAAATTCTTGGTGTTTTTATCCCAAGAAGTTTAAATTCGGCATTCTACTGAAGCAGTCATCCCTTCTCTGCCTCTCTCCCCACCAGAAAGGTACCATGGGGGAATGATAATCTTACTGATTAATACATATATAATTCAGAAAACAAAAGAGAGCTGTTTCCTTATCTTTGATATTCTCTGTTTTCCTCCTATTTTTACTAATTTTCTAGGGATGACTGTCTAATGAAGACACAGAGTACTGCAGAGCCAGATAGAACACAAAGGACATAACTTATGCCTGGAGAGATGCATATGTACACATAAAAACCCACCCTGAGCTCCTTCCTTCCCTGTATCTGCATTTCAAACCACCCATAAAACATCTGTGGGCAGCTGGTAATTCACTCCGAAACCATATTTAACCTTCTGAAGTCACATTAGCTGACAGGGCTTTGGTGTCTGTTGCCTAGAAAACAGATCGATATACTCTATATTTTGAAGGGCATCAAATTCTCCCTGGCAGGAGCAGGGAGGCGGGGAGGCTGTGGGGTCAGAGGCGAGCTAGCAGCAATCAAGCCTCGCTGTGCTGCCTTCCCTCCCCCACCCCAATAGAAAAGAACCTTTCTGAGTTGCCCCTGTCATTGCCACCCCCTCGAATCCCCCTCCAATCCCCCACCCCTAACTAGGCAGAGATGCCCATGCTGGGCACTCAGAAACCATCAACTTAGCCAACAAATAACGGCCCAAGTCCAAACAGATCACAGTCTGTGGGGGGTCAGAACAATCTCAACAGTAGCCCCATGACTGAACCTCGGGGGTTCTGACATGTGGCAGGTGGGACACTTGAGCAGCGGCCTCATCCCTGTAGCCTCTAAGTCATTGGACACACTGTTGAGCAAGATTACAGGAGATTCTCCCCTTCCAGAGGTGATATTTCTGTAACAGTTGTGTCTTTTAAAATAATAAGCAGGTACCTTTCTTATAAAAAAAAAAAAAATGCTTAAAAATTACCTCGAACTCAATCTTCTTCCTAGCAGTAGCTGTATCTTGAATAGCAGGTACAAATGAAAAGTATCTTGCTTCTGTTTAAATTGAGTCATGACAATCCAAGACTGAGATGCTTCCAAGGGCTGCTAAGAATGAACTCCATTTATTTTAAATGATCTCACTGAGAAATAGGAATCGGTTTTGTTGGATGTTTCCAGGTTGCCTATCGCAAAGCCTGTGTGCCGGACACAACCATGACTAAAATGACATTATGTGAGTGAGAAAAATGTACAACACACACTGTTAGGGGCTGAAAGGTGTCCCCCCAAAAGTCATAGGGTTGAAGCCCTAACACCTAGAGCCTCAGAATATGACTGTGTTTGGACAGAGACTTTAAAAAAGCAAGGTGGGGACGCCTGAGTGGTTCAGTTGGTTGAGCGTCTGACTCTTCTATTTGGCTCAGGTCATGATCCTGGGATACTGAACTCCACACTCAGCTGGGAATCTGCTTGGGATTCTTATTCTCCCTCTCCTTCTGCCCCCCACCACCTGCTCTCACTCTAGCTCTGTCTTTCTCTCTCTCAAATAAATAAATACTTTTTTTTTTAAGGTGAGATGGGGGGTCATAAGGTTGGGTTCCAATCCAATCTGACTAGTGTCCTTAAAAGAGGCGATTAATACACAGGCACATGTGCGGGAAAGACCTTGTGAAACACAGAGAATAAGGGAAGGAGAGAGGCCTCAGAAAAAACCGCCCTGCTAACATCCTGATCTCAGGCTTCTAGCATCTAGAAATGCAGGAAAACTATTTTCTGTTGATTAATGCACCCTATTTGTGGTATTTGTTATGGTAGCCCTAACAAATTAAAAACACACACTGAAACATGAATCTTTTTATTAGAAAGGGTGAACATACTGAGTCAATTCTAGAAGTTTCTTCAATAATAATAGTATAATAATATATAAATAATATATAATAATAAACCCAACAAACAAAAAAAGATTTTATAAATAAAATATACTATATCCCGCATCTACTGCAACAAAAATGCTCTAGAACCTACCTTCAAAGACCATCTGATACCTAACCATTGCTCACCACATCCATTGCTATAAACACCAGCCCAGACCATTATCTCTCACCTGGAATACAGACTCTTCATGGACCTGATATAACCCCCTTCAAAGTGTATTCAAAACACATGACCCTTTGAAAACATGTCAGGTCATGTTACTCCGCTGGCTAATACCCTACAATAGCTCCTTAGTCCCCTCCAAGGAAAAGCTAACACCCTTGTAAATGGCCACCAGGACCTACTTGACTTGATCCCAGTTAGAGTTCGCCCCTCATTCCTATGATCCAGCACAATGGATGCCCTTGACTACACTTTTGTTCTAACTTCACTGTCTATCTAGAAGCCTCCCCTCCATTTTATCTGCAGAGCTAAATCCCTCATCTCCTTCAACACTTTGTTCAAATTACCTGGTTTCTGTTTTCTTTCTTTCTTTTTTTTTTTTTCACCAGCTACCAATGGTTGGCAAAGAAATTAAAAGCACAAAATTTTTGATCTCCCTTTTAATCCTAGCAGCAATGAATACAGAGAAAAAGGTCTTTTGTGAGAACTACAAACAGCTGTCAGACAATCATACTCCCTTCACTTGAACAATGAACCTGCATATTTGCTCTGGACTCCCAAATAGCTGTCCTTCCTTGCTTGTCCAGCAGGTGCCTTGTTTTTCCTTTAATAAAGGTTAGAGTTCAGGACGGAAGTCAAAAAGAAATTTGGGGACTTATTTTTTTCTCTAAATAAATTTTTAATTAAAAAATATATCTCATATCCTGTTTGGTAGCTAATGTTTCAAGGAAGAAAAAAAATATATGTTTACCAAATCCTGGAAAAATTATGAGCCATATTATGATAACTTATTTCTTTTATAGATGATCTAGCTTTGATATAAAGTTTGTCTTGGGTTATATGCCTTTTTTTACAATAAACATACCTCATAATCAAACTCTGAATGAAGCAGAGAATATGAGCTTCTAGGTCTACAAAAAGTGCTCTCTCGAGTCTTCAACATAAGCAAGAGCTTTCAAAGGAAATATTTATGAAAACAGTTTTCTTTTGAAAGAGCCAGTGTTGCAAAAATGGCTAGCCAGAATACTAAAGGTGACCCTGATTTCAGATACACGTTTTTATGATCAGATACTTTGTGCCCTTTTTTTTTTTTTTTTTTTTTTGGACAATACGGTGTTCTGGAAATGGAACTCCTACCTAGGTGTTCCTTCCTGAATTATGAAAGTATTTACCCCTTCCTGAGGAAAGGTAACTCGTGAATGCTTGCCTCTGCAGACCCTCACTCTGAACCATCTAGGTAACCAGCCCTTCCTTGTTAAGAGAAAAGTGGGCTGGTGTGGAGGCAAGGAAGGAAGTCTTCTCCTCCTCCCCCAAGTGTGTCTCTAGTTCCCAGGGAAGAAAAGCCTGTATGATTTTATTATTATTTTCTAGATTTCCAGGCAACAGGTCAGAAACCTGATCATGTCACTGTGCCGTATATTTCGGAAATATCCATGATCTCTCTGCCGCTTTCACTTCTTGCAATTGAATCTTGTCCAGCTACAAACCAAGGGAAATGCCTGAAGTTCTGATCGACCTACACAAGAGGTGTGAAACCAGGCAAATTTCCCTATCATTTTCCAGCCAGGAGCTGCTGGACAAATGAACAGTTGGGCAGCCCTGAGAGAAAGGAAAGGTCCCAGAAATATACTCTGAATCCCGAATGGAAAAGTCATGAAGGAAACTCAGCATGCCACTGGGTGTGACAGCCTGGTCCTTTCTCCACAAAGCTGTCTTCTCTCCTCTCTCTCTCTCTGAGAAACAGTGAGCTGGCTGTAGGCTGTTTATGTGATTCTCGGTCTATTTCTTCTCACCCCACATCAACTGGTGTTCCAAGATGAAGCCAGGGTCCTTGACCCCCAGTCCACATGAGCTGGGTCATCTGCTCCTCCTGGGCACTGTCCCAGAAAGGAGGCCAGTCTGTGGCCCCTCTTACTGCACTTCATTCTATCAGCTCCATGAGGACCCTCAGTCCAAGAGGGCACCTGGTGACCAGGGTCTGAAATACACGCATTGTTCCCTTCCTCTCTCTGTGGTCATATTGACTAAAAATCCTTTATTTCATGAGTCTCTGCCCATGATCCCCAAAAAGCAGACGCAAAGACGGCACCATCCATTGGAGAGATTCTGGTGGGGGGAGGGGAAGTTACGTCTGAAGAATAAAGAGGAGGGGCGAGGGATCCGGGATGTTTTGGAGAGTCTTCCAGTGAGCTGTGGTTCTCCCACCACTGGAAGATGTGGGAGTTGGTCAGAGGAGTCTCAACCTGCAGCGAGCTCTGAGAACATTTTACCCAAGCTGACAGTGAGCTCCGGAGCAGAGCTTACCCACTGAAGGCCACCTTCATTCTGCAGGAACGAACTGGAGCCTGGCCTGCTCACCCGCCTCCCTCCTGCTGCAGATCTGCTCGAAGGGATTGCTGAGCAACGTCCCTCACAGCCTCCACACAGCCGTCTTCTACCTTGTTATTTGGTTAGCTCTAGAATAACGTTTCCCCACATGAACGGGAGCAATTCTGTATCTCAGGGAAGAAATAGCAGGCCCGGTATATGGTGTAGGCATGCTGGTAGTGCTTTTTAATTTTGTGGCTGAGAAAATGACTCTTGTTATGAAATAAGAATATCGCATTTCTTTCACACAATTATTGTATTTTAGGGATAAAAGGGGGCTTTAGAAATAGTTGAGTCCATTTCTATATGAGATTCTACATTCTATATGAGATTCTATATGAGATCCGATTTCGTTGGAAAAGGCTTTCTCTCATACCCCTCAGCCCCTTATATGAAGGGAGCAGGGTCCTGATTCTTCCAAATCTTTCGCCCCGACCCCAGATACCTACGGGGTATGGTTGGACCGTCCAGATGGACTTCCCAGAGGAGTTCTAGGACTGGAGTTATTTTGGCACGATTCTAGCAGAGGCTGATGTATGGCTTTGATCTCCAGTGGGTCATTCCAGGTCTCACTTCAATGACAAGAAATGACCCCACCTCGTGGAATTTCCCCTAACTATGCATATTTTATTGAGTCAAACTGAACTTATCCTTGCCCGGTCTTGCAAATGCTCATTCCTTTCCTTCTCCTCCTTCCAGTTAAAAATCTACTCTTGTATCATTCCTGTCCACGTTGCTCCATGCACAGCTCAGAATGGCTGGAGTGTTGCATTTTGTTTCCTTTTTTTTTTCTTTTTTTCTTTTTTATTTTATTTTTTCAGTGTTCCAAAATTCATTATGTATGTACAACACCCAGTGCTCCATGCAATCCTCGCCCTCCTTAAGACCCACCACCAGGCTCACCCATCCCCCCACCTTCCTCCCTCCAAAACCCTCAGTTTGTTTCTCAGAGTCCACAGTCTCTCATGGTTTGTCTCTCCCTCCAATTTCCCCCAACCCACTTCTCTTCTCCATCTCCCAATGCCTTCCGTGTTATTCCTTATGCTCCACAAATAAGTGAAACCATATGATACTTGACTCTCTCTGCTTGACTTATTTCACTCAGCATAATCTCCTCCAGTCCCGTCCGTGTTGATACAAAAGTTGGGTATTCATGCTTTCTGATGGAGGCATAATACTCCATAGTGTATATGGACCACATCTTCTTTATCCATTTGTTTGTTGAAGGGCATCTTGGCTTTCCACAGTTTGGCGAATGTGGACTTGTTGCTATGAGCATTGGGATACATATGGCCCTTCTTTTCACTGCATCTGTATCTTTGGGGTAAATACCCAAGAGTGCAATCACAGGGTCCTAGGGTAGTTCTATTTTTAATTTCTTAAGGAATCTCCACACTGTTTTCCAAAGTAGATGCATTTTTGAAATAGCCTAGAGTACATATGTTTTACAAGCACCTTGACCCTCTAAACTTGGCTGCAAGATTTTTTCAAAGTTCAGCAACCTGATTCAAATGACCTAGAAAGCTTTGAAGGGTGGCTTGTTTCTAAGGCACTCTAACACCATATATGTTCAGTACTCCGTAATGAACACTGGAAAGCCCGTTCCTGCTTTTTTTTGGCAGAGGACAATGGGACAATTAGATCATGCATTCTGTTGGCACTGCATCAGAACCAATCCGCTGTCTTAACCTAGGAAAGAAATAGGAACATCATACTCATTGACCTGAGAGCTAGAACATGTGTTCATTTCCTACATTAGATGGGATTCTCACTGCTCATGTAGAGCTCAAGACACCTGTTCATAGAATACTAAGTTTCAGAACAAGGACAAATCATTGCAAAAATCCCCTCCCCAGGACTCACTTGCTTACTTGTCTACTTTAGTCTAATATAGTTATTGAACTTTGAACTTTGCTCTTTCTTCACCAAACCTCCACTTTTTCCTTAAGATTTTTAGGTAGTTGGAAAACTGTTGAGTCCCAACATTTTTTATATTGTATATACATATATGTATACGCATATATATAAGTATATATACATATACATACACACATATATGTGTATGTACATGTATATATGTGTGTATGTATATGTATATATACCTATACGTGTGTGTGTTTATACATATATGTATATACAGTTTGTATTTTATATGTCCCAACAGTACATATAGTGCAACCCAAGGTCTTGTAACTTCTATCATTCTATAAGTTCCATGAGTGTAAGGGGTTTCTTTGTTTATTGTTGCTCCTTCCACTGTGGAGAAGTGCAACTTAGAGCCAGAAAACTCATCATCATCTTTTCCAGGAGTGATTGTTGGTTGCAGAGTACTTCTAGTCAGATACCTAGATAATGATAGCTGGCATGTTATTTGAGGGTTTATTATATTGATAGCTTCTCATATCTTTATACATTTATATTTGTGTAGGTAGATATACATTGATATCTATGGGTACCTATCTAGATATATACATTTATCTATCTATATATCTATCTCACTGTGATACACACGCACACACACGCACAATCGATTCTCATGATTCATAGTTCTTATATTCTATAAAGTCACTACAAACATTAATTAGCAAATACTGAACCCCTGCTCCTGGAGGAAATAGAGCATTAGGTTTCTCCAAGCATCTGGTCGCAACATTTTCATCAACGGATCAATACATTACCTGGTTTCTATTGAAAGATACCTTGTTTAATCTATGCTGTTGGTTCATTAATGTTAAACTCACAGCCAACAGAACTGTAACTCGTGACTGAACAAATGTATCTAACACGCGCATTTTCTCCATAAGGCACATTGCAGCCTCCTTGCGTTTAGGAAGGATGATGTTAGCAGTGGCTTTGGGGACCATTCCAAGTAATAAAATCACCAACCAAAAGCACAGAGGTGTGAAAAATGTGGCATTAAATATGTTGAGAAAAGGATACTTGTTTATCTTATAAAAGCTGAAAGCAGCAGAGGGTCACATTGGTCAAGTTCCCTGGGAACATGGGGACCAGGTGACTCAGTGTCCTGCTACTCTCTGTGCATCTGCAAATGGCCTCAAAAGGGCCCAGAGTATTGATTTAGAGATTACAAATAAATTTCAGCAAGTAGGCAAATCCCCAAACACAGAATCCACAAATAGTGAGGGTTGACACTTACATGTATATATACATACACATTTTTATATATCCAGGCACATTTACTTCCTTCCAAAGAGTACCGTCCTCCAGTGCTGAAAGTGGCCTCATCTTCACCAGCCTAGTCTTTAATGATTTCCTCAAGGAGAAGAAGCAACCTGCTGTGCTGGAAATACATCGAACCAAGATTCAAGAGACCTTGAATTATTGCTTTAGTTCTCACACACCCCGTGAGGCAAGTCTCAAACTCCTGACCCTCATGTTGCTCTTTGCAGAACTGAGGAGAGAATTCCCTTTTGTCCTCCTAAGTTCACCGAATAGTGGTTACATGAACAAGTTCTCTAGACAAAGTTCAAATCCTAACACTGTGGCTCACCAGCTGTATGAACCTAAACCATTTGACCCTCCCTCAGCCTTAATATCCTCATCTATAAAATAAGGATAATAGTAGCGCCCACATCCCGAGCTTTTATGAGGATTAAGTGACAGAATACGTAAGGGTGTACAGCGCCTGACCCTGAGACAGCCAATGTGTGTCAGAGATGAAGAATAAAAACACCACCAGTAATACGCCTGCCTTGGGACATACAGTGGTTCAGGACTTCATCTCTCTCAGACAAGTCTTGGTTGAATCACACAAAGATCTCCTCTGGCTCTCTCCTTTTCTTGCTTTTATGCCTTCTCAATCCACGCATTCAACACACTTTCTTTAAATATATTGGTACAGGGATACCCGGTGGCTCAGTCAGTTAAGCATCTGCCTTCAGCTCAGGTCACGATCCTGGGCTCCTTGCTCAGCGGGGAACCTGCTTCTGCCTCTGCCTGCTGCTCCCCCTGCTTATGCTCTCTGTCTCTCTGACAAATAAATAGTCTTTACATACACGTATTAAATAAATAAATTGGTACAGCTAATTAACTCAGAGAATTGAGTCTAAACTAGCTTAGGAGTCATTTTGCCCTTAATGAGTATCTATGCCAGTCTCTACTCTGCTCCCTTCATAACCCAGCTTTATAGTGTATTCAGAGGGCCTTCTCATTTGTCTTAATGACACGTTCATAAGGGACTAAACATAGTTCCCAGTTTTAGTTACATGTTCTAACTGCAGAATCTCTGGTTTCTCTGAATACGTAAATAATGGTATGATTAGATTTCAATTACATACATACCAAATATCTACATATAGATTTTAAAAACTTGATCTCTAGAAAAACGTAAATCAACTAAAGAAAATGATGGACCAGGCTGTCACCACTAAAAATTGAATAAAAATGTTAAGTACACCCATGAGCCTTTATTCCATATGTAATTTCTCTACACCTCATATATACTACAAAAATAAGCCATGATTCAACCGCAGTTTTTCATGTGTACTTTGCTTTTATATCAAAACGGTTTTTTTCTTAGAGAACCAAAGTCAGCTAAAGGGACACAGACATTGACAGACAATCATGAGCTTCCTCAATATCCATTTTCTCTCCCATGTGAATATTCACGTGCCAATTTTTCAACTGTGCAATTTTTACAAACTTTATAAACTGATCTCTTTTCTTGTTAGTGGTCATTATTAAATGTTTACAATGCACAGAAAGATTTAAACACCTGCATAACAACCACAAGTAAGCAAAAATCAGAATGTTGGGGAAAAAAATTAGAATGTTGGTAATAAATTGAGCCCCACCCCATGAGGTCCTTCCCTCTCAACAAGACAGGAATCTGCAAAAGGTTAATATAAATTGTCCCCTTATAAAGATCAGGAAATATAATTTGATGATCAGGAACTTGCCTGACGTTGTAATGAGGTCAACAAACATATGTCAAAGGAAACAGAGGGTAATATAGGGAAATGAACTGGTTAGACAAGCCATGAGTAGGGTAGTCCAGAGCATAATGAGAGAAATAAGGCTTTAAGTAAGAATAGGCAAGTCTTCATAATGGGTAACGTATGTTATTACTTCATACGATGTATATTTATTTCCCAAATTATAACCATATGGAAAGATGGCAAGGCCAGAAAAACACGGGGCTTCGGGTCTAAAAACCTGGGTTTAAATATCTGCTCTTACTTACTAATCAAATGTGAGGTTGAGAATGAGTCGGAAAAATGTTACAATGTATCCGTTGGAATTCAGCTGCCAATAGGAGCTTGAGTGATTACCTCACAGATGAGGAAACCAGAAATGAGTAGTTCCAAATGTGGCAAGATAACAAGGTAACCTCAGAGGTGTGGATTCATTTCTTTTTCCTTTCCTTCCTTCCATCCTTCTGATTTTGTCTCTGTCTTCCACCATCCTAAATAAGATGGCCCTTTGTCCTTCGGCTTTTCGTCTCACGCCCCCAGTAAAGATGGCTACCACAAGTTCAACTATCATTTTCAAATACAACCACCTTCAAGGCAGGAAGACAGAAGGGACAAAACCAGGGAGCTCTCCTCTTGTACTAGCCCCTTCATGGGAAAACAAAATCTTTTCTCGAGGATACCGAGAGGAATTCCAATATCTCATTGAAAAGAACACATCACTCTCCCACGTGGTTACCTTCACAGAGAGGGTAATCATCTGTCAATCCTCAAGAACTTTTCAAGGAAAGAGAGTGAATGATTCAGTTGCCTGATACTCAAGTAATATTGTGCATCAAGGATATATCTTGTCATAAATATAAGGTAATGTTAATTTATGTAATTATATTGATTTATGATCTCTCTATACATGTACACATACAGTCACACAAAATAACTGGGATCCTTGTGCCCTTTCTGCAGCTCAGTGGAACAAAGTAGAGAGGATCAAAGGGAGCTTTCTACCCTTCTCAAGGAAACAAAAAGAATGAGGTATTTTAAGATTACATTAAAAATTAATTTGCTAATAAAAAATTACTCTTAAGTGTTCCTTAGACTTTGTACCTGTACTTAAAAATAATAAAACTATAAATGTAATAATCACAATTTTAGTCATGTAGGTCTTCTCAAAATTTTTAACAATCACTGGAGCTTTACTATACCTACAATTAAAGCCACTTTTAGCTTTATTTTTAAAACTCATTAAATGTTTCCATTGTTACTTTTAATATTTCTTAGAGGAAATGTATAATCCTTTACAAAAGTAATTTGGGGTGTAACCTAAACTTTTTTCTCATTCCAACTCAGACTGTTGCTATGAGGGAAATTGATACAAATTATCAAAAAGGTAAATAACTAATAAGTTCAATTTCTTCTTGGAATGAGTAAAATTCTCTTCATTTTACAAAAGAGAAAAATTATACACCTCTGCCAGGAGTCACAGAGGTACATAGAGATTAGTCTAAGTAGTGACTAAAGACCATTTGTAAAAAAATATGAGACCCAAAAAGAGAAAACAGAAAGATGGGTAAAGACAAATTGTTAGTTGCATTAAACATCAAAGAAATATATGAAAAGAAAACTCAACAACTAGACAAAGTAATTCAGGGGTGATGAATGCCATATTGCTTAAGGATCAATGACTATACTTCTAAAATATCTACCACATTCTAAGATTTAAGAACAAAAATTAAACACAGGTTAGATTAAGCAATGGCTGACAGTGATTAATGATTAATGATCTCTCATAGAAATTGATTTATTTACAATACTACACATTTGTCTTTTAAGATAACATATTATAATGTTGCTATAAAGAGGGACTCATTTTTTGTTGGTTTTTAAAGGAAAAATATCAGTTAAGCATTAAAATAATCTTAGTAACACTCCACACCCATTGGAATATAAGCTCCATGAGAAGAGGGAAAAGTTTTCTAATTTGTTCCCTTTTATACCTCCTGCATATAACACACAATAGTGCTTAGTAAATATTGGTAAAGGATGGAATGTCCATGAAATTATGAAATGCAACTTATATCATTTACTTGAAGGTAAATCGATGGAAATAAACTTTCATTGCTAGGATTGGAGATATTAACATGTAAAGGACCATTGCAAATATCCCAGTAGTCCAGGAAAAGTGCCAAAAGTTGTGAGTCATCAGAGTCTGTTTCTCCAGAGAATAGTCATAGTTCTTTACGCAATGTTAAGTAACCATTTACTGAGCAGCTACTACCTGATATTTTCAGGATCATTATAGAGAAATTTCATAGAGTCTCTTTCCTTAAATTTTGACGTAACTCAACTGAGAGGAGAAAACAGGGCCTCCCACTCCACTTTCATTTACATAGAATTTAGGAGAAAAAGAGTCTCCCTGCTACCTTTCCTCTTCTCCTCCAAACCACACCCTCCCCCACCTGGAAATAAAAATGGTTGAGCTTTATCAAGCTCTTCCATCACGCTCCTGTCTCCCTTAGTTACTGGTTGAGAATTTGGATTTCTAGCTGCCAGTTCTTCTTTTCTACCTCTATTCCCAAAAACACTGCGTATGACATACATGGCTTATGATAGATAATTGAACTCATATCTGTATTGAACGCTTAATACCACTGATCTCTTATACTGCAAAGATTCTTCTCTCTAAACCCAACCTGGTCACCCCATTTCAATGCAACCACAGGGTTTTTTCTTACTCCCAAATATTTAACTTTAATTTGCCCTCCGTTTCTACCTCTAGGCTCAAACTTCTTCACTATTCTGCCCTAAATTTTAAAACCTCATTTCAGCTCTCATCTTGGCTCATAGAGCCCTCTGCAATCCGTCCACCACCTGCTTATCTTTCGTCCTTCTTACCACACACAAATTGGCTTTCTTCTTTGCAGACATGGCAGAATACTTGTGTTTCCATTGTGGTTTCAAGCTTGTTAGGTGGTGTACCTTCTGCCCTGCTTTTTCTCCTTTAGTTTACTCCTGCTCAGTACCCCAAAACTGATCTTGAAGTATTCCTGTGAAAAGCCTTTCCATGTCCCACCTGCCCAACCTAGTTTATTTGCTCTCTCCCTCCTGGTTCCTAGAACATCTTTGTATAACTCTTGCATACCATTCCTAAGACCGGAAGCTCAATTTGCTTCCATATGTAATTGCAACATCTAAGAGAATGTTAGGAAGACAGTCACTAATTCAAGCCTTGAGGATGCTTTCCATAAAATGTTGAGAACTGACACTAGAAAAACTAGAGAAACTAGAAAATAGCACTAGCTCCCTGTTTACATTTTTCCTACAATAGCTTTATATTGGTCTGCCAAAGCTTTAGGTATTATTTTCCTCTGACAAATGATTACATTGTATTCTCTTACTGAAGACAATCGTTGTGTTGTTACCGCACCGTGGTGACAGACAACATTTAAAAGTTGAATAAAGTTGATCAATTAAGGATAAGCTTTCAAACTGAAAGGCAGAAGGGGGAAATGGAAGGAAGTAAACATTCCTATAAACTTTACATGCCAACAAACATAATTATTTCTGTTTCAAAGGGGGTTCTGTTCTCCAGTTGGTTAAAGTTTTAGCTGTCAATCAAATTATTTAAAACAAGAAATTCGATCTTGGCTTCATTTCCATACAAGAAACAAAACAGGTCTTCAGAATGATCATATGATAACAATATAAGAAAAAAAGAATTTATCAATATCACCCAACCCACATGTAACAACAGCACTGTTATTAAATAGATATTACACCCGAATATGGGTGATTCCTGCCATGCGAGCATTAGTACTTTAAAAGAGAATTATAGGTAGTACACATAACATGTGGAGTTCTCTGTGTAGCCCATCCCCTTTTACAATCACCACTAGTACTCCAGTGGTCAAAGATCAGAGTTGTAACTCAATCTGGGCCATTAACTATGGAATCCCAGGTTAGTCGATTAACCCTCTGGGTCTCAGTTTCCTCATTTGTAAAATGAGAAGGGATTAGATGAGTAATATTTCAAACATTTTGTTAATGGACAGAATGCCCTTCTTTTTCCCAAAGGAAATCTTAGTGAGAATTCTAATATAGAAAGTCTAAAACATAACAGCTCTGGTAAAGGCAAGATGAAGATTCGGCCTTCCCTTTCTTCCTCCAGGCACACCCCAGAGCTCTGAGACCAAGAGTGAAAAAACTAGTAGCACAGGATGACCTTTTGGGTCTTTTCCAACAATTCTGGCATGTCCTTGGGTAGTATGGTGAGCAATGATAAAACCAGGGCAGGTCTGCTAAGCTGAGCATTCACTGCAGGCACCCCAATACATTTCTCCTACTTCTGACTCAAAGTGGAATGGGAGATTGGTCCCAAAGTGGCCTGGGAAGAATCTCTCCACACCTCCATGACTATGAGGTTGATTCCTCCAAAGCCATTTCTGAAGATTACCTGCCCTGCTCCTCCAAAATTTCCCCCACTGGCACTGTGGCTAGAGCCCATGTGGCCTCATACTCCTTCACCCTGAGGCTCTCAACACCTGAGACATATGGCTCAGATTCCAGAAACCTAGATCATTGGCAACAGAGATCTCAGATTCCTCCAGAACAATGGAAGAAACCTTACAACAAACGACCCTGTGGGCCCTTTACAACCTGGAATTTCTAGCTCTGCTTCTCTATCTTGCTCAATTAAAATAACCCAGGGCTTGGCTTTTGCTCTCGCCCACATCCAAAGATCCAGCTCAGGTGACACTCAATTTCTTTAACTCTCAACCCCTAAGACAAGGTGGGAAAGTGCTTTCAAAATGAGCTCTGAATTTGGCTATTTTTAAGTCTTTGAGAAAAAAGAGAGAAAGAGAAAACGTCATTTGGCTACTTCCACAACTTGTTTTAAAATTTGCAAAGGAATTCCCATAGAACACTTGCAGCTGAAAGAATCCATTAGCCCACAAGATGCTCCCAGTCCACAGCCAGTGCCACACGGATGGCCTATTATGTTCCTTCAATGTTTGAGCATCCCAAGCATGTGCTTTATAAGCCTGTATTTTAAGAGTGAGAGAAGCCAGGTGTGTACTCCAGGGGCCTCCTGGGTGATCTCCATCCAGCCCCACCACAATGGCCTTGATCTTCTGCAGTTTCTCTTGCTCCTTCAGAACAGTCCCTGGGGACTCAGCAATCTCTCTCTCTCTCTCTCTCTCTCTCTCTCCCTCTCTCTATGTCCAATGGGACCAGAGATGAGAAGATGGTGAACTTCAGGTCCTGGACTTCCTGTTCTAATGAGGTTTTGGTGGTGCCCATTTAGTTAGTAAACAGGTAGGGGGACAGTCATCGTACTGGTCAAGACTATGAGGTAACGGGCTCTGACTCACTGACTTCCCCCTTGCTACCATGGCCGCTCACCACAGACATGCACTGCCCCGTGGGGATGGAGGTTGTGCTTATCAATAAGACATGAGCACAGAAAGCCCTGAAAAGGTTTAAGCCGACCTGAGATGGGGGAAGGGAGGGAGAATGGGATGAGTGACATGATGAGATGTATCAGATAAAGCAGGTTTCTCAGAACCTGCATTCTACTAAGAGTTTTCATTACGTGACACAAACCGACTTTTCTCCTACTCGTTCCTCCACCTTCTGAGTAGATTTCATACTTAGACATCCTGAAACAGGAAGAGTAACAAATACAGTCCTTTCTGGAAAAAGGCAGGGGAGGGGGAAGAAGAAATGTGTGTGTGTGAATGTGTCTGAGAGTGTGTGCAAGTGTATATAGGTAAAAGGGAGCACAATGTGTATGTGGGTGGGTTGTGGGTGTGTGTATGTGTTTTAAGACATCTTCATTATTGTTCTTTTCATTCTGTAATGTTTGTCTCACAAACTGCCCCCCACTGCATTGATGATAATTTCAATGCCATAATTTCTTTTTCTTTGAAATTTAATTTTCAATCCTTTTATCTCAATAGTAAGGTACAATTTTCGCATCAATTTGCCAACGTCTCGAGGAATCAGTAGATCTGTAGAACACAGTCACGGATCCCCTAATTTAACCCTTTTACCAAACTTTTAAACATTTCACTTATTCCAAACTTTTGTTTCTTCTTTAGTAAAATATGCAAGCATAATTCAAATGTTTCTGGTAGCTAAAGATCATAATTAGGAGTGTGTTTTATCCTGCTATAATATAATCCACTCCCAATGGGCCAAGATGTGTAGGTGGGTGAGTTTCTACACAGCAAAATGGTTCAGGTTTCCTTCCACCCAGACCTGGCAACTGCTCTTGACCCCCATCATGGCCCAAAAATGGTCATGTCCACTGTGGGTCAGTCGCTACCCCTGCACCTCTCCATCAGGCTATACCTACCTTATCTGAGGTTATTTTGCGTTGTTTCATTTTAGTCTACTTGGGCTCTCTCTTCTAAGCTTCTTCCCCTGTCCTTTTGTTCTTTCAGCTTTTGAGCTGGTCTCAGAACATGCTGTTTGGTTCTGCTCGGTAAGTGACCATCTCGCTACGCTGAGGTTCTCGGTACTTTTTTCTAATTTATCGCAGCTCATTTTGCTGTTGGAAATGCTCTCTTCTCCTCCCTGGATACCTTCTGACTTAAGGGTTGGTGTCATTGTGAGAATAGGAGATTGCCCGCAAATTGCCCTCGAGATGATCCAGACGGCAGTACTTTCCAAAGAAGAGATAAGGACTTGGCAGTTAGACAAATCAGAGCTGGAGCCTCTTTCCTTAAAAATACACTAACCGCAGAAAGAAACGGGATAGGCACACTTGGGGATGAATTAGAATTTTTGCCCTAAAATGAAAAGCCTAATACGGAATAGGAAAAATGAATTCTACCAAACGTAGGCGACCCAACCCTGAAAGTTGCCTCTGGGCCCCTAACCAGTAACCTCGATGGAACAGTGATGGACACAGAGTCCCTCCTCCAATGGTCTCCCACTTCGACCAGACTGTGTTCTACTCCCTGGTTAGGGGATGCTTTCTTCTCCTTCCCAACCCATCCCTATGTCTTCCTTTGAAGGAGGAACAGCACAAGGCCTGCTTCACCTTCCGCAACCCTCAAGGGACCCAACCTGCGTTTGACAACAGTGTGTTGAAAATAGACAAAAGTGCCAAGTTTTCACTGGCCTGTTCATACCCCCAAGATACCTTCTTAGGGAAATGTTAGTTTCAATTACATTGGAATTAAACTTTAAGGGGGGGGTACACCTATGAGTTGTTGGTTCATTTCCACATTTCAGTTCCTTTAAATGCTAAAGAGATATAATGGTAGTTCTGTTTCCCTAGATTATCATCAGGCATGCCTAAGAAATTAGCTGAATGAATATTCTGGAAAAGGACTAGTATAGGATAATGCCTTTCTAGGAGTTAAATTCCAGATAACTTTAATGACTATAACCACCTACCACCTATTTTCTCCACCTCCCCAGGCCATCACTTAAGTGATTCTTTCATAGAAAATGAACACATTCTGGTCTGTGAATGAGTTGAGAAACATTTGCCATAGACCGCTAGGGGCCAGGCCCAGCTGTATGGAATTATCCACACCCTCACCCTCCTGGGGCTGTGAGCAGTCCACGGAGCGGGCTTAATGCCACCAGAGGCTGAGACAGGGAAAGGCAGGAGCTTGACTCATAGGCAAAATGCACAAACCCCTTTCAACTCAATTGCTAAATAAACAACCACATTTCACACTACCTGGAAAGGTAATGTCGTTTTGCCAGAAAAGGAAAAAAAAAATGCTGCTGCCCCCCCGCTAACCAGACCAGAAGGCAGAGCTGAATGCTTCAGCTACTGGTTCCCCCATTATGAAGTGGGCAAGAATTTGACAACCAAAACTGACATTGGTTTATCATTGCAACAGGACCAGTAGATGAGAAGCTCTGAAGATTTTGGAAGGCAAACAAAACCTTCCCTCTATATCATCAGAATTATATCAACAGGATCCACACTACGAAACAATCTTAAATGAACAGTTAGTACCAGTGTCTAATTGCAAAGGGGTTATAGTAAAAGAGAAGTTTCAGATTCCTTCTGGAGTCCGTGACCAAGACAAAGCTTTCTAACCAACCAGGCTCTGAGCCACACAAGCTGGGTTGGTTGTTCAATGATCTATTCTACTGGCTTGCTAGGGGTACTGTAACAAAGCATCACTAACTGGGTGGCTTGAAACAATGGAAATATACAGTCTCACAGGTCTGCCAATTGAGATTTCAAGATCAAGGTCTTGGTGGGGTTGGTTCCTCTAAGGCTGTGAGAAAGAATCTGTTCTATGCCTCTTGCCTCACTTCTGGTATTTGCTGGCAGTCTTTGGTGTTGGTGCTGGTAGAAGCATTGCCCAATCTCTACGTTATTCTTCGCATGGCATTCTCTCTGTGCTTGTGTCTCTGTGACCAACTTGACCCTTTTTTCAATTGGGCCACCAGTCATATAAGATTAGGACTTACCCTCATGATCCCAACTTAAAAATTACAAACCTGTAAAGACTGTTTCCGAATAAGATCACATACTGAAGTTCTGGGGGTTAAGGTTTCAACAGATGAATTTTGGAAGGATAGAAATCAATCCTTAACATGTGCTTTAAGGACAGATGCTAAGGTCCCAGGGAGGGGGCAGTGATGCAAATCCTGCTAGAGACGGATATGTCAGCCAGCCACTGAGCACGCAGAGACACGGTTGAACTGAGACTTACGTGCACCTGTGTGGACTGTGCCAAACCCAGGCTTTGATCTAAAAATCAATGAGTTTATTATATTTCATATTTAGAATTCAGCATCATTTCATCTAAAGAGGAAAACACACCCAAAAAGTACGTGCAAATCTCCCTACATTCGCCTCTGCCATAATCCTGCGTAGGTCAATATGGTTGGATGTTTTAGACAAAAGATTCAAGAGTATCAGCATTGCATAGCATCAGAAACACACTCTTCACTCAGGATAGAGATAAATTAGGAAGCATTTAGGTGTAGTATTCCCTTTCTTCACACAAAATCCTTAAATGAAATACATTATCAAAATAGATTTCAAATTCCATGTGCTATGGTGAGTGCTGTGAAGTGTGTAAAGTTGGCGATTCACAGACCTGTACCCCTCGGACTAATAATACATTATATGTTCATAAAAAAATTTAAAAAATTAATTAAAAAAATAGATTTCAAATTCCAAAGAATATATGTAAATATACTCTCCTCCAGGAGGCGGAGCTTAATCCTTTCACTCTGCCAAGTGTGGGCTGAACTTAGTGACTCATTTCCAAAGAAAGCAGAAAATAGTAACTTTGCAGAGTAGAAATCTGGTAAGCATGATCTTAACCAAATGATCAAGTTAACATCCCCAATGAGAAATCACATGGGCACCATGTAACTCTGATACTTTGTGAGGAGAAGGGCATTTCCTCTCTGTGGTTTTCTGCCCCCAAGTCTACAACCTAGTCTAATCATGAGAGAAACATCAGAGAAACCCAAATAGAGGAACATTCTATAAAATAACTGACTGACACTCTCAAAACTGTGAAGTTAATGAAAGACAAGAGAAGATTGAGAAACCCATCACAGAACAGAGAACACAAAGGAGGCATGACAACTAAACTCCAACAGGGTGTCCTGGCCGAGATCCTGGAGCAGAAAGGGGCCATTAGGGAAAGACTGGAAGAATTTCAAAATAGACTGGAATTTAGTTAATAGGAACGGAGCAATGCTGCTTACTTAGTTTAACAAATATGCTACAGCAGTGTGAGACAATAGAAGGGGAAGTCGAAGTTAGAGGAAGAATATATGAGACTATACTATCTAGCTTTGTAACTTCTCTGTAAACCCCAAATTATTCCAAAATTAAAAGTTGGCTACAAAAATATAAATGTACTGATATGCATCATTATGAAGCAGAACATCAAGCCTTATTTCTTCCAATATTCATAAAGCCTAATCTAAAACCATATTTAAAACTCTGTATATAATACATGTCCTGAAATGCAGTCCTTCAAACTTGAGCAGAAAGTAACGGCATGCTGTTATTTGTTTACGTTATCAAGACTTAAAAGTTTCTTTGTGTCCCAGAATGTTAAAGGTCCCTTGACCATGCCATATAGGATTTTTCATGACACAAAATATACTGCAACTCCTTGCTCATGAAACTGAAGCTTTTTCTTGAGATATTTCAAAAAGTTATCTTCTATCCCATGTCAACGTTATTCATTCTGAACCACACAAAAACCATTCTAGTGCATTTCTAAGTGTGGTTTTCTGCCCCAGATCCTGAAAGAATCTTATCGAATGACTTATCAACTTCGGGAGAAGGAATCTGAGTTAGAGTTTGCATGGATTTTTCCCTTGAATGTCTGGTAGTCATTTTTCTCACAGTGACTCAAAATTTAAAGCTCTAGTTGTTTAGATTCAGTAGAACATTTTGTTTACACATATACAAAGAACACTACATAAAAATAATTTATCTCAAAGTTCATGGAATTTAAAAAAAATAAATAAATAAAGCAGACATCCTCTGCAAAGTCACTGTGTCAACAACTAACATAGCATCGTGCTCAGACCAGAGGGGAAAAGAGCTTTTATGCTGAAGCAATATAGAGAGAAAAAAAAAAAAAAAAGTCCCCTGTAGATAGTCTACCCTCTTGTCTGTGCCATGTAACATACAGTCCAGTTGCCTCTTTGGGACCTTGAACTTGCTTCCTTCAACCCAGCCCTTCATCCACAACTATTAATAAAGTAGAAAGAGAACGCTCTTTATGCCCTCACCAACACTAGCTAATGTAGGTAACTGAGACACTTCTGACCCAGACTACAAATAAGGCAAGTTATGGCTCTAGATGTTCCGTCTCCTTCCTAATCAGTAAAACTCACCTACCATTCCCTGGGGTGTCTTCTGCATTTCTCATTGTAAATTATCATTTTGTAAACAAATATTTGAATGCAGGATCCTGTTTCATAGCCCTTCGCTCACATCATGGCTCCAAAATACTTCCACACATACTTTAAAATAGTTATCCATGTTACCAAAACCGGAAAACTTCACAGGGTCCTGTAAAACTGCCTTCTATCTCCATCTTCCAAACATCCAACAAATAGTTGTATATTGAGCCCCTAAAATGTTTGAGATTCTGTCCACATATAAATGCTTCCAAAAAAAAAAAATGTCTACTTCCTATTTTCATCGAATTATGTTTCTTCTCATAATTTGCTAGGTCTCTGATAAGTAGAATAATGCGTCTCACCCACCCAAAGATGTCCATGTCCTAATCCTCACAATCAGTGAATATTTTAGGTTATTTGGCAAGAGGGAATTACTGTTGCAGGTGAAATTAATGTTACTAGTCAGCTGACTTTAAGAAGAATATCCTGAATTATTCAGGTGAGCCCAATGTCATCACAAAAGTCCTTAAATGGGGAAGAAGGAGGTAGGACAGTCAAAAACAGATCATCGTCTGGTCAAGTCTCAACTGGCTATTACTGACTTCGAAGGTAGAGGAAAGGGCCATGAACCAAGGGATGTGAACAGCCTCTAGAAGCTGGAAAAGCAAGGAAACAGATTCTCCCCTAGAACTTCCAGAAAAGAGTGAACCCTGACAATACCTTGATTTTTAGCCCTTTGAGAATCATTCTAGACTTTAGAATTCCAGAGCTGTGTGATAATTAATTTGTGCCATTGTAAGCCACGAAGTTTGTGATAATTTGCTATAGAAGTGTTAGAAAACTGATAGATACTAATTGTAATCATTATAAAGTTCTATTTCATTCACTGAAGTATCTCTTTTTCCTCCAAAATTAATCATTGTATTTTCTTCTCGACTCTTTTCTTTCATGTTGGTAATTTTCCTTAAATGTCTCAGATCTTTTGTTTCCTCATTATAAATAGAAATATAGCCTGACAATATGATGGGGAAGTTCTGCTTCCCCATCAGTCTTCTCCCCTAATGGGCAGGGTTGAATCTATGCTCAGTGCACATGGCCAAGAAGTAGCAATGGAAAAGTCCTCTTTAGAGTGCAAGCATGACCACTCACCATCTTTGTGGTAGAATATCCACAAAAATGATCACCAACAATCTCCTTTCCATGTCCGTGAATGCTGGATTAGTCAGAGTTCTCCACAGAAACAGAACAAACTCTGTGTGTGTGTGTGTGTGTGTGTGTGTGTGTGTGTGTGTGTGTAAGAGAGAGAGAGAGAGTGAGAGCGGGAAGGGGGATGAATTTATTATAAGAAATTAGCGCACATAGTTTAGAGGTTGTAAAGCCCCCAAGATCTGCAGTTTCTGGCAAGCCAGAAACCCAGAAAAGCTGATGTATAGTTCTGGTCTAAGCCCCAAATCTTGAGCAGCAGGAAAGCAAAAGCTATCTCTTCCAATCCAAAATCCAGGAGACTCAAGACTCAGGACAAGCTGATATTTCAGTCTGAGTCCAAAGGCCAGAAAAGACCAATCCAGCTCAATAGTCAGGAAGAAAGAGTTTTCTTTTTTCCACCTGTTTTGTTCTTTGGGGGCCTTCAACTGATTAGATGAGACCCACCTACATAAAGAAGGGCAACCTGTTTCACTCAGTTGACCAATTCAAATGTTAATCTTATTCAGAAACACCCTCATAAATATACCTAGAGTAGTGTTTGGCCAAATGTATGGTACCCCTTGACTCAATCAAGTTGACACATAAAATTAATATTCACACAGGATCCTGCCATTCCTCATATCAATGGTCTCTTTTTCCTCTCCTTCAACCTGGCCTAGCCCTGTGACTTGCTTTGACTAATGGAATAGGGTCAAAATGATGCTGGGTGATTTAAGGGACCTTGCATCTCCTGTACAGTTACCATAATAGAATCCATCATAGCTGCCTTCATAAAGAATCTTGGGTTAGACTATAGAATGATGAGAGAGCGTGTAATAAGAGAGAGTCCCAGAGAGCCCCCAGACATCGCGAGCACTTGAGTTAAATCACCAGATATGTGAGGGAATCCATCTTGGATGCTTCACTCCCAACAGACTGTCATTAAATGAGTAACCCAGACAATACCACAGCAAGGAGGAAAACACCCAACAGAGCCCTCCAACCCACATATTCCTGAGAAAAAGTAAAATGTTGTTTTAAGCCACTAAGTTCTTAGGTTCTTTGCTATTCAGCCATAAGCCATGAATATCTGAAAGAAACATGTCCAAATGAGGATAGCTTCAGTCTTGCACATCAGCTTTCAGCTGAACATCCTCCACCAGTTTTTTGGAGAACGATCTTATTCTGGTTTTATCTGGGCACCACCTGCTAAGGTTGTGTAGTCAAGCTACCCACCAAAGGGTAGAATTGCCCCGAGCAAGGGTGGTCGAAGGCCCCTGGCATCTCACCCTTCACTATAACATCTCTGCAATAGCTTTGCTTTCCCCTTTCTTCTTCATATTATAGACTCTAGGCATGAAGCCTCTCTGGGCCGTATCAGTAAGAACAATTCTTACCTCCACTGTGGCCTTCTCTGCACATATTCAGGACTGTAGCATCCTCTGCTCTCTCTCATCCATCAAAATGATCTTTGTGTCTTCCATAAATGTATCAAAGTCACCGACCAACTTAGGGCTCTTTATCTCCTTCAGAGTTCTTATGGAATTACTGCTATTGTATTTATTTAATGTTATTCCAATGGAACTGGGGGAATGAGGACTTACATACATGTCTGTTAGGTCCACCTTCCTGAATCAGAATGGAAATATTTTTAAATAGTAAGGATGATGAAGATGATGATGAGGAGGATGTCAATAGCCCATCCTAGTGAAGATGTCGTCAAACTAGTACATTTGTATAGTGTTTATAGGACTGCTAACTGACAAGACATATTTATTATATACATGGGTGTAAATAACAAAGGCTCCTGGCTCACCTAAGTTCTGCGTTCTCTAGAAATGGACCTAAAAAAAAAAAAAAAAAAAGTTGGGTCTCTGAAACCTTGTCTGAGTTACTGGGTCTTGCCCACTGAGCCAGTATGGATGGGTCGGTGGCAGCCACCTGCCCCAGCCAGGCTGGGATGAAGGCAGTTTTCCAGAACCTTCCCTACTGGAATTAAATCCAGTCCCTTCTTACTGGTGGAAACACAGAAGTTTGGCGAGGCTGTGTTACCCCTGGGAGAAAAAATAAAAGCCAACTACTAACTGCATGAAATGAGGCTGACAGATAAATCCCAGAATCAGAGAAAACCCCAAGGACATGTAAGTCCCTGCTTCCAGCCATCCAAAAGCGCTTCTCTTTCCTTCCTGCTGTTCTGTATATGCAATAGTTTGCGTCTAATAAATCGCCCTTTTATTTCTAAGCTAATTACCTTGAAAACAACTAGGTTCCAAATAATATTTGCTTCTGAGCTATTAAATAGAGGTTATATATAAATTTTCTTTTTATTTGAGAGAGAGTGAGAGCAATCACAGATGGAGAGGGAGAAGCAGACTTGCTGCTGAGCAGGGAGCTCGTCACAGGGCTCGATCCCAGGACCCTAAGATCATGACCTGAGCTGAAGACAGATGCTTAACCACCAGAGCCACCCAGGTGCCCCAAGGTTTATAAATTTTCACCCACTAATTTCCCTTGTAGAATTTTTTTTCCAAGAAAAAGTTCAAATTCATGGGGGGAAAATGCATTATGACATTTGTCTCATTTGTAACAATGAAAATTTTTTTTTTAAAAATGAATAGAGGTAGTCAATTATCTGGGGATGGTCAGCTAAATGCTATCACTTTCATAACCAATACATTTAAGAGTGCCATGTGCCCATTGACTATGATGAAAATATACTTCATTTCCAGATTTCTTGCTATTATGGATGCCAGTAACATTTATAACAATTAGATTTTAAAGGGTGAGGGTAAATTTGAAGAAAAACATGATTGTAACTATTCTAAAAAACATGCATTGGGGAAAAAATATGCATTGGAAAGAAAGTTTAGAAAGAAATAACCAAAATTACAGTGTGACTAACACATGCTGAAGCTTCTGGCTCCATTTTACATTTTAAAGCAAGCAATCACTGGAAAATTCTTGGAAAATTAATGGTTATCAGTTGCATAAGTGAAGAATATGGCCCCTTCTGGCTTTCTACCCTCACAAGTATAGGAAGTTGAAGGGATATTTGGTCCATACCGTGTTATAAATATTATATTCTATTTTCTTGAATTCTTAATGACCATGTAAAGATGCAAATCCTAGGCAGTTCAGTGCTCTTTGGTATTTAGTTAACCTCTGTGCTTTGCTGAACCAAAATGCAAATTGAGATCACTACTGGACAAGGTTCACGTTCTCAATGCCATTATCATTCCTTAATCATGCAGTTAACCGCCTAGGGCAACCAGTTTTTCGAAGTCCCGTAATCATTCCATTGGGGTAATTACATGTTCTCCAGTTTCATTTTTAAACAGATTTCCAGTAGAAGCAGAAATTCCATAACTTAAGCTTGCTTTCTTTTGCCATGTGCTCGCACAGCTGAATAAAATCTTCCCTGGGCCCAGCAATTATTAATAACTTCTAAATTATCAAAAACCCAATAATTATTTAATATTTGTGCAGCATGTTTACCACTGCATTAAAAAAGAGAAAGAAAAAAAAATGAATCCCCACTCAGTAATTAATATTTGCGACTCATTTCCCCAGAACAGACTACAAAGGAAAATGTTAGACGATTTTTCAGATTCAAATTACCGCTCTAGAATTATTAAGGTAGTTATTACAAGTTAATTGAAAATCAGTTGATTATACAAAAGAACACTTACTGAGTCTTTTCAGGGTGTGAGGATTAAATTCAACAAGCAGCCTGTTATTCAGGTGGCTTTTCTTTTTTTAATTTTTGTCTCAATGACTAGTTGTGCTACCTACAACCTCATTACTCAAGTTAGTTAATACATATCCATTAAGTGCTTCTTATATGCCATGTACCTGCTGGAGATCCAGGGGGGACAATACCAGAGGACTTTTCTGCCTAGATAGAGCTGACTCTCTACCATCCTCTGATTTCTCCATTTGCATTCAGGATCTCACATAAACCAATACTCACATGCTGTTTTGTGATGAAGCTCGTGGCACCTGCTATGGGCCCATGCTCCTGGACAGATCAGAAAAACATTTGTGGACCTAGCACCTGAGAAACACCTCTGATTTCTTTAGGAAGTTCTTTTCTTTTTAATGGGAAAAATTTTAAACTACTTCAACTTTGGGTTGCACAATGCCGTGTTCACCCAGAGTCAGGCTGCCTACAAAGTCTAGTCAAGCAGAAAGTGACTAGAGTGTGGACAGCTTCCTGGAGCACCGACTCTTTCCTCCTGTTCTTCTGTTGGGTATATGTTATTTTAGGTCATCAAGAAAATGCTGCATCTTCTTCTAAAATAATCCTATCTTTCTCTCTCCCAAAGAAATATTGAATCAATTTCTTATCTATGTCAATCAGGTTAATGTATTGAACTGGAATAAAGTTGGAAAACTCAAACTGAGAACAAAGTGTGGAGGAGAAAGTCATATATAAGTAATAGCTGATTATAGAAAAAAAGCATAGTAAGATTTCTAACTTGGTATTTATCAAATGCAAGGGAAGGTTTTACTTCAGAGACAAAACTTGTTTTTACATTCTGCAAACTATATTGTCTGTTCCTCTGTATATAAAGACAATGGAAACTGGGGGGTGCTAGTCAACATCGCTGTCTCCACAAGTAAAGAACTCACCTCAGAATAATGTGAATGGGGTCCAGATGTGGAGAGACAGGGTCCAACGACAACATCTGCATGCCGCGTCATCACAGAGAGCAAATGAAAGGAAATGGGGCCAAGACAGAAGTCACAGCCTTTTATAACCCGATCTTGTAATCTTAGAAGAGACAACCCATCACTTCTGCCTTGTTCTGCTCAATAGAGGCAAATTGCCAAACCCAGTGAGAAGACTGCACAAGAGTGTGAATACCTGGAGATGGGAATCTTTGGGGACCAATTCAGAAGGTGCCTGCAGAGAACAAACAAGCATACTGAACTCAGATGAACCAAATGGTTCTGGAGGAAGAGGAACACTTCTTTCATCATAGTTGAACAGGAGAAGAAGATATGGTGCAGGTCAAAGTGGATCGTTATCATTGGCAGTGACTTGTTCCTGGATTAGGTCCAATGACACCCTTTTTTAAATCTCTATGAAAAATGAGACAGGGTCGTCTGCTGAAGGAGGAGCTGGGGTGTTTGAGATCGAGAGGAAGGTAGGAAAGATGAACCTCAGTGAATAGGAAAGATCACCTTCTAAAGCAACACAGTAGAACTACCAGGCATTGCCAACCGGAAGTTTAAAATAACTTGAAAGTAAAAAATTAGTCAAGCTCTCAATTGTGTGATTTTCTCCACCAACTTTCTGCTGCCAGGCTACTAGCTCAGAAAAAGTGGCAAAAGATGTATGCCAGCTTTGAGGTAGGAAAAACTTTTCATCCATGTGTGAACACAGCCAAGAAATAATAGTGTGAATTATACTCATTTGTATTTCTCTCCATCTGATTCTTCAAACCCACCCTCGCCCGGCAGGTATCTTTCTACCCATCAAGCCAATAAATTAAATAGCCTGGCATGTGAGCTTTTAATTTGGTTCTCCTGAACCTGTAGAGCATGCTAACTCCCTGGTTTTATTCCTCTCTGCACCCCATCCAGTTGCTCAGTGAGCAAAACTCTCCAGAACTTCAAAGAAGATCTGTAACATAGAAAAGACCCAGGGGGTCTGTCTGCACATCACAGATAAATATTGATGATAATGGCCTTCAAAATACTGTTAGATCTTCCACCCTTACACTGACTATGTAAATCTAGCTCGCATGTCTGGTAAGAAACATATACTACTCGTGAAATAAAAGGATCCCATATACTTCTAAGATACATAGAATTTGGTTGACTGGTTGGTTGGTTGGTTGGTTGGTTGGTTGAATTTAAATTCATAAAAAAGTAACTGTAGTGAAAACAGCACCCTTTGCCACCAAATCCGCATTCCATAATGGAATACCATAGGCTTGGGACGGGACTTAAACAACAGAGATTTATTTCTCATAGTTCTAGAAGCTGGAAGTCCTGGATCAGATGTTAGCCTGGTCGGGTTCTGGTGAGAGTCTTCTTCCTGGTTTACTAATGGCTTCCTTTTCATTGTGTCCTCACATGGCAGAGAAAGAGAGAGAGAGAGAGAGAGAGAGAGAGAGAGAAAGCACGTTCTGGTATCTCCTCTTAAAAGAATGCTATCCTATTGGATCCTATTGGATCCTGATCCTATTGAATCAGGCCCATCAGGCCAACACATTCATCAGCCTGGTGTGTAAGACCTCATTTAACCTGGATTAATTCCTTGTTCCAAATCTAATCACACTGGGGATTAGGGCTTTAACAGATGAGTGGGGTGTCCATGGTATACAAATATTCTGACCAGAACAATATCCCTGCTGTAATGACCAACTCTTCCCAGTTTCTCTAGGATTTTCCGGATCTTAGCACTGACAGTGCTGGGAAACCCCTCAGTCCTGGAGAAACTAGAATGGTTGGTTACCCCAGTTTACCTGCCAGATCTCTCAGGAGGGGCCCAGGGTAAGGCTGCCCCTAAAATGATTCATCAGCTGATCTTGTGGTAACTTCTAATTCTCAGCATAACTTAAGCTAAGACTTTCCTGACAGCCTTGGCTACTTCTGCAAAGCTGATAGTCATTCTAGAGAGAAATCGTCTCTCAAATGATTACTGTATGTAATTCAGCGTAACCCAAATTCATAAACAGAGATTTCCTGGACGTTCACTATTTGCTCAGTCTGGTAACAGACATGGCCAGGAACTCCGAGGTGTAAAAGAGCATTCCTGTCCTCAAGGAACGTATTTGTGACTAGAACAAATATTTGGGGAATAAAGAGTTCAAACTCTAATAAAACTGACAGGACAAGCATAAAAAAATCACAAGGCAGAATATGATTTGTTACAAACATGCTCTTGGGAAAAAAGTGGCTTTTCGAGTCAGGAAGTTTGGGTTTTGTTTTTTGGGGGGTGTTGTTTGTTTGTTTAGTTTTTGTGTTTTACAAAACAAAGTAGCATTGCTAATGACCTGCTACCACTGGCTGAACAAAGCAGAGGAGAGGAATGGGTGTCACTAGGTAATTTTTTAAGCTTGATGACTGTGAACAAACACAGGCTTTCCAGCAAGACACAATGGGTTCCGATGTCATTGCTCCTGCAAATTACTCATTGGAAAACATCAAAACATCCCTTTCCTCAACTGAAAAGTTGGGATAACCTTCCTCTACCTTAGAGCTGGTAAAGGAATTCCATAAATGAGGTTCACAGTCACTTAACACATTACCTCGCACATGTCAAGGGCTCAGTAAATAGTTGCTATTATGATTTGTGTAATTATGAATACCATGATGGCATGTGTTATTTCCTCTTCTCTCCACATTTCACAATTGCCCAAATCGAAAAAGTCTGGTGCAATTCAAATTTTACATTAAGTCACAAATGCAGCTTCCTTGTCCCTGTGGATTTAAAAGGAGCAGAGGAGTTTTGCACGTTCCTGTCTGAACGCATTTTCATTCAAAATGCTCTTTGTGTTGCAGTTGCCAAGTTAAGGTCATACATAATGCAAAAATTCCCGTGATCAGCAATGCATTTAAAATAAATGTATGTTTAGGAGCTTGTCTTACCCCTTTTGCTATCATTTTGGTTATCCATTGCTATAAATTAATTATTCCCAAAATGTACAACTTAAAACAACACACAGTTATTGCCTCATAGACCCTGTGAGCCAGGGATCCAGGCAAGGCTTCACTGCATCCCTTCATCTCAGGGTCTCTCACGGGCTGCTATCAAGGCATACGCTGAGCTGTGGCCACCTTATGGCTCAAATGGAAAAAACACATCTGCTTCCAAGTCCACATGATTGCTTCTAGGATTTGGTTCCTTCCAGGCAGTTGATGGTAGGGTCTCAGTTCCCGGTGCTCTTCATCGGAAGCCTTCCTCGCTTCCTCGTCATGCTGGCCTTCCCATCAAGGGAACTGGCTTCGTCAGTGTGCTCAAGCCAAGAAGGCAATAAAGAGGGTTTCTAGCAACATGGAAGTCACAGTCCTCAGTGACATAACCTCAGAAGTGGCACCTTCTCACTTTTGCCATGTCTGTTGGTTAGGAGCAGATCACGAGGCACGGCCCAGGCTCGAGGAAGAGAATAACACAAGACCATGTGGTGATCCCTTGTGGGCCATCTGAGAAGCCTGCCTACCAGCACTCTCTCTCGGAGGCTCTCAGAGGTGATGACTGGACCGCAACAAGGTGACTAACACAAGTCACAGCGAGTAACAACCTGATGCTATCAAACAACCAGAGACACAGGGTCACAGAAACAACAGAGGCAGGCCTTCCTGCTATATAGGTGGCTGCCCCACTGATTTGTAATTTTCATCAGGACTGGACCACTGGTATCCTAAAACATTCCCTGCTTCTTTGAAATTATATTATGGACTTTCTGGTGAAATTTGAGTAAAGCTGAGTTTGCCTTGTCTACATCTTAATAATTAAAGGAGTATCACAATCAGTGATAGAAGTACCCATGATCAAGAGAGCACGCTCCTAGAAACTACAAAAAACTTGTCCCACGTCACAGAAGCAAATAAAATTGTTCTTGCAGAATCTGCACCAAGTTTTAGACCAAGTGCCTTAACCTCTGAACCTGTTTCCTTTTATAAACAGAAGTGCTAGGCCAGATATTCACTCGGGCTCCTACCAGCTCCAAAATGACCCCAAGATTTTATATCATTCACCAAAATCTGCTGTGGGTTAAGGAGCCTTTCTGGAAACCCAGGAGACACCCATCCCGGAAGGTACAGCCCTGAAAGTGACAATAGAGAATGATTTGCATTTCAAGGTTTTCAAAAGCTTCACCTGCAAAACACTCCCCATTTTGCCCCTTATCTTGCCACCCAGGAAATGAATGAAAATGATCAAAGCCCTTCAAAGCTTGAATGAGCCACATGGAACACTGAGAAAGATTCCAGCATGGAAGGGAACAAGAGAAAGGCTTGCAGATAGTTCCAAGCAGAAACTGACATTGAGCCCCTGAGGCATTCCCTGCTCTGTCCCAAGAGGACGTGCAAGCTGTCATTACCCGTAGTGAGTGTGCGATGAGTACTTGTTGACCGAATGAATTAGGAAGCTGGACATGTCACCTGATGTCTTTCAGGGGCATATCCACAAACCAAGTATGCAAGAGGAACAACATTCTGTTGATGCATGTCGTTGTCCATTGAGTGCCTACACTGAGAAATGCCAGGCAGACAAACATAAAAGAAAGAACGGTCTTCAGCAAGTGACCCTAGTGAATTTGCAATCAGAACACAGACAATAAAGGTTAATAGGAAAGGTAATGTTATCTGGGCTTCCGCCTCTAGAATCGGGGCAGTGGTATCACTTGGGGGTCCTCAGCCCTTGAGGTTTCTTGGCTAAGACTCAATTTCCCTAGGTAGTGCTTAGATGGGAAGCACTGTCTGCTCTTGACTCTTCTTCCACCCAAGCTTCCAAATGGGCTCAACCTCTCCGATGAAAGACCACTTGCACTAGCTCGGAGAGTCCTAAGCTATTTTGTCTTTTTAAAGAATTCCTTGTATAAAAGGATTTGAATCCCACTCTGCTGATTTCAAAGGTTAACTCTCACTGGAAAATCTTGCGTCTCAGATTCCAGGAGAACAGAGAAAAAGAGTCCCCAGGTACTACGAGTAATACCGGCTGCTCAGCTCCTACAGTGAACTGAACTTTTGGGCAAGTCTGCATTCTTTCATGAGCCACAAACTCATAAAACAAAAATCAAAGCACAGAGACCTTCCATGAGCTCCTAGAACACCTCGTTGGCAAATTGCCCTATTTGGCAGCAAACGTAGAAAGGAGGCAACAAATAGGCATATGATGTCTAGTTGAAGTGTGGACACACATCCCTTATTTGAGATTTCTCTATAATGGGAAAAATACAAAAAAGGGTAGGAATGTATTTTCCTCTCCGGTTTGATTAGACCTACTATCTAATAGACCTGCTATCTAAAAAAATTATTTTTCTTATGTGCACGTAAGCAGTAACAGGTAACGTAAAGTGGATGTTGTAATAAAATTCCCATAGTATGTCTTTTTTGTCTATAAAACGACACACAAATGTGTCTTGTCCTTTTGTGGGGACCAGATGCAAGCCTGGGGGCAATTACACTGAGTGTATTGGAGTCACCTGCGCAAATTTCCTAATGGCAGTCTGGCAGAGGGCCAAGCTTTAAGTCATGCCTCAGGGAATTCAAATGTAAAAGTCAGCTACATTAGAGGTAGTGATTCAGTGTGGAGAAGAGATCGCCTTTCCTGATTTATTGCAGCCGGTGCTTTCAGTACATTTAAAAGATGATCTAGTTTAAGTCACTTCTTCAGGAAGCAGGATGGCAGAAAATGAGGAACATCTGAACCAGGAGTTACCAGAAAAGAGAGACTTGATTAAAACTTGAATTGTGTGGAAAGCACACAGTTTTTCTTAGAAATAGGTCTCCAAACATGCCTAGAATCTGCAAAACACAAGCTACATTTTCAACCCCCAATATCTAACTTGTGATTCATGGATCCATTATTGCCTGTATTTTTAAATGACTGCAAAGACAGTAATTTGTGATGTGAAAAGTCATCATTTAGTGTTAAGAATAAACATAGGATTTAAAATCTTTAATCTTGGTGCTGCTTATAATCTACGAGAAAGTTTACTCTCGAAGAGAACACCGAATCTTTCTCCTCTCTAACCCGGGAGAGTTTTCACTAAGACTTACGGCCTCAGGGATTCTCGCTGGTTTTCCCCAATGTATGCCTTTGATGTCTTTTTATCTCAACTGAAGATACATGAATGAATAAGTAAGTCTTTTCAAAATATTTATGTTCCTTAATACTCACTGCAGAGTTCGCAAAAGAAAAAGAAAAAAAAAAGAACTACAGTTCTATTTAGAATGAAGTCATTTGGAACAAATATTATTTCTGGAAAAATAAATCTATCTGTGCATGTGTTTTCCCTGCTAATATATTTGCTGGGGAAAAGAAACACCACCATGAACTTCAAATCCATTTCCCACTCAAGTCTTCATTTTTATATTTTATTGCATTCCGCAGTGATTTTGCAACCCCGCTATATCAAGAGTTTGCAAAAGGAATGTAAACAGTGACTCGGGCTAGAACACATGAATATGACTGGGAGCAAAAATCTCTACTGAGCTATCCCAAGATGAATGACCGTGCTACATTCCAAGTATCTGCCAAGTACTTTCTAGCAAGCAGACCAGGAAATGAAATCTACCTACCAGAAAGGAACCAGGGAGACTATTCCACCTTGAGGAAAACACCAACTCCATCCTCATAGAACCTAAGTAGTAGGGCTATCATTTTGTGTATATATGTATATATTTATAATGAGACTATGTTTTGAGATATTATCTAACTTTGAGGTTTTGTTTTGTTTTTCTCTGGGATGTGTGGCCTGATATCCCTCCCTCGCACCACCCCCACGCCACCCCCAGCTCAGGCAATGGAACTCTATTTTTACTGCCTCAAGAAAGGAATATCTCAAAAAGAACACAAGGATCAACTTCATTCATTTATTCATCCAGTATTTTTTCAACAAATTTTTATTGAGCACCGTCTGCGTGCCACTGTCCTATGTACTGAAAATAGTCTTTATTTTCATAGACCTTTATATTCTGCTGGGGAAGAGTCAACAAACAGATGTTTTCTAAAGGACCAGCACATGAAAACACTGTGGAGAAAAATAAAACCGGATGACAAGATAAAGGACAGAAGGGCTGGAGGCAGGCCGATACGATAGCCTAAGTTTTCAAAGCAGTACTGAGACAGAGGCCTTCTTTTTCTGTCCCTAAGATGAAATTTGCTCAGGCAAGAAGGAGGAGAGAGAAAGACTCAGAGGGAGCAGAAGAATGTGCAGTTGGTGGTTGCCTGAGGAATGGAGATCTTCCCTGTTCTCATTCCTATCCCAGGGCACACAGGCTTGGCCATAGACCCCCTTTCTGGAAGGGTTTACATGGGTCCTGGGAAAGAAGACCCCAGAATTGACTGGTGATGGAGAATCAGAAAAATAGGGGTTACACAGACAGGAGGTAGGAAGCCTGCTGAATGAAGGGGTGGATCTTTCCGCCATGCTTGGCAGGGATGCAGAATGAGAGTCAGAGGACCCAGAACAAGTATAATAGGAATGAACTAGTGACCAGAACACAGGTAGGAATGAGTATCCCCAGCAGAAGGTGGTGTGGATTGCTGAGGACAGCCAGACTCCCTCTCACTCCCACTGGGAAGAGTCATGCTCTAAAAGATCCTTGGAAATAAGGCTGGACCCCCTACAGAATGTGGGAAGTGGCTAAAGGGATTCCTAAATAAACAAGGTTTTGCTGCCTGGTAGAATGAAGGCTTGTAACAGGAATTAAATTCTATTATAGAAAAATAAATTAAGTTATATTGCCTGAATTCAGGAAACTCTGGTTTTTGATTAGCATCCATGTGGTCTAATGTTAAAAAAAAAAAAAAGAAAGAAAGAAAGAAGAAAAGAAAAGAAGGAAAGATTATCAGATCCATTCTGAATTCGAGAAGACATAAAAGAAATAAGAACGGAAAAAGGAGAGGAGCTGGAAAGTTGACAACAGAGAGACTTTGGCACAGATTTTACATCTCTTACTGTCCATAACAAAACCTTTTCTGAGGCTAGCGCTCCCCATGTCAGGCTGCCTCCTTTCCTTAGGGAGCTGGGAATTGGGGATTGGCCCACCTCTTCATGCTGCAGACTGATTAGGTAGCCCATTTCTAAATTATATCAAGTTCAACCTACTGCTGACCTGAAATGCCTATGGTTCAAGGTGACAAGATTCATCAGGCTTCTCAAAATCAATTATTATGGTGGCTTAGTTGGTTAAGCATTGGACTCTCGACTTCAGCTCACGTCATGATCTCAGGATTGTGAGACCAAGTCCCTTATCAGGCTCTGTGCTCAGCACAAGTCTTCTTGGGATTCTCTCCCTCTCCTTCTGTCCCTTCTCCCTGCTCACTCTGTGTGTGTCTCAAAATAAATAAAATCTTTAAAGATGGATTACTATGATCAGAGAGAATAGAATCCGTACTATATATTTAGTTATGATTTTGTCTATAGGAAACAGGAGGTAAACAAATAGTATAAGTATGTTATATTATGTAACATAGTTAATCTAAACTGCGTATTAGATGTTTGTCCTCTCAACCAAAAAATACAACACCGGGTGCAAATTTATTTTCATTAAAAAGAAAAAGCGAAGATGAGATTTTTAATCCAAGACCTCAGAAAAGGTTTTTATTTCTAAAGTCCCAGAACAATAAGGAAGCTCTGCTGTTAACTACTTCATTTTTAATCCTAACATTCTGTTGTGAGTCCTTGGCACAGAGAATGATTCAGAGTTAAGGGGGAGATGGAGGAGGAACAGAGGGCAGGACTGTTGCAAGGGTCACGTGTAAAAGGTGCATAGGCAGGAGCAAATGTCTGGGGCACCATTAGCTGGCTGTACCAGCCAGCTCTCTCTGAGACAAAAAGTGTCGGTCTGGGACCATCCTGTGTGTTCTTCAGCCCTGCACCTGTCCTGCCACATCCTCCCATAAATCCCCATTCAGTAACCAAGGTCCCTTGTATTCTACAATTCAGAAGGATGGATGAAAAGAGAGCCATGAGGCTCCTGGGGTCCAGAAAGCTCCTGACAAGGGTTTCGGCTGACTTACAGGGAGGAAGATACACGAGTCACAGCTGACACTCAGTTGGTTTTCTTCTTCTCCGTGGAACAGAAAGAAGAGGGTAAAAACAGTGAAGCTCTCTATGTCCTGAGAAAATCACCTGCTGTGAGAATGGCTACAGATGAGCAGCTTGGGGAGAACTACCAATCAGCAGGAGCCTTTCCTACAAGCAAAATTTAATTTAAAAAAATTATTTGTAAAAGAGTAAGTCCGCTTCTTGAGTCACATAAAAATCTGCCATAGTAAGAGTGTAACCTGATGCTTGGGGTAGAGGCTGTCCCATTGGCAGCTTAACATGTCACATGTCAACCACGCAATGTTTGCCTTCTTCGCCCTCAGAATAAGTGCTTCTTCCTTCAGCTAGCTAAAGGCAGACACTCAACCGACTAAGCCAACCAGGCACCCCAAAACTAAACTGTTAATTTAAATAGCAGAGTTAAGTGCTCTCGACTGTCATCCATTCTTAAAACACATGCAGAAGTTCTTTTGTAAAAGTCACAAATTGAAAAGACTTCCTTTCTCTTTGAAACCATATTTTCTTTTCCCACATAATTTGCCATTAGGGGATATATTTTTCCCTTTGAATGCTGTTTATTGATCACTCAATCATAAGTGATCAAACATAGGTAGATAATTTTAAACTTATGTAGTATTTAAGTCACTTGGGTTAAAATTGGGGGGCAGAGGTTTCAGGAACCAATACTATTTTTTATTAGTCCACAAATGATCAAGACAACATAGCATGCATAGGTTTTGGTAATTAATAAGCAATAAAAGTAAAATTTGGGGGGAATACTTTATCTTTCTTTTCAGTAAGAGGGCAAGGCAGGGTTTTCAAGTCTGGATTAAAAGAGATTTCTCTGACACTAATATGGGACTTTGAGTTGTCCAGTCTGTCTGGCCTTCCCAAAGTGCTTCCACTGCAACCAAGCTTGCATAATGATGCTGTTCTTTATAAGCAGCAGAAAGGAGATTGAGAGGAGAAGTGGGAAGGGAAGCCACTGAGCACCTTCACGGGCATGCTCTAAGGCTGATCACGTCCCAAGAACGGTAATATATGGAAGCTGAGGATCCTGAATCTGAATCCATTCAAAAACTCTCCAGGATTCCACTCTACCCTTGGAGAGTCGGCTTCTGCTATACAAGGTCTGCGTGCCCTAGCCGGACTATCACTACGGTGAAATTCTTACTTATCCGTGGCACAGCTGACACTCCTTCCCCTCTCCGTCTTGTGTTCCTTCACTAGGCTCTGTGGAAATAGGAAATAATTTACAGCTAAAACAAACATCCCCCCACTCCCCCGCCCCAGTGGTGGAAATAGAGCAAATTGTACTGGTGAGGCTGTTTACCAGGTGAAATGACATTTTCCCAGCATTCCGTTCCACAAGGCAAGACCTTAAGAGAAGGGATATTTAAAGGTCACATTTAGTTCACTCATGGGCATGCCCCTGGGCCAGGGTTACAAAAGCATACCTCCATGTTAGTATTAAAGTGCTCATGTCAAAGGTGTCTGTCACACATAGAGGGCCACTCTTTGGGGCAGGAAAAGCAAGCCATTGGAAGCATCATTGAAGGACACTGTCGCATTCAGAATTAGAGGGGACAAATGTAGTGATACGACTGCTCATTCACAACACAGAGAGCAACGGAAGGACACATAGAGCCAAGAATTGAAGATGACAGTAAAATATCTTCAACAGTCCCTCTCCTCTCCTGGAATCTAGGAAAAGGGCTGAATACACATGGCCAGCCATTGCTTCAATTTAGAAGACCTATCTGAAGGGTCATAGTCTGGAATAAGTGGCCTTAGTCAAAATCAGCAGGTAACTGTCCCATGTTTTGCAAAGAAATGCCATGAGTAACTAGAAATTAAAACTTTGAGGTCTTTTCCAAACATCTGTTCAAGCACCATTTGGAAACCTTCTTAAAATTCAGATTCTTGGGCCCCACCTAAGATCAACTGAAACATAACCAGGGACGGAGAGACCAACAGGAATCAGCACTTTTTACAAACAACCTCAGCTTTGAAGACCAATAACTTAGAAAATCAGGCTTAGAAAAGAAAATGCAAACCTGCAAGATTTCCAGCACAAGAGTTCTAAATATTTTTATTGTGCAACTGTGATTACTTCTATATTATATGTCCTAATGGTATTAATATCGTACCATCAAAAAATAGAATAATATAAAGGACAAGATTTTTTTTTAAAGATTTTATTTCTTCATTTGACAGACAGAGAGGCAGGCAGAGAGAGAGGAGGAAGCAGGCTCCCCAGTGAGCAGAGAGCCCGATGTGGGGCTCCATCCCGGGACCCTGAGATCATGACCTGAGCCGAAGGCAGAGGCTTTAACCCACTGAGCCACCCACGCATCCCGGACAAGATTTTTATTTTTAAGTATAAAGCCTCATATTTTCTCTCTACACCCAAATAGATCATCTGGCTTCTCCGAACCCAGCCCTGTGTATACATTTTACTTTGGAGACCATCTACTTCCAGGCAAGGACCAAGAACAACATAAAAATGAGAGGAAGCCTCCAAGAGAAGTCTATAAGGAGGACAGGGTGGCCAATGGTAGAGGAAAATTTGTAAATGGAGGTTATTGTTTATACTTCTTTTTAACAGCTTCTCTGTGTCCATAAATTAATTCATTTTTACGGCCTTCCCAGATGTCTGGGTAGCCTTTCAACTCATTATGAAAAAAATATTACTTACTAAAAATTGACTGAAAGAGTTAAAGAGCTATCTTTCTGGAAACTGATGGGAAAGCAGATTTTTGTGGATTACTTAAAAGAAAAATATTGATGGAGGTACTCATCCTTATTAGTCAGGTTAACACTTTGGAGATATTAAATGATTTTTGTCTTTTCCTCCAGCATTTTTTTCCCTTCCCTTTCCAAAACCCTTGACACCTTCCTGGACCCCACTCTATTTCGAACAGTTCTGTTTGCATGAGTTCAAAAGCCCAGAACTTTCGGTTTCCCAAAGCCCGAGTTCAGAATTGAAGCCAAGGCACTTCAGAACTTATGCTAAGGGCAGTGCAAAAGGAAAGAAGGAAATTCCTGCAGGAGTGTGCCTGAAAAGGAAATGATTTCTTTCCAAAGACCAGAAAACAACCTTAGGCTAGGGAAATGGGGGATCCTGAAGAAAATAAATGATTTGGGGATATAATGAAAGGGAAGACATGAGGGACCCCGTGAGCAGGAAGAAAGTCTACAAGAGGATTTGCTTGAGTCCTAGAAGTCCTAGGGGAGTTGAGTGACCCACCTTCTGCAGACCCTACAGTCTTCACTTGGTGAGCATGGTTTGGCACAAACCATGGACAATGTTCTACCCTTCCCACCCTCAACAGGTGAAGACCTCCTTTCCTCAGGAGACAGTTCACCCGATGCTGGACCCAGCAGGGGGGCTACTCCATCCTGCTGCAAACCTTTGTTCACGTTGTGTCTGTTAAACTAAAATTGCATACTGGTAAGGAAGCTGCTGAATGGAAGCTGCTCCATGACTCCTGGAACTAAGACAGGTTCATAGCGCTGCAGGAGTTTGCCGATAAACACATGTGTGTTCGGTCTTCATTCTTTCTTTATACAGTGGGCAAGAAATTTCTAGTCAATTTGTTATTTTAAAATATATCAACTAGTCATTCTAACTCTCTTCCTCTTCCCACTAAGTCCCCACTACCACCCAAAATAATTCTAGAGGGCAAATGAAATCTTGCAGAGTGATCTAAACAAACTTTGGAAATCGTAAAATTCAAATTATGTCACATGTCTTTATCATTACTGAATAAGCTGAGACACTAGTAAAATTTGGTGATACATAAGCAGGAAAACTTTTGCAGTTACCCACTGTGATGATTAATTTTATGGGTCAACTTGCAGAGTGTCTTTGGACAAGATTAACATTAACACTGAGGAAATTTGGATAAAGTAGATTGACCTCTATAACATGAGTGGGCCTCATCCAATCAGTTGAAGGCCTGAATGGATAAAAGAGTGGTCTCTCCAAACAAACAAACAAACAAACAAAATGCTCCAGTACACTATCTTTGTACTGGCACTGCAGTATTGGCTCCACTGGGTCCTAAGCCAGCCAACCCATATTGTAGATTTTGGACTTCCCAGCCTCCATAATTGCGTGAACCATTTCTTTTTAGATGGGTGATAGATAGATAGATAGATAGATAGATAGATAGATAGATAGACGATAGATAGATAGATAGATAGATAGATAGATATTAGTTCTGTTTCTCTAGAGAACCCTAGCTAATATCCCCAGACTTTCTTTTCTCCCTTCCCCACATCCAAGTCTATAAAATCTGTCTCCAGTTCTGGGGTATAATAAAAAATAAATATCTGATCTTGTAGATAAAGATCTGATCTGGTAGAGTTCCTAAAACCCTTGGATCTCCTCAGAAATAGGAGTGTTTTTTGATATTCATAATGAGCCTCTTTCAACCATACTTGGGTTTACGCTGATGAGATGACTCTTGACAGGGCCCCTAGATAGTTCAAGATGGAGACGGGTCCCTGAAGGAACCAAGCATAGTTTGAGGGTAAGAACTTTCACCACCTCCAGGGAAAGGAGCAGAGCTGGAGATTGACTTCAGTCACCAAAAGTCAATGATTTAATCAATCATTTCTATGCAATGAAACCTGGATAAATAAAAACTCTGCAACAGTGAGGCTCAAGAAGCTTCTGGGTTGAGGGACATATGCCAGGAAGGTGGTGAATCCTGACTCCATAGGGACAGCGGCTCCCATACTTCAGACTCTTCCAGACCTCACATTATTTACCTCTCCAACTTGCTCTCTGCTGTATACTTTATAATAACTCTGATAGTAAGTATAACACTTCCCTGGGTCCTCCTAACAAATTATCAAAGCAGAGGATGTGTCATGGGCACCCCAAAGTTGTAGTCAGCCAGGCAAAAGTGAGGGAACCTAGAGACCCCACACGCTGCTTGTGTCTAAAGTAGGGCAGTCTTGTAGAACTGGGTCTCTAACCTGTAGGATCTGTACTGACCCTGAGTAGGTTTGAACTGAATTGTTGGACACCCAGTTGGTATTGGAGAATTGGCTGTTGTTAAAAAAAATGTGCAAGTGCATGTCCCAGTTCCACGACTACTCTCCATCTTCACGGCTGCCTTTCTAGCTCAATCCATTTTTGTCCCCCTCCTGGATCCCCTGTGCAATGGGTTCCTGAGTAGCCTTGTGGCTTCCTCTGTTGTGCCTGTAAGACAGTTAACACTCACCCAGCAGAGTGGGTTTTTAAGAACATAAATGACAATATGTCATTCCTTGCCTAATATTCTCCATTGATGTCCTATCATACTTAGAATTTAAAAAAACAGAACAAAACCCTGTCACCTCACTCTGGCTTTCAAGGCCTCATCACATACCAGGTCCCCTTACTCAGTAAGTTCTTTCCATGTGGCCTTCCTTCTGGTTTTGTTGGTAAGTCCACCAAACTTTTGCGTGCCTTGGGGATTTATACTTATTTCTTCCTTGGCCTGACATGTTCCAACCTTCTCCTAAACAGGCGAGTCTGAGCTATTATGCAGAATTTAGCTCAGATATGCCTTCCTGGATCATCCAAACAGGAAAAGAAATTCACCATCGTAGCGGACTATTCTAATTCTCTGCATTCCTTATCAGCATCGGACACATTTTGTATTTATTTATCTGTTTATGGTCTGACTCTACCCATTAGAATATAAGCTCCATGAGAAACGGGACCTTGTCTGTCTCATCCATCACTCTTTCCCCAGTCCCCAATAAAGGATCTGACCCGCTTGGCCAGTTGATGAATATCTGAAGACTGAGTGGTTGGAAGTAAGCCTCACACAGGAGGTAAAAGACCAGGGGCTTACCGATTTCTGAGCTAATTTCCCAGAGAACAGCAATCACTCAGCCAGCATCTGACTGGCACCGGGACTCATGTTGGGACTAAAACGATCTCAAGGATTTGCCCCCTGAAAAGGGCTGTTCATTACAGCATCAGCAATATAAACAAGTTCTAGAAAACCAGACAGGAGGGCCAGCACCGAACAAGGTCACTGGCAAGTTTCCTTGCTGAGTCCAGTGTGATCACCGCTGTTCCCATGAAAACCATTCATTCGGCAAGGCAGTCAGCCTCCTGTCTCCTTGGGCACTAATTGCTCTGCTTGGTTAGACAATTTATCAAAATGCACCACTCTCAACACAGCCTAAGGGAAGAAGAGAAAAGAGGGTCTGGCTTTTCAAAAGTACAATGTGTTCTAGTAAAAAGAACACACAGAAGGTAATTCCGGGGGAGGATGACGCTCCCAAGTTGGAATGAATGCCTCATCTGAGACCAAAAACGATCTCAGAACCTTGGCTTCTACGTTCTCCAGGAAGGCTGTAGCTCCGGCAGGACATGGGGAGGTATGGCATTTCCCAGATCTTGCATTTAAAATGGTAAATGTTTCTCCCTAAACACAGAGACCCTGACTGCCATCCACTGGGTCGGCTTGTTATTTAAAAGCAAAGGTAATGACATATTCAAAAGTTCAGTTTCCATATAAACATGGTCAGCACCTAGTGCCCATGACTAAGTCCACATATGTTTTTTCTGCCGTGCAGTAAAACTCACAAGGGACATCTCACATTTCCAAAGGGAGACCCATGGACAATGTCTAGCCAGAGACTTTAAAATAGCCATAGCTTTGTCCAGTCCTTCCACAACCGGAAATTTACCCTGAAAGGAAACAATATGGGATGCAGACAAGGATTTGTTCTTAAAATGTTCAAAATCTTAAAACATCATAAACATCCAAAATGTCCATGAATAAGGAAGTAGTAAAGAAAATTACTGAATGTGACCATAATGGAATGTTATTTAGTCATTAAAAATTATATTTATAGGGAACTTTTAAAAGCACACTTGTGCCCTAAAAAATTCCACCATGTTTCCAAAAGAGTCACAGAAACACTGGTTAATCCCAAAGAATTTCTGGATTTTGTTGTATTCTTTCTTTCTTTCTTTCTTTTTGTGGGGGGGGGGGGGGTGGGAAATCAGACACACCGTGGCGGTTGGGAGAAATTGGTCGGAGAGGAAGGTGATTCTCATGTAAATCTATAGCCACACAAAAAAACAAACTCTTCTTAGAAGAGAGGAGTATGGCAGAGTCAGAGTTGTGAATGTTTCTTCCTGTCATGTGCTGATTCTACGCTTTCAAATGATTTCTTGAGCAGCTGCTGGGCAGCTGTTTCAGCCTCCTGAGATAGGTTAAGAGGAAAGAAATGAAAAAAAAAACGAATAAAAACTCCACAGAGGTTTCCACACCATCCAGACTCAAGGTAGAGTTACGCTATTTACCGTTATGATGATAATCATTTAATTTCCACAGCTAGAAACCCACCTGGTCAGGTCAATTCTTAGGTTAGTCTACCTGACGGTTGGTGCTCCAAATGCCTATCAGGCTGACCTAAATTTCCTTGCCTTAGAAAGAGGAAGTTGGGCTAGAGGCTCACTGAGAAGCCACATGATGGAGGATTAGAAGCCCGGAAGATGGTGGACTTTCAGAGAGAGAGAAAAAATATCTCGATTTCCCAAAAAGCCACCAGAAAAACTCATTGCTCAAGCAAAGCTTAATTTATTGACTCTCTGTAATGACAGTATTTGACAGAGATTACTAGTGTCTCAAAATGGAGAAATTGAGGAAATATATATCTGGTGTTTTGAGACTCAGGTCATCTTCAGACAAGTCTTGCTAGGTGGAGAGCTGCTGGCGATAGGTCAGAGCTTGTTACATCTGGGCTGTGGCTTGATGGGGACAGTGAGATGAGATCTCAAAGAGAGCCCTGGAGACTGGGCTACTTGATGACTGGCAATCTTGTCTTCTGGACAAGTGTTTTCTGGAGTGAGTAGGGAAGATTTCAGTCATTATGTTTTGTTTTTTATTTTTGTTGATTGGTCATCAGTGTTGTTTCACATACAGAGAGGAAAGTATTCCTAACTCCAGGTAACACAAGGAAAGTAAAATGTGCTGGGTCCCAGGATTGTTTAACGCAGAGACAGGAAATGATATTGGTTTCAGACCTTACCAAGATGTATTATGATTACTGGCTGTGTCATTGATATTCTCTCCTGCTATCTCCCTGGAAATCTTTGGTAACATCTACGATTACTTACTAACACTTTGTGGAGGGCTTTCTTTGGTGGCTACAAGGAAATGTGGTGCCCTGTTTCCAGGTTTGTGTAGTCATCAGAGATGGCCTTTTGGACCCTTGCTTTCGTGAGGAGGTAGACTACAGTCTTTGATCGTTATGTGTCCAGGGCATACCATGACGCCCAGCATGAGAAAGGAAACATGAAGGGTGTGCCAAGCAGATGAGAAGTGACAGGAGCCAAAGGAAGTGATGCTTGCTAAGCTTCCAAGAGAGGTCCTCCTGAGAGAGGACCACGAAACTGAAACCATCCTTGTTAACAGGCACAGATAAAGATGAAAAAAATGACAGCCAGATAAGAAGAAGCAGGCTTTGTCCCTGTGGCCACAGGACCATTCTAATATGAGTGAAGACATTCTGCTGGAGGGAACACAAGCAGGGGCAGAGGAAGAGGGAGAAGCAGGCTTCCCGGCGAGCCAGGAGCCAGATGTGGGGCTCAAGGACTCTGGGATCATGATCTGAGCTGAAAGCAGACATTTAATGACTGTGCCACCCAGATGCCCCCATTTAAGTTCTTTTAAACCACTTCTGTAAGGAAGAAAGGATTTAAGCAAGCTAGAGGAGGAGAAGAAGAATCAGCAGAATAGAGGAAGAAAAACTGGTCACAGGGTGATAAGTCAGGAAGCAAGGTATTGGAGGGGTAACTTCAGCAGGAACACTGGAGAAAGAGAGCAGATGAGAAGTTGCCAGCCTTGACGAAAGAACAGAAAGGGACCCCCCATGCTATGCTTGATTCCAATCATCCAAAACCATCCCCTCTGAGCCGGGACTTGCTTGACCTGGCTTGCCCAAATTCTAATAAATAATACTATGTCACACTTCCCAGATCTCATTGGTTAACTCAAGAAAGCAGAAGAACATTTTATGAGTAATAAAATTGTGGGTTTGGTGGCGCTCATGATAATTTGTAAAACCACATGTTTCAACACACACAGAAAATTCTCTTTAAAGAAACCCTTGCCAGTGGGGAGCCTGGGTGGCTCAGTTATTTAAGCATCTGCCTTTGGCTTGGGTCATGATACCAGAGTCCTGGGATTGAGCCCCACACTGGGTTCCCTGCTCAGCAGGGTGCCTGCTTCTCCTTCTCCTCCAACCCCCCCCCCCAGTGCTCTCTCTCTCTCAAAAAATAAATAAAATCTGAAGGAAGGAACGAACGAACGAACAAAAGAAAGACAAAGGAATGAAAGAAAAAAAGAAGAAAAGAAAGAAAAAAAGAAGAAAAGAAAGAAAGAAAGAAAGAAAGAAAGAAAGAAAGAAAGAGAAAGAAAGAAGAGAGAGAAAAAAAACAGTTTTTTGTCCTCTATCACAATTTGGCTTCAAGCTGAGCTTCTGAAGACTGTGTGTTAGTGTCTGCATTTCTACAATCGTACTGAGACTGGATCTATACCCAGAACCTTCTCAAACAGACCTATCGATGGCAGCTTGGGGAAGGCTCCTTACCAGTCCATACCTTGGGCATCCTGCCAGTCTCTATCTTAGTGTCCTTTCTCAGAAAACAAAGCCACATCCCTTGGCTGATATTTGTTTTTAAACCAGGCTCAGATTCTGGCATCCTTTTTTAAGGCACTGAAATTTCATGCAGGGATACTTACCACCACCTTTGAATGTCATCTGTCTGACACGACAAATGTCTTCAACCCTCCTGTTCATGGATGCCCCCATTTGCAGAGGGTCCATGTACTTTGCAATCGGTCATGATTTGAGGCTCTGCCATTATATCAGTCTGTTTATTTGACTAGATACTCAACTCTAAGGAATATTTGGCAATTAATACTTTCCATGTTGAGTCCCACAGCCCAACAAGTTAGATTTATAAGATCATACTGTCCAGTTTAATAAACCCTACATTCAATCCAACTTGCAAAAGGTTTTACAAGTCATTAGCCATCCCCAGAAAAATAGCTGTTTGGTCTGTACAAATAGGTCCACAACATCATGGCTTAAATGACTTATTTCCCTTAAATTAAGCAATATCATTTAGACACTAAATTTTAACAGATACATTGCAAGTTCAACAATGCACATGAATGAATCAAACTAAAACAATATTAGTGTGGGTATTATTCAGGGTTCTCCAGAGAAACTGAACCAGTAGGGTATATATATCTACAAATATATATGTATGTGTATATAAATATATCTATATGTGTATGTATTCACTATATATGAGGGTTTTGAGAGATTTATTTCAAGGAATTGGCTTATATGATTGTAGAGGCTGGCAAGTCTGAAACCCATAGAGCAGGTGGCAGGCTGGAAACTCAGACAGGATTTTTATATTACAGTCTTGAGGCATAATTTCTTCTTCATCTCAGAAAACTCAGTTTTTGCTCTTAAAGCCTTCAACTAATTGACAGAGAACCGTCCCTATTATCAAGGGCAATCCCCTTAAAGTCAGTTGATTGTAGATATCAACCACATCTACAAGATAGTTTCACAGCAGTATTTGATTAAATAAGTGGGTCCCCTAACCTGGACATAAAACTAACCTTCTCAATATGGCAATACTTCTGGGTTCACAATATCATTAGTGGTCCAGTATCAGCAGAGACTACATCAGATGGAGGAGAAAGTTACCAAGACATGGAAGTCACGGGTCCTGCTTTGCAGGAGAAGATCCTCTAATGATGGAAACTGATCATCATAAAAGATTGCATAAATACATCTAAGCTCTAGCCACACAGCTATAGAGACATCCCTATAGTGTTGAAACCCCACATGAGTTAATTCATTGATATTAGTCCTTTCTACACTTTTTTTTTAAACTTTATTTATTTATTTGACAGACAGAGATAACATGTAGGCAGAGAGGCAGGCAGGGAGAGAGGGGGAAGCAGGATCCCCGCTGAGCAGAGAGCCCAATGCGGGGCTAGATCCTAGGACCATGGGATCATGACCTGAGCCGAAGGCAAAGGCCTTAACCCACTGAGCCAGCCACCCAGGCACCCCCCTTTCTACACTTTTATTGTCAAAGCCAATTATTACTTGTTTTAATCAGACCATACCACATTAATGAAAGGCATTAATTATCTGAGCTGAAAAAGCCTCAAATTACACAGATTTTAATTTTATCCAGGATATGTAGTAGTTTTCTGTTGTCAAAGTATAAGATTATTTTTTAACTTGATGGTACCATATAAAATAATTATAAAGCAAATTCTGATTCATCAGCTTACTGAATATGCATCTGTAATGGTTTTGCCATATAAAAGTTCTATAATTAAGGAAATTAAAAGAAGGATAAGGAAGTTGCTAAGATTATTAGAATCACTTTTATTCTAGCTCCCATATTTCTTCTACATCCTATTTTCACTTCCTTTTACCCCCTTACATTTTTAAAAATGAAATTGCCCTTAGAAAACAGAGCTATCAAAATCAAATGTCTTGTTTTGAGCCCTGTAATGGTTCATCTTATGCATCAGTGTGGGTAAGCTCTAGGACCCGGTTGTTTGGTCAAACACCAGTCTCGGTGTTGCCGTGAAAGTATTTATGGATGTGATTAACATTTACATCAATATACTTTGAGCAAAGAGGTTTACTCTCCAAAGTGATAGGCCACATCTAATCAGTTGGAGGCCTTAAGAGCAAAGACCGAGATTTCATCAGAAGAAAGAATTCTCCTAAAACAGTAACATAGAAAACCTGCCTTCTTCTGGCCTGATGCCCTGCAGAATTCAGACTCAAGACTAAAATATCAACTCTTGGGCACCTGGGTGGCTCAGTGGGTTAAGCCTCTGCCTTTAGCTCAGGTCATGATCTCAGGGTCCTGGGATCGAGCCATGCATCAGGCTCTCTGCTCAGCAGGGAGCCTGCTTACCACCCCCTTCTCTGCCTGCCTCCTCTCTGCCTACTTGTGATTTCTCTCTCTGTCAAATAAATAAATAAAATCTTTATTTAAAAAATAAATAAAATAAAACATCAACTCTTACCTGTATTTCCAGCCTACAAATCTACCCTACCAATTTCAGTATTGCCAGCCCCCACACTCATGGGAGCCTATTCCCATAGGTGAATCAACAAATCGATCAATAGATAGATGTAGAGGATGACAAATATGGATGATAGATACAGAGATAGAGACAGAGATAGAGAAAGAGATAGAGACATAGAGACATAGACAGATGTATCTAGGTACACATGTATGTGTGTGTGTGTGTAAATATATATTGTTTCTCTGAACTTCTTTGTTAGATTTCTCATAAATATTCTCATAAAAATTTCTCATAAATATAATTCATTGTAACAAAAAAGTTTTAGTTTATATACTTGCTTCTTACTATAAATTATATAATGTACCTCAGTGGCATTAAGGGAAAGGTTTGAGAGGTATGGGGTTTTGTGGTTTTTTAGGTTTGGGGTTTTTCTTTTCTTTTGCTTTCTTTGCCCGTTCAGGGACCCACATACCTGTTCATTCGTAGACTGCAGTTGGCAAGACTGGGTACACACTTCCTGCTTCTAGACGCGGCCTTGTTATTGCATGAGGCTTCCGGGTGATGGATACTGGGAAGTCTGAGTAGATGCCAAGTGTTCAACATGGAAACCGCACGCCTTTGTCCACGGGGGATCAGCACGTGCTGTGGTGGAACAAGGAAGCCATAGCGATATGGGAACTTGGGGTCGTCTACGGTGACTGCTAAGGAGCATTCTATTACTGGGCTCTCCTGGTGTCTGCTCCTGTGAAGAAATTTAGTCAATGTGCAGGCACCTCATTAGCAAGGTGAGAAGTGCCCTGGTTAAGGATCGGAGGAAAAGCAGAGCCAGCGTTTAATGATGTGAACATTAGTCTCGTACGAGACCGCTTTATTGATAAGGTTTCACTGAAATGGGTAAGATTTGCCCTGTTGCTAAGGCAACCTGCCTGCAGGAAAAGCCGATCTATCTACCTCATTCTGGAAAGTGGTCTTTGCAATTTAATAAAGGGAAAATAAATGTTGCTACAGACTCACATCAGAGAGAGAAAAAAAGAAAAAGAAACGACCAAAGGGAAAAAGCTCATGTTTGGGGAGGTGGGTGTTGGGTTTGAAGACAGGAGTTAAACATGTTATCTTGAAACAAACTCTAGGAGGAAAATGAAAGATCTGTGTCTTTCCTTCCCTTTCCCCTTCCCATGTGACCACATTTCTTGACACCTTCCAGCACTCTCTCTTCCCCCGTTCCCTGGACACTTTGCCCTTCCTCTAACATGTCCTGCTAGCTCCTGTCTCAATTCTGTGTTGGCTGTGTCCTGCCTGGAAAGTTCCTTCCCTGGGGATGTCCTCCTGGTTCCCTCTCTCATATCTCACAGGTCCCCTTATCAGAAAATCTATCCCTGGCCACCAGTATAACACAGCCTCCTCCCATGGGGCACCTGGGTGGCTCCGTCGGTTAAGCATCTGCCTTCAGCTCAGGTCATGATCCTGGGGTCCTGGGATGGAGCCCTGCTTCAGGCTCCCTGCTCAAAGGGGAGTCTGCTTCCCTCTCTGCCCCTCACCCCACTTGTACACACTCTCTCTCTCTTTCTCTGTCTCTCGCTTTCTCTCCAATAAATAAATATTTTTTTTAAAAAATAGCTTCTCCCATCCACACTGCCTATCTCCATCACCGCCCTCTACTTTGCTTTTCTTCACAGCATTTGTCACCAAGTAATAAAAAATAGGCATTTATTTCTTTATTCTCAGAGTCCCCTGCTGGACTCTCAGCTCCTTAAAAACAGATTATAAATGTCTAATTCACTGCTCTGTCATAGGCCCTGCAAAGAGAATTTTGTTCCCTCCCCAACAAATTCTTTGTTAATCAATAAAGCTGTCTTTCCAATCTAAAAATTCAGTTAGGGAGGCAAAACTAAGTCCTATAAAACATGCATATAATGTTAATACGACAGAACATGACAAGGGAAAAAAAAACAAACCCAAAGGGAGACTGTGTGAGTGAGAAGAGAAAAAAAAAAAAAGAAAAGAAAAGAAAAAAGAAAGAAACAAAGCATTGTCAGGATCATGAGACTTCAGCCACCACTGGAGAAAGCTCCCGACAACGCCCCGGCATCACGCTTCTCCCCGCTCCCCCTACTTGTTGCAGCCAGATAATGTCTGGTGGTTTCCAGCAGGAGCTAGAAGGCTGGAAACTGCATTGCACAGATTCCTCTACCAGCAGGTTTCCAGGGTAGGTCCTGCTAAAGGAGGTTTCACAGGAGGTTAGAGGGAGACAGAACAAGAGGAGGAACATGACCTCCTCCGGGAGGAGCAGCTACCAGCACCTGTGGTCCCCCCAGGACACCTGGGCCAGGTGGAAGCAAGAGACCATGGCAGGCAGCTTGGGGTGGATGGGCTTGGGCTGCAGGACAGACAGCAGCCCCCTACGGCCCTTTATCTCCAGAAACACCCTTTCCTCTTGGGCTCCTCCAGCCTTTCCAATAATTGGACAATCTATTTCCCCATATTAAATCCTATGTGCTGGAAATATCTTACGTGGTTTTTATTTTCTCAGATCGGTCCAAGCTGATAACCTCCTGCTTCTTATGCTAACAGTTCCAGCCTTCTTTAATTCATAATCTCAACTAAGTATGAATTTAGTTCAGATCATATTCTTTAGTTCACATTCTCAGTTTTGAAGTTTCTCCCGTGGAAAGGAGAAAGCAGTCTACACCATAATCATTTGCAAGAAAGCCCTCTCAGATGGCCCCCTCTGACTGTCATTTATCTAAATAAATGTCTAAACCTTTAAATTATGTAATTCTTAGTTTGTACCCCAATCTTTTGCACTTGATTCCATACATTCTCATATCTTACTCCATATTTTTTTCTTAAATAAAAACTTCCAGGGGCAGGAGCACCTGGGTAGGTCGGTTGGTTAAATGTCTGCCTTGGGCTCGATCATGATCTCAGGGTCCTGAGATCAACCCCCTTGTTGGGCTTCCTGGTCCATGTGGAGTCTGCTTCTCCCCCTCCGTCTGCCTCTCCCACCACTCACTTTCTTTCTCTGTCTCAAAGAAATAAATAAAAAAATTTTAAAAATTTTAAATAAAATATGTAAACTTCCACTCTCCAATTAAAACTTAAGCTCCTAGAAGGCAAGCCATACAGTGTTTTTCTTTTATCTTTGGTAATACAGATGGCAGTTCAGTACCCCATAAACACACTAGGCAGTTTCTCCCAAAAGAGGTCAAAAAAGGGATATTTTCCACAGATGGGCACAGTCATAGATTATATCGTCCTATTTGTCAAACCGGCAAAAACCACCTTAAACTATAGTGATTTCAGGGTTCAAGCACTGGAGGGAAATAATGGAGTGAAAAAGTCAGTCTGGAGGGAGTGCTAGAGGGCCCCTGATTTTGCATGTGAGAACTACGATTTCACCATCCTAGAGATGGAGCCACAGATAGCCAGAGCCTGACGGCTATTCTCAGCTAATTTTCACTGCCCTACAACTTGCATGTTATCCAAACTTTCAGAAAAGTAGCTGATGGCTCACTTCACCTCAACTACCTTGATTAGTAATCTCCACATTTGCTTAATATTATTTATCTGTTATTTTCCACGAGACACAGAGTTATGATGTGATATCAGTCATGATTCTCTTCCTGTGTTTGTCCCCTCAGAGGAAATGATTCTGTATGTAGCGAATGATTCAGCGTGTCTGTGGGAGAAGGTGAGTTCTGGGTCTTTCCACTTTGCCACTTTAAACCAGAACCCATCAGTCTCTGATCAGATGAAAGGAATTATTTTCTTAATGTACAGTTGATCCTAATATATGGTCAGTTCAGCTAAATAGATTTGGACAAAAGATAAGAAATCTTTTAACAAAGAAAGAATCTAGAAAGAACAAAATGTAGCTACACAAGCCAGGTAGCCTTTTGAAGATGCTGAAGTAAACTATCACGGTACTATCTTTGACCAGCCAAAGAAAGACCAGTTAAGGTAGGAAGTGGAAGATACGGCCTAGAAATCTGGAATCATAATTCTACCTCTGTTTAAAATGCAGAAAGAGAGAGAGAGAGAGAGAGAGGAGGCTCACATCAGAAAGGACCTTCCAGCATCTTGCATATGATTCCAACAGGAACTGATCTGCTATCCAGTAAGCAAAGAAAAAGTCAGTATCATTTTATTACTAATAAAATCCTGAATAAGCTACTAATTTAGAACCAGGGAAATATTCCAGGTAAGGAACTGAGTGGTAACGATTTTATTTTTAGATTCTGGGGAATATTAGCCTCGGGTTTTGGGGTGAGGTGTCCACGCTGTATTTCCTTGGTGAAGTCACTGCCATGCTGCTCTTTAAACATGGGTGCTTGGCTGTGACTCTGACTTGGCTATCCTCACCAAATCAGACAGTCCTTATTGTGATAAATCACATTATTCAGCATTCTTAGTCACTAACAACAGCAAATTGGCTTTTTCAGTAGAAAAGGGATTTAACCAAGAATAATAGGTAGCTTCCAGAATCTTCGGCTGAGTCACATAATTTAAATTACACCACCCGTGGCTATTAGCCACGGCTAGTAGTGAAAGGCTTCTAGCATTTTCCCAAAGCCATGCCCCCGCCCCCGCCAGCAGCTCCCACCTCTGAGGCCAGGCATGCTTTCTACCCCTGCCCCCTCAGTCGCCAGCTGCCCAACCACACCAGCAAGAAAAACACCAGCCAGACCCCGGTTTCCTTTGGTTATTCTTTCTAAATCCAAGTTCCACACCAGCACATCTCATTCATGTAGGCTGGATTGCCTGTTTTTGCTAATTAAGCAAAGGATACTGTCATGTGGGGCCATTTTGGAGCCAAAGGAAAAATTAAAAGTCTATATTTAAAACTTTGGTATCGATTTTTGAAATTTTAATTTTTAAAAATATTTCATTAAAAGTTATTTTGGTTACTGAATTTTTTTGTTCGTTTTGGTGTTCCCTTTAATTTGTCCCCTGAGGTACATGCCTCACTCTTCTCACCATAGAAAGTGAGCTTTTGGATAAAAGTCCAGCTTCTGAACAGAAAGCCAATGTGGTATAAAGAGTGATGGCTCTCAGGGCGCCTGGGTGGCTCAGTGGGTTAAAGCCTCTGCCTTCGGCTCAGGTCATGGTCCCAGGGTCCTGGGATCGAGTCCCGCATCGGGCTCTCTGCTCCGCGGGG
>NC_081568.1:13365390-13651900 GCF_022355385.1 Mustela nigripes | reverse complement strand
CTCTCTCTCTCTCTGCCTGCCTCTCTGCCTACTTGTGATCTCTGTCAAGTAAATAAATAAAATCTTAAAAAAAAAAAAAAAAAAGAGTGATGCCTCTCAAAGATGCCCATACTCTCATCTCCAGAACCGGAGGATGTGTCCCCTACTGTGGCAGAAGGGACTTTGCAGATGTGACTAAGATCTTGAGAAAATTATCCCGGGCTGTCTGGGTGGGCCTTATCTAATCAGAAGCCTCTACAGGAGAGGAAGGCTTGAGGGTCAGAGCAAGAAAGAAGGAGATGTGTTGAAAACAGCAGAGGACAGAGGGAAAGATTTGGAGATTCTATGCCTCTGGTTTTCAAGTTAGAGGATGATGCTTCCAACTAAGAACACAGGTGGCTTCAAGAAGTTAAAAAAGGCAAGGAAACAGATTCTAGAGACGAGAAGGAACGCAGGCTTGCTCCACCTTGATTTTACCTCAGACTGAACTTGGAATTCCCATTTCCAGAACTAGAAGTTAATAGATTTGTGTATTTTAAGCCATTGAGTTTGGGGGTTTTTTTTTGTTTTTGTTTTTGTTTTGAGAGAGAGAGAGAGCGCGCTCCTGAATGGGCAGAGGGCAGAAGGAGAGAATCTTAAACAGACTTCGCACTGTGCACAGAGCCCGTCCCGGGACTCGATCTCACAACCCTGCGATCATGACCTGAGCCAAAATCAAAAGTCGGACACTTAACCAGCTGAGCCACCCAGGCGCCACTGTGGGGATTTTTTAATAGCAGCAAAAGAAAACTGTTACAGGTGGGGAATTCTTCAGGCATTATAAGCATATGCAGAACGCATGAGGCAGGTAGAGAGCCTGAGAAGTGGCCTCCCTCTATCTGATGATTTTACATTTTCAACCTTTGCTTTCGTTTTTTTACTCAAATTCCTGTGCTGACATGCAGCTGTGGTTCTTATAATCAGGCTACACACAAACAGGGTTTGTCAGGGGAAATGATGCGTTTTTCTGCTTGGCTTCTAATCATCAAGCATTTTCAGTCATTTTGTACATATATATTCAATTTTCCCAGGCTGATTTTTCAGTTGCTGGAGTGCAGAGGTTTTGTCTCTGCTGTTTCCCAATATTCCAGACCAAACCCAGAATCCGAACCTCAGTTTCCTCCCAAGACAAACAACAGCCACGAAATGATGGAGTCGTTTTTCTCGTGCTTTTTGCTAAAAAACAATAAATGGTTCTGTGCCTCTCTTAAAAATGGTTCTAGCTTGGGGTGCCTGGGTGGCTCAGTGGATTAAAGACTCTGCCTTCAGCTCAGATCATGATCTCAGGGTCCTGGGATTGAGCCCCGCATCGGGCTCTCTGCTCCTCGGGGAGCCTGCTTCCTCCTCTCTCTCTGCCTGCCTCTCTGCCTACTTGTGATCTGTCTATCAAATAAATAAATAAAATCTTTTTTAAAAAATGGTCCTAGCTTACTGTAATGTAAGTCTCTTTTTTGGAATAACAAAACCTATTTTAACAGCTCACCCAGTGCTTTGTTTTCCATGAGAAACTCAAACATGGTAATATAATAAAAGATAATTTTCCTGTTTCTTGGGGAAAATTTTGTGTTCTTCACCCCAGGATAAAGAGAGTACGCTGTGTTTTCAGTAACTCACTGAAGACTACATTCCTTCATTAAAAGAAAAAGACAGTGTCTAATGTAAATACAGATTGTACTCCAACAGTTCCTCTGTTGGTCAGTCATTCGGAATTCATTTTATCATAGTAACAACATGACTGGTAACATGTAACAATGATTGCAGACTCCTACAACAACGTAAAGACATTTATCTGTGTAGGAGTCGGTGCATGGATTCCATCTCAGGGAGGGATCTGGTTTGCCCAGAGGATAATGTGAGAGCAGCCGGCACGTTGTGTTCAAGAAGGAAACCGCTTGTGCGGTAAAGAAGGCGGAGCCAGGGAAGGCCAGGGCCAGGCCTGTGTGAGGGCAAGTTTCTCCGAATGCAGGGATAAGCATGCACGCAGGAAAGGACAAATATCTTCTGGGGACAAATTTGTCAATAAGATTAACATAGTTCACAAATGCCTTTCACATGGGTGGGTGATTTGGGGGTCGGAATAAGAGGAGAACAGGTATTACATGTTCCATCGAGCCTGACAAAACGCAAAAACAGATGACATGTGGCCATCCCCACACCCCGGGGTCTCAGTCTTTTATAAGCATCCTCGGTAAAAATCCGTGAAAGCCTCAGTTCTAGGCTCCAGCCCCCACTGCAAGTCTGCTTCTCATCCGAGAGACCTGGGCTCTCAGCCGTAAAGTGGTTGATAAGTATATCCCCTGGTTTCTACAGACTCAAGTAAAGACCCTCATCTCGGAGGCGGGCGGGAGAACAGACCTAAACCAAGTCACTCTATGAGAAAAGGCTTAACGATACGTGCATGCTCACACGTGCACGTGTGCACTCACACACACCAGCGCGCACGCACACACACACACACCCCTACACAGCATCTTTTCAGTGTGTAACTCTGAACCATTTGTCCTTCCGCCGCACAACTCCAGAGATTATAAAGCTAACGGTGGCCCCGATGTTGTGCAGAAGTGGCCCTAAAATGAAGAGACACTTATTTTGTCTTGAGGAAGTGGGAGCCATATTGTGTGTGAACGTGGCATGTAAACAAAAACTTGAAAATTGTTCCATGCCCAGTCCCCAGTCAAGAAAATAACAGCATTACAAGGCTCCCTGAGCCCAGGGCTGTGTCTTGAGCTATAACTGGCCCCACCCTGCAGCACAACCCAGTTCAACAGGTCTGGTGTGGTTTGTTTGGGGGGTTTTTGGTTTATTTTGTTTTTTGGGTTTTTATTTTGTTTTGTTTCATTTTTTGAGAGAGAGAGAGAGAAAGCAGGAGCAGGGTACGGGGCAGCGGGCGCTGGGCAAGAGGGAGGAGAGGGAGAGAGAGAATTTCAAGCAGACTCAATGCTGAGCACGGAGCCTGACATGGGACTTGATCTCACAACCCTGAGATCATGACCTGAGCCAAAATCAAGAGCCAGACACAACCAACTAAGCCACCAGGCATCCAAGTCTTGTTACTTTTACCGTCAAACCTTATCCCAAAGGCATCTACCGCTCTCCATTTCCACTACACCACCAAATGCAAGTCATTATCACCTGACACTTAGACCAATAAATTCCAAGCTTTTGGATCATACCTGTACCAAGAAAATATTTTTGAACACATCCACACCCATTATGCATGTTGATTTATTTCTGAATAAGATACGTATGGTGGTATTTATATATTATGCATTATATAATATGGAAATAGAAAGTTTTAAAGAAAAAACTGTAATGTGTCCACATATGTAATGCACACACATACACATATACATACATATGTATACGCACACATATGTACACACATATGTACACACACACACCCCTAATATTTTCTTTCTCCAGCCTAAGAGATCACCCCATACGCTCTCTGGTCTCGCACTCTGCATGGAAGCCACTGGCCTAGATTACTATGCTTCCCTCATAATTGATTTCCTGACTTCCATTCTTGTTTCCTATAATCCATTTTCTAAAGAAAAATTAAACTAGATCATGCCATACCACTGCTTAAAACTCTCCAGTAGCTTTTTATTGCACTTAGAACCTAAATTTCTTCCCCTGACTTACATAACTGTCCATGATCTGGAGATCTGGACCCTGCCCACTTCTCTGAACCTCCCCGTATAAGCTTTTGCCACACAGACCTGCTTTCTCTTCCTCCAACACACTGAGCCCATGCCCGTCTTGAGACCTTTTTGAGTCAATTCTTCTCTCTTGTCTTGAATGTTCTTCCCTAGGTCTTTACAAGCCTAACTCTGTCTGGTCATCCACACCTTGAGTAAGTGATCCCTCTCCAAAGTGACTATGTTTAGCACCCTGAAGAAAGATGCTGGCATGGTCACTACTCAGCCCTTCACCTTGAGGTAATACTCAAGGGGTGTGTGTATGTGAGCTCATAGGAATTTGCCTATTTGTGTATCGTCAAACAAGAGTAGAGAACTTATCTATCACATCTAACGGTGGTGTTCCACGCATAGTAAGCCCTCAATAAATGTATACTGAATAAATTGACAAAGTAATTCATTAATAGAAATTTGGTGAACTCTTGATTTGATGTTAGTTGAATTGTGCAGAGTATAGTTTCATTAAACCTATTTTTAGGGGCTCCTGGATGGCTCAGTCAGTTAAGAGACTGCCTTCGGCTCAGGTCATGATCCCAGGATCCTGGAATTGAGCCCTGATTCAGGATCCATACTCAGAGGGGAGCCTGCTTCTCCCTCTCCCTCTGCTTGCTACTCCCCCTACTTGTGCTCTCTCTCTGTGTCAAATAAATAAATAAAATCTTAAAAAAATATTTTTAATTCTAATTCTTTCTTGCAAGCAATCTGTGAGGGAAAAAAAAAAAGAGGTGACTTCATAGAAATAGCCTGACAAGGAGAACCTGGGTAGCTCAATAGGTTAAGCAGCTGTCCTCAGCTCAGTCATGATCCCAGGGTCCTGGGATGGAGACCCACATTGGGCTCTCTGCTCAGCGGGAGTCTGCTTTCCCTTTCCTACTCCCCCTGCTTGTATTCCCTCTCTGGCTATCTCTCTCTCTTTGTCAAATAAATAAATAATTTTTTTTTAAAAAAAAGATTTTATTTATTTATTTGACAGACAGAGATCACAAGTAGGCAGAGAGGCAGACAGAGAGAGGAGGAAACAGGCTCCCTGAGAGTAGAGAGCCCAATGTGAGGCTTGATCCCAGGACCCTGAGATCACAACCTGAGCCAAAGGCAGAGGTTTTAACCCACTGAGCCTCCCAGGTGCCCCAAATAAATAAAATCTTAAAAAAAAAAAAATAGCCTGTCAAGAGCTCAAATTTCTTTGAAACACCTATAAGCAAAGGAGTGTGAAGCTAACAAGAGAATCGTAAATTTCCAAAAATAAACATTCCTTTAAAAACAGGCAACCTGCCATGCTTTGTAATGGGAGCTCCAAAACCCTATTACTGAGCCCTTTCTAGGAAACCTCAGCGATGTGCCTATTATTCAAGTCTCTAATCGGCCATGTTCTTAAAGGGCCTTAAATAAATAACAGGCCTTATCTGATTTGAATTGCATCCAAACGTTGTCATTTGAAGCAGATAACACTCTTGTGAAAGATATCACATTGGGAAAGGAGTGTTGAACTTTTCTCTGCTATTCAACAAGAAATCTGAGAGAAAAAAGTTAACTCGTCTGTGCTCGTTAAAAAGAATTAAGTTTTGAGAGAACTAGCCTCGCAGAATGCTAATACCAAACAAATTGTTAAAATAGTCAAAGCCACAAATATTCTGAGACCCTCCAGTGTCTGACTCTATGTTATTATTTTTCAGACAGAATTCCCATTCAAAAGCATGCGTTGCATCTGGTGTGAAGTAGAATGAAAACTTAATATCATAATCAGCTCCAGGCAAAAATTGTGTATTGGGCAGAATTCGAGGTCCTGTAACTAATTAACACACAGAGACGCAAACACACACGTGCACATGCCTCACCCAACAAAAAAATTCAGGAAAGCATTTGATAAGATTTATAAACATTTTAACATGAATTTCCATCAGTGTCCTAACTCTTCCGGAAATATTTGTGTCTGTCTCTTTTTTTAAAGGTAGAAGAAAGTATTGGGGCTCTCTGACAAAAGTATTTTGATATTGAACATAGGGTTAAGGGTGTTATTTTGGACTTAGAACTCTGTCTCTTTCCTGAAACCATACAATGGGGTAGCCATTTACCTGTTCTAAGGGTGTCAATTTGGAAAGATAGCTCTTACTCAGGAGAGAGTTTTGTCCTCAACCCACCATTGCATGGAGCCATGAAGAGAAACAGACTCAGGAACTTCCACCTGTCATCTGGAAACACAAACACACCCACACCTTCCTCCACCTTCTTTTGACTAGCAGCTCGGATAATGCTGCTGAATTCAGTATCAATTTCTTAATTATTCATTCTGACTATGCTTCAGTGAAAACAAAGACATTTTTATCTCCCTTTGCTTTCTCACATTTTTCCTTCAAAAGAAAGATCCTGTCAGAAACTATTATGACTTGTTCGAGATCCAGCGCCTTTTAGCAAGCCGGGTGCTACTCAGAGAACAGCCTAGAAGAGCTTCGGAGGCGAGCCACTGGCACCCTGAAGAGGCAGCCTAGACAGAACTGAGTAGACTCCACAAAACAGAGGAAAGGAAAGGGAACAGAATTTTGAAATAGCATGAAAATGATGCATGGCCCGCCTCTCACAGGCCGCAGACTCACCCCTACCCTCACTGCCCTCTCCTATGGGACAGAACTCTTTCCAGCCCACATCTACCAATGGGCTGTCTCAGGCCTACCAAAGAGCTCCCCAACCTTTCTGCCCTCTTCCATGTCCTTAGCAGAGACTCTGCTTTTTATTTTTGTTTTTGTAATTTTGGCACTCACCGCTGTGTCCGCCCCAGTGTCCATGCCTGAGGGTGCATGATGAGAGTTGGACAAAGGAAAGGATAGAAGGGGATTGGTCACCATAAAGAAGAAGCCAGTCTGAATGAATGAGGCCGATACAGAGCGTAACTGAAATGAGAAATGACAAGAGAGAGCCCCAGTGGGATTTGTGCTTCACACCCATCGGGGTCCACACCCCTGCCTTCCCATAGCTTTTCCAGCCTTCCAGAAAAAATTCCCCTTTCGTCCTAAGGTATGGATGAATTCAATGACTAAAATTTTCCATGAGAAGAGTTCTAAATGCCCTAGTGTGTGTTAAAATCAGTGTGTCTTCACTGGTAGAAGAGGGGCTATAGACCTTCAAGACTGTTCTCTCAAAGTTCTTCAGGAATTTAACATTTTCTGCCTCTCTAGCATGTCACCCTCCCAAACCTATTAACTCCCGATCTCCTCAGGACTACCCTCTCATTCTCTCAAGCCTCTTGTCATGCATGAGACGATGACCAGTCTTCTAGCCCACACTGGTCTTTCCATTCCCTGAAAGTCTCTAGTATTTAGAACGTAAACCAAGGAATTTCATGTTTGGTTTCATATTGAATTATTGACTTTTCCCCAAAAAATGTCTTGCCTTCTCCAAAGACTGCAAGATATAGTTCTTTGCTCAATGGTTTCCAAATCCAACCACGTGTTAAAATCATCTTTGATGCCTTTTGAAAGACGTCTCGGAAGAAATACAGATTTCAAGTCTTCGTGCTGGATTTATGGACTAAGAATTTTGGGGAATGAAATCTAGGAGAAAATCAAGTTAACAAGCTCCCCAGATGATTGTTACATAGCTAAGCCTGTACAGCTCCACAGAATCATGCTGGGAACATGCTCAAGAAGGATTTTTTGATCAAATGAACTGACTCTTCTAATCTGTCCCATTGGTCTTGCTTGGAACACAATGGGAACCCGGTGAGCATAAAGCTAAACAACTAGAGTTCTGCAGAGGGTTGACTTGGTCAGCCCCTACATAGTTAGAATTAAATTCTGTACACGTGCAGGTAGAGGGACGGATAAACATCTGCTAAAATAAGCACAGTAGCATGTTAATGGTACAACTTAGGTGGTGGATGTAGAGATGCTTACTTAAAATTATTTCAAATTGGGCGCCTGGATGTCTCAGTTGGTCAAGTGCCTGTCTTCAGCTCAGGTCATGATCCCTGGGTCCTGGGACCGAGTTTACATTGGGCTCTCTGCTAATTGGGGAGCTTGCTTCTTCCTCTCCCTCTGTCTGCCACTCCCCCTGCTTGTGCTCTCTCTCTCTGGAAAGAAAGAAAGAAAGAAAGATCTTTTAGAAATTATTTCACATTTCCTATATGTTTAAAATTTTTCATAATAAAATGTTGACAAAATGAAAAAAAAAAAAACCCCTCCTATACATCTAGGACATCTGAACTATCCAAATATATCCAAATATATCTAATAACTGGATTATATTCATCCTTCCTTCCTTCCTCTTTTACTCTAATTCTTGATGGTGGTCCCACATACACACGCACAAAATATAAAAAGAAGAAATATTTGTCATCAAGCACATGTCTCTTAGATGCAAGCTTAGTTGGTTACTTTATGAAGAAAATATTTTAATCCTACAAAAACATCAACTTTGCCACTGGGGATTCAGATGCTGCTCTAGATGCTTTTTATAACATCAAACTACACAAAATAATTCCACACTACAGGTGAAAATTATCTGAAGTACTTTGAAGAGTTCAATAAAAGTGACAAAGTAGAGAATATATGAATTATTCAAGATGTTCAATATTATTTTAGCATCAGCAGCCCCCAAAAAGTGATAAGCTATGACAATAGTAGATACATTTTGATAGGTAATTAAATGTAATATGATGTAAGTACTTCTATATTGATCCAAAACTGAATATTTTCTATTGCCAGGTCATTAAGTACATCCCATGGGCCAAATAAAGCCAGTGCCAAGAATGAGCAGTTTATCACGATGGATAACTATTATATGATATCAGATAAATACTGTATAATATCTGGTTAGCATAGAATGTTATTTAAAAACCAGTGAGAGATGGTATGAAGGGGCTCTCTGGAGAACTTACCATATGCCTGTGGACTTACACTGTGTTGATTCTATTTATGAGTAGATCATATTAATGACCATATTCTAACATAGTAAAGCATCAAATATGTGCACTCCCAACTGAAATGTTAGTGGTCATATTTCAATCCTGTTTGCAAAGTGGTGCTAACAAAAACGTACTTACATCAGCAAGGGTCCACCCTAAAAGGACTCTAACACACCTTTTTGTCACTAAATACTCGCCAGTACTTTCCTGCCAAAAAACTAAGTTATATACTGCTCTTGTCTCTTTCTTGTCTCTTGACACTTTCTTGTCTCTGTGCTTTAAATCTTACTGCCCTTCCCTACCTAGTACTCCAACACCCCTGCCCTCCGTCACCTCCACCAGCATGATTTTGGACCCAACCAAATGATGGGCTCCTTCCTTCCAGACCACTTGACTCCAGAGTCACTTCTCCGCCTCCTGGATTTCTCTGATGCACATTCTGTATGATACTTATTTGAGAATCGACGAGAATTTCTTTCTGTCCTACATTTTCTAAGTCATTGCTTATGATTCGTCTTGCCAATGGCTTTGAATCCTTCCAGAGAAGACACTGATGTTTCTTTGTGGGCCCCATAATGTCTTACCACTGAAGGCAAGACAGCAGTGTACCCCTGTTGCTTGATTATTTACTTATTTATTTGTGCAAGAAGGAATAGGGAAGAGAGACATAAATAAAAGAACTTCTACTCAGGGTTTACTACTTGCTGAGTACTTACTCTTCATGCTGCTATTTGCATATTATACCATTTAATCTTAATATCCTATGATATCCTATATCTCTCTAACTGTCCTCATTTTACAAAAGGAGTCATGTGCTCTTGTTTCTCTGCACCACTGAGCTCTCCCCCATCCCAGTCACCCCCAGGGTTGACTTCAGCCTTGCTCAGGGCTTCTGTTGAATTCTAGCAGTTCTGTCCTACCTGAAAATCCGGTTCAACTTAAAATGGTCTTATCAGCCAGGTTTCTAAGCCATGGGGCAAACACAAGTAGCTTGCCCTACCTGTTCCCATTTTAAGATTTGTGGTAAGGAACAATAAAAATATCAGTGTTAACAATAGGAAGCAAACAAACTCGACTTTTTTTTTTTTTTAAGATTTTATTTATTCCTTTGACAGAGACAGATCAGAAGTAGGCAGAGAGGAAGGCAGAGAGAGGAGGAAGCAGGCTCCCTGCCGAGCAGAGAGCCCGATGCGGGGCTCGATCCCAGGACCCTGAGATCATGACCTGAGCTGAAGGCAGAGGCTTTAACCCACTGAGCCACCCAGGCGCTCCACAAATTCGACTTTTAAGAAAATAAAATATTAGAATATATTCAATATTTTGCATAAGTCAAAACACTTTGATGTAACCAAAACCAATGATCAGGATAACCTCAACTTAAAACAAACAAACAAACAAAAAATTTATTTGATTGACAAATACTTGTGTGTTTCCTGCCATAACTGATTCAAACTCCAACTCAGTCGCAAGTTCCGTTCATCTTGCTTCAGCCTGCAGCCTAAAAATGTGCCCAAGGAACTTAAACTATTCTGGAAAAGCCTAGCAGTAGTCATTAACGATTCCCACCTTAAAGCAAAGCTATGCTAGGTTCTAGAAAGCCACACAAGAAAGGGAAACTCAACTATAGTCATAAATACTTGATTCCAAGAAGAGTTTCTAAAAGTTAAACTGAATTAAATGAGTTGCTCTCTCCAACCCTCCTTTAGGGGATAGCCTAGCACATTCATAACTTATAAGAAAATTAATTATGAAGCAATGCATCCAGGAGTTCCCCAATATTCACATAAAAAATTAACATTAATAATGATCATGTTCCTTTCTACAGCACCTGCCCCTGGCTGTCCCAGTTAATTAAAGCTTACACAGTGGCTTTAGCCTAAGGCAATCCTTTGAATCGCATACCCTACCCATGTCCTCTGTGCCCAGAGATGTTGTGCTGACAGTTTTATTTCCCTGATGAGCTGAAGTGATCGAACCCAAGAATAGAAAACAAGCAGTCCTCACCCAGTCATTTTCCCTTATGGGGTGTCCTTTGGTGAAGATTTAACTCCTGTCTTTGGCTGCGTCAAAAGAAATTAAGAATCAGAAAAAGGACCGTGTTGGACAGGAGTTTTTGTTGACATGGTGACTCAAAAAGAGGTTTTGAGAAATAATTTCTGAGCCAATATTTGTTTATGCTTAAATTATGCATTATTAAGAATAAAAAAAGGGAGTTATGGGGGTGAGATGGATCAACCATATACCTAAGAGGAACTGAGTTGGATATGATGTGTAGATCCAGCACCGATGAGGCTAGTACGATTGCCCATTCTATTTGAGAGGATGAAACAATTATCAAGGTAAACTGAGCCACGATGGCCTCAGCTACATCTTCCCAAGCACTGTGAACCAATTAAAATCAGTTTGACTGCTCAGCTGTTACCAGGTTCTCTCAGGTAGAGCTGGATAGTACCTGTGATAATCATCAGTGCTATTTTACCAACTTTCAGATAACCCCCTCCGGGCCACAAGGTAGAATCATGTTTCATGGTATCCCTTGGTGGGCTGAGTCATGTGACCAGCTCTAGCAAGTGAGCTGCTGGAAGTCTTTTAATCACCAGCATGATACCTGCCAAGACTTTTTCACATACATACCTCAAGCAGTGACACTCCATCAGCCTGGACTATAAAGTGAGATCAGGCCTGCTGCAAAGCAAAGCCTCCAACAGACCCATGGGAGACACGTGGTATGAGCAAAAAATTAGCTTTTGCTGGTTTAAGTCAGAGCAAGTGGCTCTCAAAGAGCAGACCTCAAGCAGCAGCAGCAACAGCAGCTGGGACCCTGGGAGCAATGCACATTCTCAACCCCTCCCCAAGACTTACTTACTGCCTTGGGGACTCAGGAGTTGGGGCTCAGTCACTTTCATTTTGACCAGCTCTCTGTGTGATGCTGATGCTCACCAAGACCTGCTACCCCAACCTTCTGCACACAGAGATGCAATACCAGGTGGTAGATTACAAAGAAAGCAAGACTTAGTCCAATTTCTGACAAATGTAGCAATATTTATTAGGGAGCAGGTGCGGAACAGTCAGGAGACCTATTCTTAAAGCTTAGGAAAGTCCCCAACCTGCTCTCGGGCCCTCTGACAGGCATCTTACATGAAAGTTTCACTCTCAGGCCGGTAAAACGGTATTGTGCAGACAGTTCCCGTCCAGGTCCTGGTGAGACGTCTTCATCCTCCCTGAAGTAGGAGGGTACAGGACTAAGATGGCTCTAGACTTTGAGCTCTGCACTAACCATGGCAGCTCCCTTGGCTTGCTGGGTCCTATGCCTTATCCCCTAAAGGCACTGAGACCCAGCCAAGGATTCACTTAACCTTGAAAACAACTCATGGCCCCAATGAAGAGTTACTTCCTGCCTCCTGTTTCTCAGAGATTTGAACTAGTAAGTAAAAAGGAAGAATTGGTTCCTTGTTATGATATTTCACAGGCTATGGATTCACCCCAAGATGGGGATTCTGAGTAATGCATTTTAACTGCCTGTAGGATGTAGATTAAAGTTAATTTAACACAGTTTTGTCACATTTTTTTGTAGACTAGAAAGCAGAATTATAGCCGCAAGTTATAGATTCCATGAGAACTAGTGAAAGAAGAACCAATGAGACTGAGTTTGCCAGGGTATCAGAACTCAAGAACAATTTTTTAAAAAAAAATTCTAACAGCCAGTACTGCCTAGCTGGTAGAAGTATCACAGCATACAAAGACAATTTACCAAGCTTCTATAGTTTCTTGGCCATGACTGAGGTATATCCACTCACCAAGCAAGTTCCCATTATTTGGTCTCCTCACTTGGCCAGTGCCCTGGCAGAAAGAGAGTGTCTGAAGTAATAGGTAATTCCAGTTATCCTACTAGATATATTAAAATTCCAAATTCTAAGTTGTCATTCTAGTTTTTAAAGCAGCCTAATGTGAGTTTAGTTAGTGTGGTCGACTCAACAATGTTCCCTTCTTCTCACCAAAAACACCCCTATCCTTATCCCAGACCCTGTGGATCTGTCCCCTTACCTGGAAAAAGAGATTTTGTGGGTATGGTTAAGTTAAGGGCCTTGAAATGGGGAGATTATCCTGGATTATCTGGTGAGGTTGGGGAAATCACGATGGTATCACAAGAGGGAGCCCAGATGCCCCTACTCAGAGACCGAGATGGAATGATGGAAGCAGAGGTCACATGCTCAGAGAGGATTAAAGGTACTGCAAGGCTGGTTTTGGAGATGGAGGAAGGAGCCATGAGCCAAGGAATGTAGGCAGACTCTGGAAGCTGAAAAAGACAAGGGACAGATTCCCCCCCTCCAAGAGGCTCTAGGAAGAGCTAGTCTTGCAGACACCTTGACTTTACCCCAGCGAGACTGATTTTGGACTTTTGGCTTCCCAACTGTAAATTAATAAAAAGTTATATATATGTTTAAGCCACTAAGTTTGTACTGATTTGTTATAGCAACAGCAAGAAACTGATACTGTCAGTGTGATTTATTTTACAGTCTGATCACCTCCGGGTGAGGCAAAAAATTAGATTGCTAAAAGATGAAAACTGATTTGTGATGAACCTCTGTGATGTTTATCTTCTCTCTCTCTGTCTCTCCATCATCATCTTCACAGCTAGAAAACAACAGAATGTTAAATTCATTCTAGAATTGTATTCTTTACTTTGAACACTCAGATACAATGAAAGAACACATTATTTCCATGGAGAAACTGCCCATAAAAGAAAAAAGGCCTAGAATTTTAAAAACTAACCAACTCAGATATAACACGTTCCATTTAGTAGATTTCCTCTTTTTAACTCTTAGGAGAGTATCTTTGCGCCTAATCACTCTTATGTAAGATTAACCAGCTCAGTGGTCTACTTGTTCGGTCCATTGTAAGATTTGAAGGCACAGATTTGAAAGGGGTGTGGAGAGTGGATAGCCATAAGAGATCTAATATTAGAAGAAAGAAGTGAGAAGTCACAACCTGACAACATGAATGAGACTTAAAAACTCTTAAAAAAAAAAAATGAGAGAGATCCCCCCCCACCCCCCAGAATTTAGGAAGAAAATAAAAGCCCAGTTGCCTGGGGCTCTTTAGTGAAGGATGAACTACAACACAGAAGCCCTGGCCACAGAAATGCATTAAATCACGTGTAATATCTGGGTTTTTTTAATGCTTTGCCTAAGTAATCAGTATGGCATTCCACTGTGGTTTTTACAAAATGGTAAATAATGTAGAGAAGTATGTTTCTGTAGTTGTAAAGATAATTAAGTGTATGTTTTAATATGTATCAGGGTAAAAATCCCTTAATAACCCATTTAATAGGAAGGCTCTCATTCCACAACTATGCCAAATAAATGAAGTGTTAAAATATTATTAATTAAGCCCATGCTAATTAGTAAGACTGAGGAGTCAGAAGCCCTTTTACTCACACTGCCTTTTTTTTTTTTTTTAACTCTAGGGTTCAGAGATCGAGGAAACCGTAACACCAAAGGGAAGAACTTACTCCACTTACCGTGTCCTTTGTGGTATTGCCAATAGCCCCACAGGAGGCTATTTGAAAGAGCAACATCATAGGCAGAGTTTTACTTATCCTAGAATTTGGAGACTCTACCTGGCAAGCTCCACAAAAGAGGCCCGATCTCCCAAGAAAGAGGGAAGATGGGTGTAAGGAAAGACATTCTCTCCTCAGTTCCCATTTCCTGGGGCCCTCAAAGCTTGGAGCCTAAGGACAAGTCATCAAGATAGCATACCAATGTCAGGTATCACCGAAAGTCAAGTTTTAAAAAGTCACTTGAAAACTTTCAGCCTGAAGCATAACTTCCTTTTCCAAGTGAAAGTTAAGCCAATTCATATGGCCCTACAAGTTTGCAGATGACCTCAGCCCTTCGAAATGAGATGAAGTCATATTTTTGGCACCTAGGGATCTCCAACAGCCCTGAGTTTCCTTGGGTGAGGACTAAGTCCATGAATTAATAAGGTAACCATCACTTTGCATATCAGAGAAACTGGTATATTACATAAGTGACTTAGAATCCCTCCAGGACTCTGTTGGAAGAAGGTGCTGGGCAACTAAAGGGCAGAGGCATGAACCAGAGAGAACAAACCTGTCGGATCACATGAGAACAAACCTTCCCCAGCTTGGAGCCTCACCATCCAATTTCTCATCCTCAGGCTCCAAATACTATCTCACTGAGCACCTGCACTAACCCTGGAGCTAGGCAAAATTCTGCATGGACCCCAAGCTTCAAACTCAGAGAATTATGAGTGAAAATCGGATATCAACTTTGTGGGCAGGTATATGGGAATTTTATCACATCCTTGCTACTCAGGCTTACTGACTCTTCACCAAGATGTCCTTCCCCAAGGTGATGTTATAGATCCCCTTATACATCAACTCACTTGGCATGTTGTGTGATCTTTGGGGGTTCTTCTACGCAATCAAAGCTCTGATTACTGAGAATACACCAATAAATACGTTCCGCATAACCCATGTCCTTGAGGAATAGAGAAATTGAAAAGAAAAAAGGAAATTACAATAAAATATGCAATATGCTCTGACAAGAGTAAAATGGGGTCCTATGAAAGGTTTAAGAGGGGCTGCATTAAAGTGAGCTGAGGGATCAGTGGAAGTTAACCAGCTGAAGGGGGAAGTGGAGTCCAGGAGATCCTACAGGACAATGAAAAGACAGGGCAAAGAGCTAGTGGTGAGAAAGGGAGCTGGGTGCTGGCACCAGTGAAAGAGGCTCCCATCTGCTCCCCTCTCGGGTGGCACTGCAGCATTCCAAGCTGACCTAAAGAGTAATGAGGGGTCTGCAGGGGGCTCTAAGTGTGCCAGCATCATCAGCATGGCCGCATGTGGGAAGATCCCTTTGGTTGTAGCAAAATGGATGTGGAAAGCTGGAGAAAAGAAGACAACGGGAGGTTGTGTAATCTCTCAGAGAAGACCCTCACAGCATCACGGAGGGAAACACACCTTGAGTAGCTTGATGACTTCTCCAGAATTAGGCTCAGTGGAGGAGGACATGGTGTGCATTTCCCGGCCTGGAGGGGGCGGGGGGGAGCTCAAATCTAGTGATGAATGGACTTACTTTGCCTGCACAGTGATTATTTTATTGAACATAGATATATTCTTAAAGGACAGCTTGCTCTCTCCACTGCTCCTTATTTTCCTAAAGTCACCCCAGGTTACACATTTATGTTACCAGCATGGCAACTGTAGGCATTTGGATTTGTGAACCATTTAGATAAAATACAAAGCTCCTTCTACATTTAATATATGAAATTGTCATCATTTGGGGCATTTGGGACACCAATATATGAATGACCCTATCATGTACCAGGCAAGTATTTGGGGCTCAAAGAAGTATAACGTATAATTCCTATCCTGATGAAGGATTCCTGTTTTGGAAAAGGTATAAAAAGATAATCAGCAAACAATTTGAATAAATATTTCACCAATGAAGGTATGCATGGAGAAAAGTCTTGCTATTAGTCATTAGGGAAAAGCAAATGAAAACCACAATGCAATACTAGCCACACCCACTGGAACAGCTATAATCGATAAGACAGTATCAGGTGTTAAAGAGGAGGATGTAGAAAAACTGGTAGGATGTGACATGGTACAGTCATCTTGGAAAACAGTTTGGAAGTTTCTTAAAAAGTTAAGCATGGAGTTACCATATGACCCAACAACTCACTCTTGGGAAATTTTCTTGTCAAGAGAAATAAAAACAAACACACCCACGTCAATGTCCATAGCAGCATTGTTCATCATAACCAAAATAGTGGAAACAATCCAAATGACCATTAACTGGTAGACAGATAAATGAAGTGTGGACTACCCAAATGGTGCACTACCGTTCTGCAGTGTGAAGTTTTAATACCTACTACAACATGGGTGAATCTCAGAAGCATATACTAAGTGAAAAAAGCCACATATTGGATAATTCCATTTATACACAAAGTCCAGAAAAGACAAATCTATAGAGAAAGAAAACTCACTGGTTGCCTGGGGTTGGGTGTAGGAAGAGAGAGGGACTGTAAATAAGCACACGGGATCTTTTGGCATAATAAAAAGGTTTCACATTTGGATTGTGCTGATCGTCACACAACTCTGTGAATGTGCTAAAGGTCATTTGACTGTACACTCAGAATGAGTGAATTTTATGGAATATGAACTATACCTAATAAAGCTGTTTTTGAAAACATTATTATTGCATGTTGCAAAACATAGTAAATGTCAAATCAATGGTTTAAAAAAGATGGTCTCCAAATTTTTAATATCATAATATCATACACCCCTCTCATGAGAAAACTATGTGCTCATCCTCAATATACCGGCATGCGTTTCTTTACAAATCATAAAATGAACTAATGCAATAACGTATTATGCAGAGCATACAATACACCCCAAAAGTAAAACTGAAAGGAGACTAAAATACATAAATAGGTAACATTTTAATTCAAAAGTATTGATTTTATCACAAGGTTTTTGAGAGTAAAGGGATCTAGAGGTTAGAATTAGTGAACAAAATGAGTTCCAGAGCAACAAACATGTGAATGTAGAAATCTGCCAAAATCAACAAGGGATTTTGTTATGGACAAGACCACCCATGCATAATAAACCCTCAAAATATTTATCAATTGGAAAAGCACATCCAAAGTGATGCTGTGTTTGCACAGTGAATAACAGAACATCCATCAAAATAAACCCAGCTGTTCTGAGGATGGCAAATATTCAGGAACGTGGGTCTGCCGACAGTATTGATAATAAATGTCAAAGAGAAAAATGCAAAAGAAGACGACAGAGAAAGAAACATTGAAGAAAGAATTTATCTGAAGAGGAAGCTTCCTATATTATGTGAAGTTTTGTTTCCAGGTAAGATGGATTCATTCTTATCACTCTACGGCCACCAAAGAGTTAAAAAGAAAGATTGTGCCAGGTATATCCAGAGTTAAAACATCTCTTAAATCTTTCAGTTTGCTACATCCATTGGTGTTTATCCTTAACATCGTTCTCTGTGGTTTCACATTACAAAAATAATGATTTCTGTTGAGCTAACAGTAAATGAATACAACCAAGAGAGAGGGTTCTAATTGGTTGTAAGAGACCGATAAAGTTGGACAAGGAATTTAGGGCCAGATCCTAAAGGACCTTAAAGCAAAATTTCAATGTCTGTACTTTTTCTACGGAGCCACCACGGAAGCTGTTAAATGTTTTTGAGCACAGGGACTCTAAACTGTATGGCTTTTGGAAGAATTAACAGACTGCCACACAGAGGGCAGACGGGGTGGGGAGAGGTGAGAGGCAGTATTCTAACTGGTTAAAATTCTAACAACAGAAAGCCCAGTGCAAGCTGGGATAGAGGGTCCAGACCAAGATAATGGCAACAAAAAGAAAAGAGAGAAAATAGTAGAAAGTGAAGAATGTTTACATGGTTGACAGTGATATAGGAGTTTGTAAAACTTGGTGCCAAAAACTCTCCAACACCAGGCCGGAGGGCAAGTTCAACTAAAGTGCACAAAAATAATGTACAAGCTAATGCTCCTCTGGGCTTCTCTGGACTGTGTGTATGGCCTCAGATGCTGGAACAGGCCCAAGTCTAGGAGCTGCTCCATCATTTTTAATCCAAAAAGTAGGTGCCTCTCCTGTCCTGTTTCATTACTTAATAGAACTCTTAAAGAAGCAAAGTATTGAAGGACTTGTCATCAGTTCTTTTAAAATAGCAAATAAAATCATCTTACTTCAGAAAGGGGAACTTCTTTCCATCCGTATTAGAGGAATTTTGTGAGGAGGACCCAAGTAAGAATTAAAAGACCCATAAAATCCTTATCCAGTGATTTGAACTTGAGTGTGTTGTGGTTTAGATTGTTTTCAGCCATTCTGGGAGAAACAGGACAACGTTACTTTCTGGAGCTTGATATCTACATGCACTTTACCTGTATGGAGGATATAGCCAACTGACAAAAAAACAAAAAACAAAAAAACAAAAAACAAAAAAAAACAATAACCCCTACATCTTCAAAATAAGAAAGCTAATTGCCCGTCCATGTATCCTACTTCTCCCATGGAATTACCCTGGAGGACATGTAACAGGAAGTCTGCCCTAATATCCCATTTTCTTCCTTACATACATAGAAACTCAAAGGTTTGAATTTTATTCATGAGTCAAACTGAAAAAAAAAAGATACTGTTTTCTACACTATCTGATAGGAAAATTCAAAATGTTAAGATAAAATTGTCTACCAGATCTATTCTTTTACTTTACAACATCTTTGTATTTTCAGATTGGTTAATGGTGATGGTCATTCAGTCAAATTGTAGTCTTTGGCTTCATTCATTTGGAGTCGTCATAGATGCCAGACATGTGGTTTCCTACAGAGCCCATCCTAAAGATTACAACCACAAAAGTCACCTTCATTTTTCATTTCCCTTATGGAATCAACTCTTTGTGGATCTAAAGAAACCTTTTCTTGCTCTAAAGATCAAAAGCAGAAACTTCATCTTCTGGTTATTAATCAGGTCATTATGTAGTCTCCCTGGTTTGGAAAGCACAAAGTATCCCCTTTTAGACAATTTATAACCTCCACTGCTGCAAGAAAATTGAACATTTGCTTTAGAGTCAGATGAAGTCAATGTTTATGTCATGTTTTTGATTATAATAAAATAGAAAATCTTGGCATGCAAGTGTGTATATCACCATTTTTTCTAGACTATTTCAAGACAAGAAATTAAGCTTAAACCTTGAAACTGTCTTTCCCTACAGGAAAGTCAGCCATCTTCTTTCTTGAATATTCTCTCCTCTAATCTTAAGGAAGGATTTATGCAATAGCTCTTTCTGGCAATATGATAATCCAGGGAAACTCAGAAACTCTGAAAAGCAAGTCAATCCCAAAGCAGCTGCATTCTTAGGGTTTTATGCTAAACTCTGAGGACACAGTAAAGTTTAAGATTGTTCAACCTGAAATCTAATAGGAGACTTTTTACCTAAAGCTATCACCCAAAGGGAACCAAGAAATACATCACACATGAAAGGAAACCAAAGCCAAATGAAACAAAACAAAAACCATATACCTATCCCAAAGTTCATGTCACATGAATGAAACAGAAATGTCCTTTAAGATTTTGTAATTACATGTGGCCCTTACATGGGTTTTCAGGCCAAATTTACCCACTGCCCATGTGATCAGAAACATCTCAGCAGAGAACAGGAATGCCGCAGTCTCAGCTTTGTTTCAAGTAGAAGCAAAATATATACTTCCTGGAGGAACTCAAGTTCAAACCAAATCTCAGAGAATTTCCACTAATAAATTTCCAAGGAAAATGGGAAATTCTCATTCAAAATTTAGGAAACACAAAGGGAGCAGGCACCCTAAGAGAATCTGCAAAAATAGCAAACAGTTGAAACAGACATACAAAACTTTACATACCGGAATTAGTAGATAAAATATAAATAATAACTGTACTAACAGTTTTTAGAGGACATTCTCTCTTTTTAAGATTTTATGTATTTATTTGAGAGAGAGAGTATGAGCAGGGAGAGAGGCAGACGGACAAGCAGACTCCCCACTGAGCAGGATCCCGAGACCATAACCCAAAGCCAAGGTCAGACCCTTAATCCACTGAACCACCCAGGTGCCCCAAGGACATTTCTTAAAAAAAAAAAAAAAAAAAAAAAAACAACTTTAAAATGTGAGTGGGGAAGAGGCAAAATTTAAAAGGAAAGCAACTTCTCAAAGTGAAAAGCGTAATGATTTAAATAAAAACTCAATAAACATGAATATTTAACAATATCAGGGAATTACCATTAATGATTTGAAGTATAAAGATATGCTGATGAATGTCCTTATATTGAAGAGATGCATGCTAATTTATGAATCAAGGCTCATAATATCTGTGACTTATTTTTTAAAGGTTTTAAAAAGGGGTGCGCCTGGGGTGGCTCAATGGGTTAACTGTCTGCCTTTGGCTCAGGTCATGATCTTGGCGTCCTGGAATCAGGTCCCATGTGGGACTCCCTGCTCAGCAGAAAGTCTGCTTTTCCCTCGCCCTCTGCCCCTCCCCCAGCTCATGCACAGTCTCTCTAATAAATAAATAAAATCTTGAAAATTTTTTTTTAAAAATGAAATGTTTTCAAAAGAGAGACAAATGGAAAAATAGATCAATGGATGAATGGATTGATGGAATGGGATAGATACAGACATGGAGAGAGGGACACAGGCATGGATGGTTGGACAGATGGATAAGCAGATGAGTGCACAAAGCAAAGATAAGGAGATGTTAACAGTTTCTTGAATCTCGTTGGCTGGGTAGACAGGTATTTGTCAAACTCGTCTTTCACCTCCTCTGTATCTTGAAATTTTTCATAGTAAAAGCTGTAAGGAAAAGTAATCTGTCTAAATAGAACAAAGACCTCCTCCTTGGAGGTCTTTCCAAAATTCCCCATGCTTTTTTTCTTTTCTTCTTTTTCCTTGATGCCGTCCTGTTCTCTTCCCAGACAGCAGTTTCCTACCTTCCCAGTGGGTGCTTATGAAAAGCTGCTCTTTGCGGGCAAACAGAACTAGGTTGTCTAAGATAAAACTGTTACTCATGTCAACCATGATCATCATCATGTAGCCCTCCTTCCGTCCTCGGAGCCATCTGAAACGTCCACAATGCTCCTCCTTCAAGCTTTACCTCTGAGTCTAGAACTTAGCCAGTCTTCCCCTCCTCACCAGAAGGCACGTGTGCATACACACACCCTTCCCCTCACCAGCCTGAATCAAAGCCCAGCTGGCTCTATGAGAACCGAACAGACCACATTTTTAAGTCCAAGAAGAACAGAGCCCTGGGAGAAATTGAGCGGTCACTGCCATCTCCCCGGGGAGAGGTAAGGAAAGTGACGCTATCGTGCTCAGACGCTCCCATGATTCAATGAATGCAAAACTTAAACCAAAGGAAATATTCCTCGTCATGTTACAAGTCGTTCACGTAAGTCGTCCGTCCAACCCCCCACTTCGCCACCATTAGTAAGGGCTTTGAAGATTAATTTTGGTTTCAGAGGTTATTGCGCAAGCATTAAGCAAATAAGCTTGTCGCCTCAGAAAGAAGCCGCCGGGGGCCAGGCAGAGGGAAGGAAGAGAACCATCTCGTTCTGCACAGGCACCCACCACTCTGGCATTCATACTCCCTGTTTGCAGCTCGCACGTCTCTGCCACTCAAGAAATATTTCAGGAAGTGAAAGTCTCAACTTGGCAGACATAGAATCTCATCTAGAGTCACAACTGCCACGTTCCTAAACCACAAGTCTTCATTTCCACAATTTGCGATCATCTGCACCACATGCGTGCCAAGGCATTCTAGACAGAACTCGGGGTAGCAGGCTGTGCCCTGCCCCATGGCCTGCTCCGCTAAAACCAGATCCATGATCAAATGCTACCAAAATATGCACCCTCACCCTTGAACCCAAAACTCTGAATGCAAAGTATATGGAAGCAATGTTCTCCCAGAGCAGAGATGGGTAAATGTCGTTTGCATATGGAAAGCAAGGTTGCTTTGCTTCCCTGCACAGCAGTGTGCTGAAATGAAGAGTAGCATCCTCTTTGAGGCTGAGCTCCAGCCCAGGTAGGAGATGGTTAGTGACAAGGACCAATCTCTCCACCACCACAAGGAGTCCTCAGAGGTGGGGAGGGAGAGGGCTGTAGAGATGGAGGCAGGAGATAAAGGAACAAAGGATTTAGAGCAGGGGCTCAGACACCCTTGCTTGGAGGGGCCGCAGAGTAAGTCTACAGGCTCTCTGGAGCACGGGTCTGTGTCACAACTCCTCGTGGCATGAAAGCAGCTGGAGTCGATCTGTAAAGGAAGGGGCATGGCCATATTAGGACAAAACTGTATTTATGGACAGTTACTGCAACTTGACCTTGAGATCATTTTCCTATGTCCTAGAATTGTAATCCCATTTCTCAACCTTTTGAAAATATAAAACCCCCTCGGGGCACCTAGGTGGCTCAGTGGATTAAAACCTCTGCCTTCAGCTCAAGTCATGATCCCAGGGTCCTGGGATCGAGCCCCGCATTGGGCTCTCTTCTCAGCAGGGAGCCTGCTTCCCCCCACCCTCTGCCTACCTGTGATCTCTGTCTGTCAAATAAATAAATAAATAAAATCTTAAAAAAAAAAAAAAAAACAACCCTCGGGATGCCTGGGTGGCTCAGTTGGTTAAGCGGCTGCCTTCGGCTCAGGTCATGATCCCAGCATCCTGGGATCGAGTCCCGCATTGGGATCCTTGCTCGGCAGGGAGCCTGCTTCTCCCTCTGCCTCTGCCTACCTCTCTGTCTGCCTGTGCTCCCTCGCTCTCTCTCCCTCTCTCTGACAAATTAAAAAAAAAAAAAAAAAAAAAAAAACCTCTTTGCTGACCAGCCATAAAATGCCAGGCAGCTGACCAGACTTGGGCCAGGGGCTGGAGTTCACCATCTTCTGAGTCAGAGCACTGATTTTCAAACTTGGCCATTATCAAAATCCCCTGGAGGAGGAGTTCAAACACAGATCCTTGGGCCCCAGGCCAGAGTTCTTGTCACAAAGGACTGGGATGAGCCTGACCATTTGCACTTCTCACAAGTCCCAGGTGATGCTAAAGTTGCCAAGACCCTCCACAGAGAACTACAGTTTAGAAACAAAGAGAACACGGAGAAGGGAAAAAAGAAGTGCCCATGCTGGCCAGGATAAGCCAGCAATAGCCACTTTGACATCATGTTGGGAAAACCTATATAAATCTTATATACAAATTCAGCGGCAGAAAGTGAACATAATAATAACAAATATCATCCCTACCCGGCAAGTTCTACCTTCAGATAGCTAAAGGACTAACTCCTTCACTTCCTTCAAATCTTCTCTTCTCCCAGTCAGCTATTAACATAGCACACTAACCCGGCCCACTCTGGCACATCTACCCCCAGACCTCCTCCCTTAATCCTCAGCACCACCACCTCTAACACACCTGTGTATTATTTATTATCTCTCCTCCCCTTACCCCCACCCACCATGCTCCTATATCCCTAGAATTTTTGCAAGAATCAATAAGATCAATAAACCATTGGCCAAACTAATCCAAAAGAAAAGAGAGAGGACCTAAATTAATAAAATAATGAGTGAAAAGGAAGAGATCACAACTAACATCAAGGAAATAGAAACAATCACCAGAAATTATTATCAACAGTTATATGTCAATAAGTTAAGCAACCTAGATGACATGGATGCATTCCTGGAAGCCTATAAACTTCCAAAACTGAATCAGGAAGAAACTGACAACCTGAATAGACCAATATGTAGTAACGAGATTGAAGCAGTGATCAAAAACCTCCCAAAAAACAAGAGCCCAGGACCTAATGGGTTCCCTGGAGAATTCTACCAAACTTTCAAAGAAGAAATAATACCTATTCTCCTGTTTCAAAAAAATAGAAACAGAAGGAAAACTTCCAGACTCTTTTTATGAAGCCAGCATTACCCTGATCCCCAAACCAGGCAAAGACCCCAACAAAAAGGAGAATTTCAGACCAATATCCCTGATGAATATGGATGCCAAGATTCTCGACAAGATCCTAGCTAATAGGATCTAACAGCACATTAAAAAGATTATCCACCATGACCAGATAGGATTTCTCCATGGGATGCAAGGGTGGTTCAACATTTGCAAATCAATCAATGTGATAGAACAAATCAATAAGAGAAGAGAGAAGAACCACATGGTCCTCTCAGTTGATGTAGAAAAAGCATTTGACAAGATACAACATCCATTCCTGATTAAAATGCTTCAAAGTGTAGGGATAGAGGGAACATTCCTCAACTTCATAAAATCTATCTATGAAAAGCCCCCAGCCAATATCATTCTCAATTGGAAAATCTGAAAGCCTTCCCTTTAAGATCAGGAACATGACAAGGATGTCCACTCTCACCACTCTTGTTCAGCATAGTACTAGAAGTCCTAGCAACAGCAATCAGACAACAAAAAGAAATAAAAGGTATTCAAATTGGCAAAGAAGAAGTCAAACTCTCTCTTTTCACAGATGACATGAAACTTTATATGGAAAACCCAAAAGACTCCACCCCTAAACTACTAGAACTCATACAGCGATTCAGGAATACGACAGGATACAAAATCAATGTACAGAAATAAGTTGCTTTCGGGCGCCTGGGTGGCTCAGTGGGTTGGGCCGCTGCCTTCGGCTCAGGTCATGATCTCAGGGTCCTGGGATCGAGTCCCGCGTCGGGCTCTCTGCTCAGCAGGGAGTCTGCTTCCTCCTCTCTCTGCCTGCCTCTCTGCCTACTTGTGATCTCTCTCTGTCAAATAAATAATAAATAAAATCTTAAAAAAAAAAAAGAAATTAAAAAATAAAAATAAAAAAAATAAATAAATCAGTTGCTTTCTTATACACTAACAATGAAAACACAGAAGGGGCAATTAGAGAATTGATTCCATTTACTATAGCACCAAGAACCATAAGATACCTGGGAATAAATCTAACCAAAGGGGTAAAGGATCTGTACTTGAAGAACTACAGAACACTCATGAAAAAATTGAAGAAGACACAAAAAGATGGAAGACCATTCCATGCTCATGGATGGGAAGAATAAACATTGTTAACATGTCTATACTGTCTGGAGCCATCTATACTTTCAATGCCATCCTGATCAAAATTCCACTGGCATTTTTCAAAGAGCTGGAACAAACAATCCTAAAATTTGTGTGGAACCAGAGAGACCCTGAATTGCTAAGGAAATGTTCAAAAAGAAAAACAAAACTGGGAGCATCACGTTACTTGATTTCAAGCTTTATTACAAAGTTGTGATCACCAAGACAGCATGGTACTGGCACAAAAACAGACACATAGACCAGTGGAACAGAGTAGAGAGCCCAGATATGGATCCGCAACTGTATGGTCAACTAATCTTCAACAAAGCAGGAAAAAATATCCAGTGGAAAAAAGACAGTCTCTTCTATAAATGGTGCTGGGAAAATTGGACAGCTATGTGTAGAAGAATGAAACTCGACCATTCTCTTACACCATACACAAAGATAAATTCAAAATGTATAAAAGACCTCAACGCAGGAATCTTTCAAAATCCTAGAGGAGAGCATAGGCAGTAATCTCTTTGACATCAGGCACAGCAACTTCTTCCAAGATATGTCTCCAAAGGCAAAGGAAACAAAAGCGAAAATGAACTTTTGGGACTTCATCAAGCTTCTTTAGGGCAAGGAAAACAGATGAATATGTGTTATAGGCTGAATGTTTGTCTCCCCAAAATTCATATGTTGAAACCTCATCCCCAGTGTGATGGTACCAGGAGATAGGGCTGTCGGGAGGTGATAAGGTCACAAGGTGGAGCCCTCACAAGGGGGGTATTAGTACCCTTATAAAAGGACCTCCAGAGGGTTCTCCATCCCCTGCCACCTATGTCCTCATAGGGAGAAGTCAGTACCCAGGTCTGTAAGCTGAAAGCAACCCACAAGCCAGGAGAGGAACTGATCAGACCCCGACCGTGCCAGCACCATGGTCCCAGACTTCCAGCCTCCAGGACTATGAAAAGTAATTGTTATTTACAAGTAATACAATAACAATTGTAAAATAACAATTAAAAGTAATTGTTATTTACAACCTACCCAGTCTAGGGCACTTCCTCATAGCGGTGCAAACAGACTAAGCTAGCATATCGGTATCCTACGTGTCAAGAACAGTGCCTGGCACTTTCATGAGCACTTAAATATTCTTGAATGAATTGACATAGAAGTGATAGCAACCTCTTTGGGTTTAAACTAAAAAATGCATGAAAATGGACAAGAACTTAGGCCCCACTTCTAACTTGCTTGTGGTGCATCACAGAGACCATAAAAAGAACTTGACTATGCATCACTCTGTAAACTTTGAGTTTAGTCTCGAGCATTACAAATTGGGATTAAAGAGAGCCTATGCTACCCTCTCGTCCAACCACTCCCTGGCCCGTAAGTCAAAGGATCTTGTCACTATTCTTAACTCCAATCCAACCGGAAATCCTAATTCCGAGGATCTCCCTCATGAGCACCACTGTCTTAGTTGGCTAAGGCTGCCATAACAAAACACCATAGACTGGGGGTTTAAACCAAGTGGATTTATTTCTCACAGTTCTGGACACTGGAAGTCTAGGATCAGGCACCAGCATGGCAGGGTTCTGGGGACAGCTCTCTTCCTGGCTTGCAGACAGCTGCCTTCCAGCTATGTGTTTACACCATACACAAAGATAAATTTGCTATGTGAGTCTCTGTTTATAAAAGCACTAATCCCATCACGAGATCCCCACCTTTATAAACTTCACTGAATCCTAATTATCTCCTAAAAGCCCCATCTCCTAATACAGCTACATTGGGTTCAGGACTTGAACAGATGAATTTGGGGTGGGGGGGACACAAACCTGCAGTCCATAACAACCGTGTGTGTGTTGTGTGTGTGTGTGTGTGTGTGTGTGTGTGTGTGTCCCTCCTTCTCCCTACAGTAGTAATTTAATTAACACTAGCAAGATTTACCATCCATGGATCGGACCATTTTTCAATGTCCTCCTTCTCCGTGTTGTCCTCATCCCCCTACGTCTAGTTGAAATTCTGTAGTCTTTCACTTAAAGCACCCCCTTGAATAGATTCTCAACCACTAAAAGTTCCCTCCACCATCCTGTGAGGTAACTATTATGATGCCCACTTTCTAGGTAAGAACATGGAGGCACAAGAATAAGGGTCCGACTGAGATCCCAGCCAAGTCATCAGAACCTTCTCTGCTGCTTGTCTTGTTAAGGTTGACTCACCTGGTCTTATACTGCCGTTGGTTTTCTGGTGTTTTCAGTAGAGACGTGGTTTAAACAGGCTTCTTCAAGTGTGGCCTGAAAATTGGTGTTCACGGTGATCTGTGTGTTACCAGTCCACAATGAGCTTGGTTCAGAAAGGGAGAGTCAGCATTTGGGAATATCATTTGTTAGAGTAATTCAGTGTCTGTTGACAGTAGCAATAAAATCTGGTGCTTGCATTTTGTGCATCTTTTTCATCTCATTTTTCTAGTGGTTTATTTTAATTTTGTATTACAGAAGTAACAGTCCAGGATGCGTTTGGAAACAAAAAACAAGCAAACAAAAGCAAAATATTCTTTTTTTCACGGATCATTTTGAAGCATTAGTTTAAAGAACCAGACGTGTAAGTTTATTTATTTCAGTATGTTCTAGATTCCAATTTTATTAAAAGAGAAAATCTCTCCTATGCAATTATTGGTTATGTGCCAACTATTCAAATTGAATGGCCCAGATAACTTTAATTAACATAGAAACTCAATCCAAAGCCCTTTTCAAGGGAAAAAGTATCAAATGCCTTTCTCGATGCTTTCCCCCCGCAGCTCTTCACATCCCCCTTCATACCACCCGACTATGTAAATGATTATCATACGGCAATACTTTCAATTTCATGAAAAATAAAATTTTGACCTTTTTTGCCCATTTGCTGAATCCACCATACTTTTTTCTCATTATTAAAATTTCAAACTACTAATTAGAACAAATCAGTAGTACATGGTCTCATCATTTCACTTAGATCAGGGCTCCTCAGAATTACCTGGAGGGCTCTCTCCACCCCCTCAAACACCCCCCCTCCCCGCCCCGGCCAGATTCTGATTCAATAGGTCTGGGATGGTGCCCGGGTGGTGCTGAGGCTGAGGGTATGCTGACCATATTTGGGGGAAAGTACCAAAAACACTAGATCACTTTGCAACTTCAGCCAAAATATTAATTTATTCAATTATTTTTGCACAGCAAATATTTTCAAATCTAACAACTTGACAATGTTTTTAAACAGATTCAGACTAAAATCCAAGGTCTTTGAGGGGCACCTGGGTGGCTCCCATTATAAAGTGTCTGCCTTCGGCTCAGGTCATGTTCCTAAGGTCCTGGGATGAAGCCCCGCTTCAGGCTCCCTGCTCAGTGGGAAGCCTGCTTCTCCTCTTCCCCTCCCCCTGCTTGTGTTCCCTCTCTCGATGTGTCTGTCTATCAAATAAATAAATAAAATCTTTAAAATAAACAAACAAATAAATAAATAAAATCCAAGGTCTTTGAGAAATGTCAGCTCTTCCAAATGACTTACACAAATGATAAACTTGATGTACTTCCAAGTGTGTACCATTTTCCACATCACAGGTGTTTCATAAATGTTTGTGGGGGAAAAAAGGAGATGCGCAATGACAGGAAGTATGGGGCCTCACCTCGTCCAGCAGAACAACTGTGAGTGGAAGAACTGTAACTTGGGATCCTGCAAGCTGTAATCTCTTCTGGCGTAACCATGTAGATAAAACTGACCTGTGCTTGGCCAGATACTGACCCCCTTCGCTTGGCCCCTCCCTCAATTCAAAAATATTGCCAAGGACGCTCCTTGATTGTTTACAATAATCACAAAACTCTTGGGGAAATGTGATTGTGAGCATTCCCATTCTCCACCCTCCTCTGTTCCCACACGCCTCCCGCAGGAGCACACCTGAACACCTTCGGGTCTTCCCTCCATCCAGCCCCACCTTCCTGGAACAGTGTTTGTAGACCCCACGGCTGCATTTAAAACACAACTACTAGTACCAGGGACATTAACTGTCCCAAGAGTCACATTCCTTTATCTTTGACTTACAAATAACTTACACAAACACATTTCATTCTCCAAATGTTCCTGGTGACCATGAGATGGTAAGTCCCCTGCAAGGAAGAATTGGCTAAAAAATGTAATAGCCAATTCTTTGGTCTTTCCATTCTTGGTTTCCTGTTCATTCTCATTGGTAGTGGATATGTTTTCTAAGCGGTAAAAGGTTTCATTCACTCAGCCTTTCATCTATCGGCGTCTATACCCATTAATGGAAACTTTTAAAAAGACGAAAACAGCTCAAAGTTCTATTGTATAATTAGACTTAAAATATCAACTTATTTTAAAGGGATTTTTGGCTTGTTGGTTGCCTTATGTGTGGGGGTGACCCTGGATTGGAATGCCTGGGATACTGGGAAAAAGTAATTGCACTTCCAGTATCTCATATTGTTTGAGCCAGATAGATCTGTTTCCTTGGCCCAAGGAAAGACTTCCTTAAACGCAGTTTGCACTGGGGCACCTGGGTGGCTCAGTCAGTTAAGCATCCAACTGTTGATTTCGGCTCAGGTCAAGGGTTGTGAGATGGAGTCATCCACTGGACTCCACGCTGGGCATGGAGCCGGCTAAAGATTTTCTCTTTCCCCCACCACTCCCCCTCTCTTAAAAAAAAAAGAAAAAAAAAGAACAGCTTTTTTAAATGAATTTAAATGAATAGCACTTCCTTCCACACGCATTTGCATTAGCACAGAGCCTTGGCAGGGTGCCTTTTGTACAGATGACACTCATGAGCTTTTAATCAAACATGCCACAGGACAAGGCAGATTCTTGGGCCCTGCTCTGGAGTTTGTGATCCCAAAGGACTGGGGTGAGCCTGACTCTATGCATTTCTCACTTGGAGACCTTGAATTTTAGATAATTTCTACATGTCACAAAATAGTACGCACATTTTCTAAGCATTTAAAAATTTAAAAAGACCATTCTTTGCTCACCAGCCATACAATATTTGGCAATACACCAAATTTGGCCCGTGCGTGGACCATGGTTTGCAGACTTTTGACTTAGAATGCTGATTTCCAAACTTGAATGTCATCAAAATCACCTGGAGGGGTTGAAAATACCTCATCTAACATGAGTTGGCGCAAATTCTATAGGTAAAAGCTACACAAGCAACCAAATCCCCCAGGTGAGCTGATTTTCAAGTTCTCCTGGGAACTGGTTTCCCTCAGAGGTAACCTGACGCCTTCCCTGAGGGACTCCCCCAGCCCGGTTTCGCAGCAGTGCATGCACTGCCTTCCGATGCCAACGCCAACTTCCAGGGTTGCTGGTCACCTTTTAGTGTCTGATCCTTCACGTCAGCTCAACAGCGACAGCTCTTTGCGGGCAATTCTCTCAACTTTCGACCTACAAGCTTCTCAAAGAACATGAGTAGAACAAACATGACTCGAAGAAGACGGTTATGTCCTGCTTCGGGGAGGATGGAGGGAATTGTCTAGCAATTTGCCATTTTCAAAACCATCCTGATTTCTGTGCAGTGTCACTTGGGTGACACTGTTTACCACTCTAGGACCCCTCAGTGAGGCTTCTGGCAGGTTCATTTCAGAAGTCACATAGATGACAAAACATTGAATATTAACCTCCCCTTACAGGTGCAATCCAGTCTCTAATTGAATTTCTAGTAGCAGGCATCGTCTCTGTCAACGTCCCAATGGACGTGGTGGATTCTATAGGAGTAATCTGCCAGTTGGTTGTTGGGGATACATTCAACCCAGCAAGCTGGTATCTTTATCATCTTACTTGGTGAGATGCAAAATACTTCTTGGTTAAATATTTTATCTTAGGCCATCTCAGATCTTATCATTAATCTAAGACCTCTATCACAATCGTTCAGTGACATCCTGCAAGCTGTGCAACTAAATAAACATTTACTTTATGCTAATACAGGGTCAACTTAATAGGCGGCCACCTATCAGCCATCTGTGCCCTATCACCATCCTTCCTCCTGACATCTGTGAGCTCGGCTCCACCAAGGTTTCCAGCAATAAATCCAAGAGGTTATTTTTCCATATTTTATTGCCTATAAATTTTGTGAAAAGGAAAAGTGAGGCCTGGAGAATTTAACTAATTTGCACAGTGGAATAATCGCTGCAAGAATTATAACCCAGTTTTGCTTCTTGGATCAAAGTAAAGAACCAGATCAAACATTCAGGCAGAGGCCATGCGGGTGGGGGATGGGAGGGAGTAGGAAGAAATTCTTAGTCCTGGCAAGAGAGGGAAAAATTTATATACATATTTAAAGTTATATATATGTAATTATATATAATATATGGTACAATATACATATAATTGTAAAAAGTATGAAACAAAATATAAGACAAAATTAAAGTATGGTGAAAAATGATCGTGCACATTTCAAGGAATACAGGGCAAGGAAAGGAAATTACATTCTATGTGACAATGCGGCAGAAATGTCCCCTAAAAGGACAAAGAATTAAGAGTAAGAAATTAGTCATTTATTGGTCACATTAATACAGCGACCTTTAGATTTTTAAAAATTCAACCCCATTTTTGTTTTCTCTGCAAGACAGTATGTGTCCCAGAGTATGTACTCGATAAATGTTTGTTGAATTGAATTTAAATTACTTTCATTTGGCAAGATTATTTCTTTTTCACAGTGCTCTGAAGGAAAAATCATTGAATGGATTTTTATCCTGCCTTTCATAAATGTCTCTATTGTGCTGCCCCTAGTTGAGGATTTGCCTCTGAAGGAGTGTTGGGTTTTGCTTCTTGTCTGTGGTAGCTCCCTTCTCCGCTCTTGTACTAAAAGCCCAACCCAGGTGCCAAGGAGCACCTGGGTTGCTCAGTCAGCTAAGTGTCCCACTCTTGGTTTCAACTCAGGTCAGGATCTCAGGGTTGTGAGATCCAGCCCGGTCTCAGGCTCTGCTCTCAGCAGGGAGCTGACTTGAGATTCCCTCTCTCCTTCTCCCTCTGCCCCTCCCCCCTCCCCTCCAAAGAGAGAGAGAGAGGGAGAGACCTGCCAGGTCCCTACTGTTGAATCTCAAAGAATTCAGCATGTTAAGTGTCTTGAAGCCAACTAGTTTCTTCAAGGAGTCAGCTGAACCCCGATTCCTGCTCGCATGATATTGCTATTATTGTTCGACGTCAAATGCCCTAGGCAGAGAGAACAGAATTTTTGCTTGGGCTTCAGTTCTGGATTTGTATTTATCTAGAGCTTGCAAATACCTCTCATATTACTAAAACAAGAGAAATTTGGGGGGAACTTTAGTATGCCAATTGGAAATCATTGCAATCAGACCTTTCACTGCTTGGTAGGCTTAAAGATTCGTTTAAGATCCTACCAAACTTGAGAATTTTTTTTTAATGCAGTATTATATTCCTGAATTTACATTAGTAAGTCAAATTGCATAAACTCACCACTTTTCCAAGTAAAGGTTGTTGTCTCAAGGGTTTAGAATATATCGTAGAACTCATTCAGGCCCACATTTCACAAAATTATACTAAGCAACAAAATTTCACATTCAGAAGAGATTTTCTTCAGACTTCTTATTCTTTAGACCTGATCAGATTGTGGGGGAGAGAAGCTAACCAGATACCTTTTCCATTTAGGGGTATTTTCCATTTAGTTAAATATATACCACACTTTTCCTTTGCTACACGTATGGGCATTATAATTAAAGCTTAGGATGCGTCAGAAAGTCCATCCGGTCCCACCTTCTAAATTTTGTAGTGAGAAACTTGAAACTAGATAGATTGAAATCCTCTCTTGAGAGGAGGAAGAGCCAGAATCAGGAGCCAAATCTAATGACTCCCAGATGACTTTTTCCACCACTGTAAAATCATACGATCTTTCCGCATCGTCACTTAACTTCATGTTTACCTATGTCTCACCTTGCCAATTGGACTGTCTTTAGTTTAGTCCCAACACTATTCAGTGAGCATCATCTCAGCTTGAGGCATCGACCTCGATGTGGAAGTAAAAGATAAATGACACCCATCCTTCCCCCACGGATGTTACTGTCTTATGGTTCCCATGATGATTAATGGTGAAGAAAATCAGGACTTGATACTGTGTTTGTTCATTCACCAAATACATCTTGGACTCCTGCCCCTACCAGGCACTGTCTTGGGTACAACGGACTAAAAATAAAACGCTTGCTTTCAGAGAGATTATATTTAATTGGGAGGTGAAGCAGAAAAATTAACAAATAAATATGTCAGCTGGTGAAAAGTGCCATAAAAACAAAGGGTGAGTCGGGCATGGTTACCAGTGGGCTGGAAGGGGACTTTCTAATAAAGGGTAACCTTTGAACCAAGACCTGAAGTAAGTGAGACCAACCCAACTGCTTGCTCCTTTCTACAGGGCCTTTAAGAAGTGCCTCAAGTTGGAAATGAAAAAGGGTGAATACAGGATCTAGAACATTAGATCCCTTTAGTTTGGTCCTAAATTAGTATTACTGAGATGAAATCCACATAACAAAGAATGAGCTGTTACACAGGTACACCTGAGCGGTATTTAGTACCTCCTCAAAGTGGTGCCACCAACACCTCCATGGCTACCACAATCTCCCCAAATGGAACCCCCATATCTCGTAACAGTCATTCTCCATTTCCAGCTGTCCCTGGTAACCACCAATCCGCTGTTGGTTTCCACGAATGTTTCTATTCTGGGTATTTCATATAAATGGAATCATACTATATGTAAAACCTTTTATTTTGGGCTTCTTTCCCTCAGCATAATGTTTTCAATGTTTCCACATTGTAGCAGTATTTATCTTAACACTCTATTCCTCTGAGGCCTGAAAAATGTCCCATTTTTGTATAAAACCGCAGTTGATGGGTTCATTCATAGATCACCATTGGGCTGTTCCCACCGTTGACAATCGTAACTGATGTGTCTATGAAAATTTGTGCACAAGTGTTTGAGGACCTGTTTGCAAATTTATTCTTTGTAATCCTCCTTCTTAATCTATGTCTAAATCTATTAAAAGGTCATATTCAAAACTTTGAAAAATGTTTAAAATGACTTCACAGAGATAAAAGACCAAATATAGGTGGCTAACCCCCTAAATGAGTGCTTGGCACATAAAAAGTCCTCAGTAAATAGCAGTTATTATCAATAATAATAATTTTAAAAGCACAATGCTAAATGTCACAGAGCTGAATGCAGACTTCATAGAGAATTGTTTCAGTCTGTGCAGGGCTGAATAGGGAACCAAATCTGGGCAGGGATGAGTGGGGGGAGGAGACCCATGTGGAGAATCAAGATTTCAAGCCTGCCCCAACCAGTCTTCATTCACCTCAGACACTTCCCAGTGACTAGAGAAATTGGCTGGAATTCTTCTCAGCATTCATGTAGTTTATCAACCATCCTGTAAAATATTCACTAGTCTCCAGATTGGCCAGTGGACCTGTTCTGGGTTTTGCCCTGAAGTTACACACGAACTTCACGATGAAAAGCAAATGGAAAGAGATGGTTGTGTTTCCGCTTGTGTGACTTGGCATTCACAAAATCTCTAATTTATTTATTCAACACGCAACTGCTGACATCATTGCCTGAAGCAATATCAAGCATGTCTGATCCTAGCTTGTTTGCCACCCAAAGTCAACACCATTTACATGAATTGTGACAATAAAAACTTCATTTTTATCTAGAGCCAAATATCTGCTCGAATAATCACTTCATGATCCTTTGAAGTGTTAGGATTTTGGATTTGTACTGAGCTAGAATTTAGGGGACCGGTGATAGATCTAGTTTTTCTGGGACTTGTTAGGTGACTTCAAAGAGTATTCAGTTTATTTTATCTGACCCTATGTACCTCACGAAAGGTTGCAAGACCTATCTTGTTTTTGTGCTTACTGAATCCAGTCAATTCAGTCAAAATGGTTGTGAGTTGTACAAGTCACTGCTTAGTTGAGACCACATTTTGATTTCTAACATCCATTATGCCTTCTTTTTTTAAAATTTCAACTAAGGACTCCTTCATCCATTACAACATTAATTACGTTGATGAAAGATCTTTAACAACTAGACTACATGCCATTTGCTGTTCCTAGCCAAGGCTAATGTGATGTCCTCATGGAAGTGACAGTTTTAAGAAAGACGTGCCTTCCGTAAGCAAACAAAACAGTTCTCTTCACAAGAAACAAGATCCTGTTCCTATATTTGCACATCAGGCTCCTTCACTTACAGAATCAAATTCTGCTTTTAGCCACTGTGTAGTTGTCCATCCACCTTCTCATTGAATCAGATGACAGGCAGGAAGCTTTCCAAAAACTCTCCACCAATGTTGAAAAAGAAACACAAGAGGCCTTCACTCTTTCAGAGCCCAGTGACCCAACTGAGTTATCACCAGAGTGTAGGCCAAACTCCAAACAAAATAAATACCATTATAAGCAAAATTTTTCTACAAGAAAAGTATTTTCCAACCTTGAAAACTTGTTGCCATTGACTCAGTAAACTCTACAATGCAGACAAACACAAGATCTCTGATACACTAAGTCTGGGCTGCTGCAATCTCCACCTTCTAACCAGAAGGTCTTCAAGAGCAAGGATTTGTATCTCTGGTGCCTGGTATTTGGTGTTGTAATGCTGAATAAATACATAAATGAGTAGGGGCTCAATTCCTGCTGATTGCAGGAGCAGAGAGGTTCAATAAATTTCCCTTCGTAGACCTTGAGAACTCAAGGAACAAGAAGTTAACAGTATTGCCAGAACTATAGGAAGTATTTTAGTCCCTTACTTGCAAGTATTGAAAAGGTTATTCGGGGGGGGGGGGGAAGACCAATAATGTTTTAAGAAAGAGTCATTTTCATTTATGCTGCTGCAGCCGTGTCATAACCAAAAAGTGTGGAACTTCATCAAGAGGAGAACAATTAAATTTTACCAGGTATTCGCTAAAAAGCATGAGACAGTTCAACGTGACCTGATAAGGTCTGATTTCCAATACCTACTGTGAAGTGTCAAGTCAGTGTGATGCATGTCAGTCTGCACAGTATTGACCCTTGTCCCTAGGGGTAAGGACATTTCAACCAAGGGAGGAAAGTTTGTGCTGTCTCAGATGTCCCCAGGGGTGAGGACATCTCAACAAGGGAAGAAAGTTTGTGTTGTCTCAGATGTCCCTAGGAGTGAGGATATCTCAACCAAGGGAGGAAAGTTTGTGTTGTCTCAGCTACGCCTGGCTGGAATACACCATCACTCTTCAGCCCCACCCTCCAACCCAGCAAGGGACTAGGGCTCAGCAGTCCTCTGGGAGCAGCTGTCTGTAAGAGTCCGGGCTTTGTCTCCATGATGAGAAGCTTTCTATGTAGAACATCTACAGGGGAGGATCCCAAAAAGAGTGTGTTCTTCCAGGGAGCAGCTGACTCCAAGTAGATCCATAGAGTAATTACACAAAAAAAGAGGGCTTCTCAGCAAGAAGACGTAGCTGCATACAAACAGCTTTGGGTTTTAAAACTAAGCAGAGAAAAGTAAATGCACAACAGCTTTCAGCAGCAACCTGGGGGCTGCGGAAGTGGGGGCCACAGAAGTGGGAGTCTCAGAGCCTGGCTCTTGGTATTTAAGTGCCAATAGGGACAACAAGGCAGTGGATCAAGCGACCAATGGGCTGCTCAGCTAAGATCTCAGCAAATTTGCCACAGAGCAATGATGGGTTCTTTGAAATACTCAGAGTTGCAAGGCTGGTGTAGATTTGAAGATTTGAGGCTGAGAGGGGTCCAAGGAGATGTCATGAAACTTTGTCTGCAGTGAGCAAGGGCTTCCCTGGGGATGACACTGGCTGGGTACCATGCAGTGGGACTCTCCAATGACCATGGTCATGGAGAGTCTTCACATGGGGGTTGACGTATAAGGAGTGAGGTGTTTGGGTTTCCTCCTCTCCCCTCATTCTGTGAAATTGAACTAGATTTGGCAGGATGCTTATGCCACGATGGCAAATTAAAGCTGATAAAAGATCCCAAAACAGTATCAGCCTGAGAATTGCATTATCCAAGGCTAAGTTTGGGGATTTTCAAGGATATATCAGAGGGGTTAAAGGACATTATTAGTAGCAAGGTGACTATGTGACTATTCCAGTGTTTATTAAAGGCAAGAACTTGGCAAGGAGGTTCATGTAAGAGACTGGTAGATTCATATTTACCAATAGAAACTATTGATAGCGGGGCACCTGGGTGGCTCAGCGGTTAAGCATCTGACTTCGGCTCAGTTCCTGATCTCAGGGTCCTGGGATCGAGTCTGGTGTCAGGATCTCCACTCAGTGGGGAAACCCCTTCTCCCTCTCCCTCCACTCCTTTCCTCCTCTTGGTCTCTCTCTCTCTCAAATAAATAACTAAAATCTTTAAAAAAAAAAAAAAAGCTATTGATAGAACCAAAAAAAATATCAGTAAGTTCCTCATGACTGATACAATCCATTCTGACTTTCCTATTTCCATGATTTGATGAAAGTGTGTTTGTTGTACTATAGACATGATCATAATTATATTTTATTTAGTCCGAATTCTATTCCTACCATCCTAAATTTGCCCCAGGCCACATCATAATAGTTTAGAGAGGTTTATGACCACTGAAGAATATTAACTAGAGCTTTCTTTTGTTCTATTATGAATTCAGGATTTTAAGAATAAATTATATATGTTTCCTTTTCCCTAATATGCCATTTATAACAGAAGAGTATATATAACCCATTTAGGAAATATATTGCTGTCTAGGCTTATATTATTTTAATATACTATTATTATTACCTTATATTATATATTATTATGCAACATTACTATTGTACTCTAGCTTGAAATGGTGTTTAAATATACATTTTTATCCTTAACACATATCTTATTAGATGCAGGTCAGGCATAGGGGAGACTCAGAGATGGAGTGAATTTCAAAAATGGATAAGGCTGGCATGACAGACTGCAATCTATGGATGAGATTTGCCCCACAAACTTAAAATTGCCCCACATTTTTTACATGTTACATTAACTGACATATAAAAATTCAGACATCTCCCATAAAAATCCAAAACAAGGGCTTCTTTTGAGAAAAATTCTGGAAACTCTAAGCCTGCATCTACTTATAGCAATCATCTATGGGAGCTGAGGAGCCACCAGCCATTTAACAATTTGCCATAGTCCCCGCTCGACCCTAACATAGCTCCATCGGTCCCTGAGTTTGCAACCTCCGGGTTCACCACTCCTGAGTTTGTAATCTCCAAGCTACAGGACAAAGCACAGAAAGGGGAAGGACAGAGCAGCAGCTATGATGGGAGACGAGTGAGGATGAGAGTCAACAGCTCTTTATACCGTACACATATACAGTATAAGCACATGAATTTACAATTAATATGACACCAGCCTGTTCTGCTTAATGTCAAAGATGGGTTGGAGCTTTGCCCTGACATCTGTAGACAGAAGAAGAAACAAAAGAGGAGAGGTAGGCACTTCTCATAACAGCATAACCAAGGAGAACAAGTATCTGATACGTACCATGAAAAGAAACTGACCCATGAAAGGCATGGAGCATAATTTAAGCTTTTCTTTCTCCTTTGGTCATTTTCACACACACTGGATATTTTATTGTGCACTGTAGTGTATGATGCTTTCAAGTGTTCTTGAGAAACATCGGCAAAGATTCCTTACATGCACTCTTAATTCTTCTGACTTTATCACTTCACTATAATTCTTTTCATTGAGGGAATAATTGACATGCAACACTATATTAGTTCCAGGTGTACAACAGAATGATCCAATATTTGTATACATTGTGAAATGATCTCCACTCTAAGTCTAGTTAATATCTGTCACCATGGTTGTGGGGTTTTTTTTTTCTTGTGATGATAACTAAGCTTATATTTTTTTTTAAAGATTTTATTTATTTATTTGACAGAGAGAGATCACAAGTAGGCAGAGAGGCAGGCAGAGAGAGAGGGAAGCAAGCTCCCCGCTGAGCAGAGAGCCCAATGCGGGACTCGATCCCAGGACCCTGAGATCATGACCTGAGCCGAAGGCAGAGGTTTAACCCACTGAGCCACCCAGGCGCCCTAAGCTTATATTTTAAATGGGAAAAGAAAAGGAGTTCCCAACACCATGGCACCATCCGCCTCATCTTCGATGGACTCAGGCTGTGACACTTCCTGTCTACTTTTATGGATTCTCTGTCTCCTCTCTCTACACACAACCATTACTGCATAGTCTGTTCACCATCTTTCTCATTCACCCCCTTATGGACAGACTATTGTCTAAGCGAGGAACTGAGAACTTCTGGAGAGCAATACCTAGTGGGGTTCACAACAGGAATTCTCCTTGATCTCTGCTCCTGGTTTTCTTTGGCTTCTTTCTGGGTCCACATTTCATGAGTTTCCATAACCTGACCCCCTGCCCTGGAAAAGAGGGCTGTGATAGCACTAAATGCATCCACAAATCGTACCATTTGGTTTGCACAAAACACACGTACAATATTTTATTGGTTAAAAGGAAAGAAGGTATCTCTTTAAAACAAAAAGTGAATTTTTACTGCTGGAAATGTGCATAAGCATGGCCACCAAAGTGCTTCAGATTTTGACTGTGATTTTAATTCCAGATATCTGCTTATCAAGGATGTTGCCCCCAGTTTATGAATGATCCAAGACAAATATATTTTTATCAACAGCTAGAAAATTTATCATAAAAACAACCTCAGTGGCGGGACGCCTGGGTGGCTCAGTTGGTTGGACGACTGCCTTCGGCTCAGGTCATGATCCTGGATTCCTGGGATCGAGTCCCGCATCGGGCTCCCAGCTCCATGGGGAGTCTGCTTCTCTCTCTGACCTTCTCCTCGCTCATGCTCTCTCTCACTGTCTCTCTCTCAAATAAATAAATAAAATATTAAAAAAAAAAAAAAAAAAAAAAAAAAACAACCTCAGTGGAGCACCTGGGTGGCTCAGTGGGTTAAAGCCTCTGCCTTCAGCTCGGGTCATGATCCCAGGGTCCTGGGATCGAGCCCCACATTGGGCTCTCTGCTTAGCAGGGAGCCTGCTTCCTCCTCTCTCTCTCTCTGCCTGCCTCTCTGCCTACTTGTGATCTCTGTCAAATAAATAAATAAAATTAAAAAAAAAACAAAAAACAACCTCAGAGGGTCCGGTCTTATTTCCATTCTTGGTTCTCCTCTGGTTTAATGGGAAAAAAAATGTAAACTGGTAGTTCCAGAAATTACCATTAATATAGCAATAATTCTTATACTTTATGGTCTCAGGAAAGCGGAAAGTGATGGTAGCAATGTCATTCTTCCTCTGATGCACTGATGTCAATCAACCCTTTCTTGTGATCACTGATGTCTTAAAATTATTTCCCATTCCTTCAGCCTGTTCCTTTCCCACCAACTTAAAAGCACCTATACACCTGCAGACATATGTATGGAGACCTGCCACTCCCCATTGTCACCTGTTTGCCCATATACTAAGTTAATCTAAAGTTCAAGTCCGAATCTGCAATGTTTCCATCCAATTTTTCTTTTCTTTTTCTATCTCTAATAAATGTACATATCAACCTCACCCATATCTGAACTCATTATCTATAAATAATGGCCCCTCCCAAACTATGTTAGTACCTCTCCAGGAATGTTGCCCTTTTAGAGGTCTGATTAACTAGACAAACAGGGCATGGAACTCCAGCCACATTTCCAACACGAAAAATAGCCTTTTGTTTTAAAATGTGATTTTTTTCTAGTGAAAATTGAATATGACTTATGGTGACCACGGAACAATTCCTCAAGGCAATAATTAAGAACCATTTTTTCTTATTCTGGAAGTCAGACTTTTTGAGAAATCCAGCCATCTTGAGCACAGATATGAATGCAGAAATAAGTTCGTCATTACTGTGGAGAAGTCCAGATTACCAAGTCAGAATGTATTCCTGACTTTGTATTCATGGAGTCACCTGCTTGCCGAGAATGCACCAACCACGTTTATGCCCAGTGCTTGTGTCTTCGCCCTTGCAGTAATTCAGACAGGAGAAAACATTACTTTCAAATAAAATGGCAATTCAATCAAGAACAAGTGGGGCTTTGAGGCAGATTTAAATTAAGACACTAGCCATAAATCCACAGAAAGTCAGTAATATAAAAACATGTGGATGCTGTCAAACATCGATTTGAGATTGAGATTTCTATGTAGTAAAAAAAAAAAAAAAGGCACAAAAATGTAAGCAGTACTTACCAAGGACCTGGCACTGTTCACTCCATTTGTCCCCACAGGACCCTCCTAGGGTAGATGTTATTCTCATTCCCATTTTACAGATGAGGTCAAGGGTAAGTGACTCAGCCAGGATAATCAGCATTTAGAACCAGAACTCGTAAATCACCAAGTGAATCCCCAGCCTGTTATTTACCCCCATACCATCTACTTCAAGAGCAAGAGAAATAAATCTTTTCTTTCCACCTGGCGATATGGCTTTTAGTAAGGACTTTGGAGTATTAAAATATGGTCTACGTGTTGTTGTTTTCTTAAAAACACTTCTGGTCTTATGTCCATGACGTTATATTTTACACTCAGGTAAGCTTCCCTCCTCTGCTATATAACACATGAGCTGATATTTAGGACAGGTCTTACCATCAGGCAAAGATGACAGTCCTCCCTCAGTGGATTTAAGGATGTCCACTTCCCAAAAATATCTCTCCCACCCACTGATTACACTGAGTAAAATTGCATCCCCAGAAAATGTGTGGAAATGGCCACATACTGACAGCTTAATGTAAATGTGTCTTCAGCTTGATTTCTTCCATCCCAATTATTCTGCACCCATGGGCATGGTCGGGGGGATGACAGGTTCTTGTTGCAGCAGTGGCAGGTCATAGGTGATGTTTCAATCACCACCTCCTCACCTCCGGGTAAGGAAGGAATCCCCACCCAAGAGTCATGCAGGGGACCAAACACATGATGCTCAACACAGACCAGATGACAGCAACAGCAGTTTCTTAACGCACATATGCACAGCCTGGGAAAAGAGGACACCACCCGCAGGGTACACAGGGGAGGCACTTGGGAGCAGAGTGAACAGGCAGAGGTTGTGGGAGCCTGACACTGTAGTAACAAGGGGGTGAGGTGGCTCTCCCTTCCCAAGAAGTTGTGATGAGCTTGTTTGAATAACTCCGGGGACTTGCGGGGAAAGGAGCCTGCCACTCAGGGATAAGCAGGACCAGTGCACATCTCTATGATAAGGACTGGCTAGAGCACCCTGCCCAGGGGAGCAGAGAGCTGGGGGTAACACACTGTTTGACCCTTCAAGACGCTCCCAGATTCCCCTAGATGTGCAGGCAACACATAATACTGGTCCTTAATTTTAACCCTTACAGCACAAATGGACAAGTACAGAGGGAAATGGAAGAGAGATGAGGTCAAGTGAAGAAGTTATGGCCTTGAAACTGCAAAACTAGATGATTGGAAGAGTTGGCTGGAGGCGGCTCTTAGCAAACTCTAGAGAAGACATCTCAAGGGCATCTCAAGGGCACAGTCTGTATGGAGACAAAGTGAGTGGTGGGTTTCTTCTTGATCACTATTTCTGGGTTGAGGAGCATTAAGTTAATGACAAAGCCAGTGAAAGGAGTTCTTTGATGTTATTTAAAAGAGGACAGTGTGTGATTGTATTCATCTTTCACTTTTCAACTGATGGTATTGGCCGCTTCATGAACAGAAATGATGTTCAAGATCGCACAACCCTAGATGGCGTCCGTTGAGCACAGACACAGCTCGTTGTTGACAGTTGGGTCATTGTTTCTCAAGCAGTCTGATGTCTGCCCTGGAGACTGGCAAGATGGTGTTAGGTGCTCCTGGGACCCAACAGGAAATAAAAGGGGATTTCATAGTTGTTGCTTCCTCAGTGTTCTTCAATCCAGACTAAAGGCAGGTTAGAGTCTCCGCTTGGTTGCTAGGACTTTGTCCCATTCTAACTAACACTTACGGATCTTTATTGATCCAGTGTGCCTCTCATCCCAAGCCGGCAGCAGCCCACACTATCAGTCTAGAATTCAAGTGCCTACCATCTTCCGGTAGCTCCTATTTATGGCAAATTAGAATGGTTTTCTTGGGCAGAAAATTCTCCATCATAGTTGCTATGAGTTATCTTTAAATATACTTGTTAACTGGTAAAGGTAAATATGATAAGAAACTTCTTGTTTCTATCCTCCACCTCTACCATTTCAAAATGGTGAAAATTCCCTTATATTCAGCACACCTATTATCAGAAATACAAGTAGGATAAGGAAGGGTGCAAACAGCCAGAGTACACATGTTTCCACATGTTCAGGAAAAGCTCTGGAAGGCCTAGGGAAAAGTTAAAAGCTTAAGCATTTATGGTAGATGCATAGATGGCTCGGTGTTTCACTACATAAATCACAAAGATCTTTGATTTTGTACTTTGTCTACTGACTGAGTGGTAGACATTAGTTCTACCATTAGTAGACATTAGTTCTACTGAATGGTAGACATTAGTTCTACCAACTCATTAGTTCCCAGTTGGCATGCTCATTTCTGGGCCCTGTCTGTTTTCAGGCAGGCATCTGTCCCATATACAACTCTGACCTGAGGACCTTGGGTTTCACGAGTCCTCAGAGATCACACAGCACTGTCTTCTAACTTTTCTGTAAACCCAACCAGTCTCAAGGAACAGTGCAGAGTCATAGTCTAAAAAATAAAAATGAAGCCAAAATTCAAGATACTTTTAGGCTCAACTCAACAAAACCATCTGGATCATCAGCCGTATTTTAGGCCTCTTCTTGCTTTGGAAAGTTGTGGTGGCTTGTAGCTGGTATGAAATCTCTCATAACTATGAATTTGCTCTTGCTTCAGAGAATAGGGAAATAGAAAAAATTGGAAAAATTTGATTTGAGCATCAGGAGGACCTCATATGAGTGAATCTGAACTATGGAATATAGAGGGTTGGGCAGCCAACAAGATGGTGGTCTTCAAAAAAGGTAACTAAGATTTCATCAAAGTTAAGGATCACTGACAGATCCAGTTGTTTGGTTGAAGACAGAGATTATAAGACAATATTGATCAAGCTAAATAGCATGACTAGCCAGAATCTCTCCTTAAAACCAGAGGCCAGTTTACATGGAGAAATACCAACGTGAGTGTTTTGTTAATTAGAATAATCCATGTACTTTACAATCTTATACATACTGTTTTCATTGTATCAAAAATTTGATCATTGAACAAGCTTTAATACACTAACAGTAGTATTTTAAAGTGCAATATAGGTGAAACATCCTTTTGTATGACTTGTATAAATGAAGAATAGTAAGGACTTTTTTCTAATTATGGAAATATAATGAAGATATAGGCACATGTGTAGGTTTAGCATGTTAGTGGATGCTATAATTGATGGAAATCATGAAGACATTTTTTTCCCCATTAGGAAAAAAATACCATGATTCAGAAAAGAAAATCTATAAGAGAATCATGTATATTTCCACTGGAAGTTGACCAAATCACTGTGCATAACATAGAGAGAGAGGATAACCTTTATGTTACTTTACTATAGGGACTTTCCCAGAATAAACTTACTCTCCAGATATCTAAGAACTTTAAAGGATTGGTTCTAGACTTGGTATGAAAACCTTGACTTCCTTGTTTTAAAAAAGGTAAAGAAAATTAAAGATAATTATTTAATAAATATTAGTTGGTCATCTGGAAGACTTGGTGAGAACTAGGTAAGAAAATACCAGCTCTTCTAATCAGGTTAGAGCAGTCCATTGAACCTCCTGTGGGACCTTCAGAAAAAGACTGAAAATCAGACTCTGAAATAGTTGTCAAATTTCTAAGAACTCATGAAGAACCCAACAGTAAATGTTACTTTGTCCAAAGAATATTAAGCAAAATAAAGGCCTTGCTTATTGCTTTTGTCTTATCCAAATTTAAATTGAATAACAGTATTTTCAGCAAGATGGCTATAAGGACCTCGATTCAATGACTGCCCAACCCCATGTGAATACTGTTGGAGATCCACTGGAATCTATTCAGACACTGAAGCTCATTGATGCCATTTCATTCAACATCTCTGTAAAATAATACCGCTTGGCTTCAGTCGGGGAGTCACAGATGTTTTTCATTTATAATATTTGAATTAGGACAAGCACTCACATTCCTTCTTTTCCAAATACGATTTACATTTGAAATTCATTAATAAGATAATGGATGATGTTGCTACCGAATAAAGGATTGGTGCTCTTAATTGAGAGAGTCAAAAATGGCCAGGCATGACACAGTTCCAGTGGTTCTAGAATGATCTTCACTGATAATACTGCGCTGCCCACCCAATGTCACCCCACTCTTCCCCAAATAACTATTTCCCCTCTGCCTGACCATTTATCTGAAACTAAACAATTGGGAATCATTTTTACTTAAATTTTTTTTAATCTCATTTTAAAAGACAAATAAGTCCGGGAAAGAACATAGAGGTCATAGTATATGAATCATTTACATCTCATCAAATATTTTTAAAATACTTACTAAGTGTGAGGCAACGTTCAAAGTACTAGAAATAAGGAAATGAGAAGGAATGCCCTCACCCTCAAGTCACTCAGCCTAGTGGGGGAAGAATCACATGCCCGTGAGTCAATCTCATGGAATTTGATGTTGGCTGGTAGGGAGCTGTCTGCCAGCAACAAAGGGACCTCATGAGTTATGTCCAGTCTTCTTGAGTCAGAATGAGGAGAAACCTACAGACACTCAGTGATAGGGGTTGGTAAAGGCAAGAAACACACAGACATGGGGATTATGAAGGAAAAGAAGTCTAGGCAGATTCAAGGACAGAGCAGTGCTAACAGGTGAACTGGAAGAAGTCCAGTAAGCCTGGAGTTCTGGGAACAGTTGAAGAAACAGGAAGATACAACGCAGTATATTTTCTCTGGTCCCTTACTAGCTTCCAGGTCCTGTGCTTTAGATCCATTATGTGATCTGAGCTTGGGTAAGTGATATTATTATTGCCATTTTACAGATAAGAAGGACGAAGCAGTAAGAGGTTAAATAACTTGCCCAAGGTCCCTGAGCTCACGAAGTCTCAGAAATAGGCTTCAAACCAGGGGATCAGCCAGCATCTTCTAAATGCAGTTTGTGAGAGAGGGAGAGTGAAGAAGCATAAAGTCACCGGAAGTCTTCAGAGAGATTTCAGGTGATTAGAAGAGCGTGCTTGGCCCATGTGCAAAGCAGGTTCACCCAGCTGGGCTTTATTTGAGTCCCAGACTACAAGGTCTCCTGAGGCAAAGTAGTGGACATCTTAAAGAAAATTAAGGGCTTCCTCCTTTCTACTCATTTGGGCAGCATCTGTTTCCAAGAAGTCACCACCCAGATCAGTCAGGAGCAGTATTAATCACCTCCCTGACCACTGCTTGGAAAGACCTCACACCAGGTCTTACTAAACAAAACCAATGGCCATTTGGGATGGAACTCACCGTCCTCAAAGGGAATGATAGAACCTAATCTCCATCCCTCATCTCCAGTCATCAGCCAACACCCAACTGTCCGCTATCATGGGCTCCCTCTTGCTGTGATTCCCTCATGCCCATAATGCCTTCTGCTTCCTTGCCCCAGTTTAGCTTGCTTTCTTCCCCACCTCCCAACTTCTGCCACTACAAGCCCTGAAACCACAGCATCATAGCCAGCGAACTCCTTTTTACCCTCAACGCTCTACTTGGAACACCCCCCTTCCACGTCCCTGCCTTAATTGAAGCCACTGGGCACATGTCATGTGACATACACAGAATGAGTAAAGACCATGCCAGACTTAACCCATTAAATATTATATTGCTTTAAAAGAGATATTGATCACAAAAATCATGGTGAGGGGAAGGATGAAATTGCCCCAATCTTCACTGTCACTCATTCAAGAAGGAAATGCACATCACGGGAAGACATCCATTTAATGAACATTTATGTACCAGGCACTGTGCTAAATATGACCTTCATTTCTCACCACGAGCCCTGAGACAGGAATATTCTCTACTTCTCGGATGAGCACTGTGAGGCTCCAAAAAGTTAAATCTGTTTCCAGGTCCCAGAGCCACCTGCATATACAGTTGGGACTCCAGTGACTTCATCTGCCATACGCTGAGGCAATTTGTTCTCTCTCCTTGATTCACACCTTAGCTATCTTGGTGATGTAATCTGAATATTCTCAGGAAAACCATCTTGAATCCTGATGTCCCTCCCAAACAGTTTCCATACATCATATATGTGTTTTATCATTTTCCTACAAACAAGGTTGTCTTCTCTAGGATAACTTGGGTCTCGATTCCATGGGCATTGCCTTTGCATTTCTAAAGAAACATGAAGAAATGTCTTCCCATTACATTTTCCTGTATAATTTCAGTAGATAATCAGGCCAGAGCTTACGATCCTAGCCTTTCTAAGGAACTGAAACCTCTGCTGTGGTTCATGGAGTATATGTCGTGAGCAGGTCACTCCTAGGTCCCACTGAGAACTTTCACAGCAACTCTATTATTGTTGCTATTCCCTTTTTCTCTAAGGAGGTCAGTGAGCCCCAGGATGTTAAGGAATTTACTTAAGGTGAGAGTAAAAGCCACAAAACCCAGATTTTAACCTTGTGTCTTCGCAATCTTATGCAAGTTACACTATCAAAGTGGATCCCCAGGGTGCCTAGGTGGCTCAGTCAGTTGAGTGTCTGCATTGGGCTCTAGCTCTGATCCCAGGGTCCTAGGATAGAGCCTGCACTGGGCTCCCTGATCAATGGGAAGCCTGCTTCTTTCTCTCTCTCTGCCTGCTCTTCTTACTTGTGCTCTCTTTCCCTCTCTCCATCAAATAAATAGATTAAAAAAAAAAAAAAGTTAATCCCCAAAGAAGGGCTCCACAAAACTCCACCTTCCACAAGAACTCCTGAATCAAAGCTATGCCTAGGAGCCTGGAAAGTTTTTATTTCAATATGCAAGAAGACTTTATGTAACCAGTTTGTATGGCATCTAGAAACCACGGCCCTACCTTCTAGAACAGAATTTCTTGGGGTGGAACATTCAAGATGTTCTTTTTTTTTTTTTTTTTTTTTTTTTTTTAAGTTTTTGTTTATTTGACAGACAGAGATCACAAGTAGGCAGAGAAGCAGGCAGAGAGAGAGGGGGAAGCAGGCTTCCTGCTGAGCAGAAAGCCCGATACAGGACTTGATCTCAGGACCCTGGGAACATGACCTGAGCTGAAGGCAGAGGCTTTAACCCACCGAGCCACCCAGGCGCCCCTAAAGATGTTCTTTTAATAAGCATCCTACATAGAAAGTATTTCAAATTATCTCGTATCCTGAATACATCCTCCTAATCTCCCTGCTACAGACAAACCGGGGAGTGGGGGCAAGGGAGACGGGAGGTTGATAAAGGGGAGTAAGAGACACGGGCTTCCGGTCTGGGAATGAAAGAGTCACAAGAATAAAAGGTACAGCAAAGGGACTACCGTCAGTGTATTAGACTCTCCCTGTGCGGTGCACATGGCGGCTACACTCCCAAGGTGACTTCAATCACCTTGTGAAACACCTGAAACTAATGCAACAATGTGTGTCCACTACACTTCAACAATAACAACAACAGCTACTACACATTTAAGACGGATGTCATTTCTCGAGTTGTGGCCCAGTGCAAGCGTTTGTGTCAAGGGAAGGAAGGAAGGAGGGAAAGTAGGAGCGCAGGAGCGGGAGAGGGGAGCCAAGCTGGCGGACATGACCACTTTGGAATTCAATCAGCTGACCGAAAAATAGGAGAAAACTTGACGGGGAAAGACAAAATGCAAAGGAAACAGAGTAAGGAGGAGAGGTAACAAAAGACAAAAAGTTATAATGAGGGGCTGACTAGCGCCAGAAATGTAAGCATCTCTTTTTGATGTATTCTCATTAGCTGGTCTCCAAATTGTAGTATTTGGGGTTTTGTTGCTTTTACATGCGCGCGCGCGCGCGCGCGCGTGTGTGTGTGTGTGTGTGTGTGTGTGTGTCTGTGTGTCTGTGTGTGTGTTTTATTTTGAAAAGGTAGAATTCGCTCTGAATGTCAAGGCAATTTCAGCTCCTGCCAGAGAAGGCAACTGAATAGGTAGCAAGTAAAATATAGTCTCCATTATATGCGCCTAAAAAAAAAGGAAAGAAAGAGAGAAAAAGAAGCCTCCAGGGAATTTGCATACTAGTCAGACTTCGGTACCCTGCAGTGGGTGGTTCCGGCTGAGAGGCAGCTCTATTCTTAGATGTCTGAGCCGAAGCAGGAGGGTGAAGGCTGGTCACCGCTGCTCTGGGGCCTTCCGTCACTTCCCTTACCGGGGTAACGTGTCAGATCAAATGCCCCGACCCTGTGCAAAAGACCGTTGTCATCAGACACGTCATCCCCTTTTTTTTTCCACGGGCGAATCTCAAAACAGGGCTGTTTCTGTCAGGAAAGTACTGAAATGTGGTCTTTCCCTGGCATGAATAATTGCACTTTCTTAGGAGCTAGAAGGTTTGTTTGGGGGGCTTTTTTGGTTTTGTTGTTGTTTTTTTAATTTTGTGTTTTTGGTTTTTTTTAAATTTTTCTCCCCCATTCTTTTTGTGAACAAAATTTTATTACAAGGGAATGTATCTACCTCAAGGTAGAAAAAAAAAATGTGTGCTTTTCCTTTAAGTAACCACACGATGGGCCTGGCTTTCTGGTTGTGTGTCCCTTAACTACAATCCAGGCGACATTAAGAATTAATTTATTCTTTTATGAGGCAAGTCTTCGGTGCCTCTTCCAAGATATTTTCTACTTCAATACATTCATAGCTTAAAAAGCCAAAAGATAGTGAGGTTGCCAGTAATAAGCCTTTCTTACTAGTACTGGAACTCAGTCTTCAACATACGTTTTTAAAAAATTTATCAGAATGTAGATTTTAAGAAATAGATTTCTTTTTTGAAGTTTTAGTTTACATTTCTCCACCCACGGCTTTAGGGAAGCCTGTAGCCTATCGGGCTTATACTCTGGTTTCTCTTCAGGTCGTATAAATCTTTCGCCTACCAGGCTTCAGAATCCGGAAATAGATGTAAAATCATATTTAAGATGAGACGTCCCCAAAACAGCATTTTTCTTGAGGCCCCCTTTACTCCTACCCTCTTAAGCTCTCTAAGCAAGAACAGATGTGAGGAAAACAAATATGCACTCTCTAAATGATTCCAAATCAGCGCACATGGCTTCATCATTTTGTCATTTGACAATTTAACACAATGGCCTGAGGGAGCGAACACAAAAGAAATGGATACATTATATGAGGCCAATTAATTTATAAATGAGTGATATTAAACGTGAACTTTCTGGACTCAGAGAGAAACTCAGGAGAAACATAAAACCACCCTCAAAGGAAAAAAATGAGGAACATATGTTATATTTGGACTTAAAAAATATGAAGGTCAAGTGTACATGAGATAGAGATATATGATATTGTTATTTGATTTTTCATTTTGGTGTGTACAGTTACCCTAAGAGTATGTTTTTAAAGATCACAGTTCTTTTCCAAGAAGATACTCACTCTTTTTACTTAAGTCTGTATGTGGATAGAAGAATACAGTTTCATAAAGAAAATTGCTGTCAATAAAATGAAGACTGAGAAAGACTCAGAGAAATGTTCCAAAACAGTGGTTTCTGGGACTTCAAGATTTCATACATTAGTAAAATTTCTATCATTAAAAAGGCATTAAACGGGGGGGAGGGATGTCCCTGGGTGCCTCAGTCAGTTAAGCGTCTGCCTTTGGCTCAGGTCATGATCCTGGGGCCCTGGGATGGAGCCCCACTTTGGGCTCCCTTCTTATTACAGAGCCTGCTTCTCCCTCTCCCTCTGCAGCTCCCCCTGCTTATGCTCTCTCGTGCACTCTCTCCCTTTCTGTGTCAAATAAATAAACAAAATCTTTAAAAAAAAAAAAAAAAAAAGAAAAAAGGCATGAAATGTATAGGCTCAGGGTAAGGTATAGCTTTTATTTTTTTTAACCGAAGATCTGTATCTTCACAAAAAACTCCCTGCATGGCCCTTTTCACTTTTCTAGTAGCAGAGAGAATTTAAAAAATAATAAAAATAAAATAAAATAGTAAAAAGAAATTTAAAATTAAATTCAATTTAAAAAATTAAAAAACTGCAGTCTCTAAACTAAATGTTTAAAATATTAACTCTTTGGCAGACCAAAAGCCCTGTAAGCTAAAATGAGGCAAATGTTGCCTCCTTTATGAGGATGCATATAAAAACTTTATTGATTAACCTCACAACTATAGTGATAGTGTTATTTGGCCTGTTCTTAAATTATCTTCTGAGCATCCAACATTTAATATTGAGGGGATTAGTTAAAAATAATGATCAAAAGAATGAAGATTAATCTCATTGATTTTGGGACAAGTAGTTGATCACCAAAATAGTCATTTTATGAATAGTAGGTTTTGTCCCCAAAGATGAAACTTGACTGAGATTGGCTGTGTATCACAGCTTTCTATCGGTAAAGTAGCAACCTAAGATGTGTGTCCCAGCACCAACCCTTGACAGCAGACATTAAGTGGTATGTTGTATGTTTCAGTGAAGATAGCATGTTTCAATACACCATGATGTTTCATTGAAGAAAACTGTGGATTCAGGAGGCCTAATGAAAACGAACTTTGTATAGCTGCTGGCACTTACCAATTTACCCAACTTGGGGAGCTGAAGAATGTCTAGATCTTGTCAGCACCAGAACTGGCCATCAATTCCATCCTGTACGCTAGACCTTGGGTCTGGACCCCACTGGAAGATTCTCCAAGAATGGTGAATTTTGTTCTTGGATCATGGCCATGTGTGACCTCTGCCTCTATCAACAGGGCCAGGCTGAAGATGGTCTTGGTTGAGGCCAGGAAGGCCCACCCTGGAAGGCCTGGCTCTCCCCAGCTCTTGGGATTTGGGTACATTTCCATCAGGCAGGGGCTGTGTCAGCCCCTAGACAGGATCTTCAAGATGGAGAGACAAAGCTGGTAACCTCGGACAAGTTCATTTCAATTCCTGTTTCCTCCTTACAGTATACACATTAGGTCCCCAACGAGTATTAGACCCTGGAACCCTCCATTCTTCATCGTGGTTGTACTCATGAGTTCATGGGCCAAACAGGTGGTGAGTTCCGAAGAGGGCTAACTTGCCTGTTAAGCACTGCACTGCCTGTGTGCCTCTTCAGCTTGGATTATTCACGAGGCGGGTATAATCTGGGTTAATCCAAAATTAATATGGATTGCCCAATTGTTCCCTTCCTGGCTGAGCCAATTACTCCCACACATGCAATGTTTTCTGCTGAATATATGATTTCAGACATCTTAAGTTTGCCTAAGTATGATAGAATTGAAACATGAACCACAGTTAGGTTCAAGTCTGACTTAATTTTGGTGACCACATTGATGACTTTAATTGTTTGAACATAATTCTTATAGTTAGGAGGAAAAAAAAAAAGGCATACTTGGCTCAGGTTTTAATTCTCCCATATGCTACCTACCCAACACATCGAAGTGTACGTCAACAGAGGAAACATCTCTTTAGTTTCACTTACCCCTAAACAGTGATTTATAGTGATAACTCTTAACCCAGGAGGCTGATTTGATTTTAAGATTTTTAAGTAATCTCTACATCCAACATGGGACTCACAACCCTGAGATCAAGTCACATGCTCTTCCGACTGAGTCAGCCAGCCGTCCCTGATTTGACTGTTCTGATCACCAAAAAACCCAGTGAAATTTTTAACTCAAAGAAAGGGATGAAAACACAGTGAATGTGTAATGTATCACTTCCACCAATCACATTTATCTGTAAGAAATGCATAGCATTTAATATTAGTAACCATATAAATGTCCTCCAGGGTTCACTGAATCTGTTCTCTTCTTCCCACCACTAGCAACCTGCCCCCAGGCTATTTTATATCTGCCAGGACACACTGTGAACAACCTGGACATTCCTCTGCCATTTTCCTTACCTAAAACAGGTGGTTGGTGGTTAAGGTGTTTACATATTTCTTGTATGCTGTGCTTTCAAGCATTAAGAATTCAAATTCATTTCACTATAGAAACAAGAACCAGAAGTGCCAAAGGCGGTAATAGAAATGAATTGACCCCAACACTCATTGTATCTGCCCGGGATTCAATTTCACCATTTTTTGTTCCAGCATGACCCACTGCCAACATGTTAGGTGTGGTAATCACTACAGACCACTCAGGTTAACTGGAGCCAAGTTCTTGAACCCATAGGAACAGGACCAGGTTCATTTGCGGTCACTGTATCCCTCATGTCTCTTTGGGAATTAATTCCAGTGTACTGACCCTTCCCAAGTTCTCCAGAAAATTTTCTATGTTAGAGTGTGAAACTGTATTTATTACAGATTACCACCCAATCCCACTCCCCAGCATAATCTGTCATTTATCTGATTCAATCACGAAAAAACTTTTTGTTAGGGTTGAGTTCATTTTTAAGAGCTTTACATCTGAGATGTAGTTTCTAGAATCCAACTAGAAAAGACCCAGTGACTACCAAGAGATCCAAGAGACCATTTCTCCTTTTATGTTCCAGATCGATGAGCACACTCAGTAAAAATTATCCAGGTTCTCCATGCTCTTCCCCAACTACAGAATACGGAATCCGAGCAAGCTCTGGGGGAGAAACCAAGGAATGGAGGTGACGTAACATCTATCCATCCTATAAAATTGTCACCAGGTGTACACACAAACTACTAAATATTTCCAAAGTGAAAGGAGTCTTTCTCTAGCCATCATAAAGCCTTCACCCTCTTGTAGTTAAAACAGGGAGGCTTGGAGGTTAGTGACTTAGAAGCCATATGTCATTAGTGACAAAACCAGGACAGGGCCACTATGAGGTCCAGTTCCATGCTTGTTCTCACAGTGCTCTTCTGCCTCCTCAGAGCCCTTGGGTCCCCTTTCCAGGCTTTGCAGGAATATGGTTAAGTAACGGGATAAAATATCACCATCATCAGTGGTCTCACAATGCATGTACATAGGATTATTTCTACAAGATCCTCTAATTCTCTTTCCAACCTTCAACTCCACTTATTGCCTCTTGTTTTATTCAAAATATCTGTTCTAAGTAAATTAATAACATCCATTTTTAGAGGGTGCCTATCCATAGCCATAGTCAGTTTTCAGTTTGGCCTCTCCAAGGTAGTGTACAGACACGGATCCACCGGCTAATTGTTGAAACAGAGAATGTTCGAGAAAATAGGAGCGCACTGCTTTCTACCCAAGTACCACCAGGAACAGGTCCAACAAAGCATTCTGTTCTCTACTGAGGTAATTACAGAGGAAAGGATGGGTGGTGAAAGAAAACCATAGTCTTCATTACTTTTTAATTGTTTGACTTTATTACTGTTGCACCATTTATACAATTACATATAATTTCAATGCATCCATTGTACATTTTTTTTGTTTTTTTTTTTAATTTTTATTTTTTTTCCATTTTCCAATGAGTGGTGTGTTGGTGTCTGTGACACAGAATGGAAGAGAAACCGGAACTGCAATGAACTCATATTTTTTTTTTTTTTTTTTTTTTTTTTTTCATTTCCACTGACCAATAAACAGAACTACAGGTGCACCCAACCACGGACATGCATTAACTCGTCATGAGAAATCTAGGGAGGCTAAGTAGGATGAGAGAATGTTTGTTACTCCCAAAAGTACCTGGGGAGGAAGAATGGAGTATTGGCATCAAGATACACACGTGGACAGGCTAAGTGGGCTGTCTGAAAGTTGGCATTCATCCACAACATTAAAAAAATATCAAAATAAGAAAAGCTGTAAATTAAAAAGAACACACAGAAAATACTGCTCTCATAAAGATCTGATTGCCTTGGCATAGGCCCCGCGGGCAGAATCAATCGCATCCCTCCCGACGCCCCCTTGCAGAAGACAAGAACGTTCGGATCTTGGCGGCGGAGGGCGTGTGGCAGCAGTCGGTGCGGAAGATGTGCACTTTCAGACATTGATCTTCAAAATCCAGGACTGACTGGGAACGAGGACTGAAGGTATATTAGATATTTCCCCACAAAAATACTATTTGGATTCTCCCCACCCCCTCCCTCCCTCGATGGGACAGCATCCTTTTTAGTTATTATTATTATTATTATTATTTTTATTTCCTTGGGCAATACATATCATGACTTCCAATTGAAACGAGTTAGTAGAGGAGAGAGAGAGACAGAGAGAGGACACAGAGAGAGAGACAGCGGCGGGAGCGGGACCGGGCTCAGAGGTGTCCGTGTTACTCTTTGACCGCTACGGTTTGCTCGGCGCTGGCCGCGGGCGCCTCGGCGGCGTCGTCTGCGGGGGCTGCGGGGGCCGGGGCCTTGGCCGTGGCCGTGGAACTGGGCGCTTCCGTGGCTGCCGGGCTCTCCTTGGACGACGGGGCAGCCTCGGTGCTGCTGGGTTTTGAGTCTGAAGCCGGGGCCCCGTCGCTTTTCGTCTCCTGCGCGGCAGGAGCTGCGGGAGCCTCAGTCTTTGTGGGTTCCCCGGCCTCCGGGCCCTTGTCATCCGCCTTGGCCTCCGCGGGCGCCTCGGGCTCCGCCGCCTGCGGGGCGTCGCCGGCCGCGGGCTCGGGCTCGGCCTTCGGGGGCTCGGCCTTGCCCTCGGCCGCCGCCTCCGTCTGCTCGGGCTCGGCCTTCGGGGCGTCTTCCTTGGCGGCCGCCGCCGTGTCTTTGTCGCCTCCCTTGTCTTCGGGCTTGCCGGCCGCCGCGTCGGGGCCGTCCTTGTCGGGCTTCTCCTCCTTGGCCTCCTTCACCTCCGCGGGCTCGGCGGCCGCCTGGGTCTCGTTCTCCTTCGGGGTTCCCTCCTCTTCGGTCCCGGCTCCCTCGGCCTTCTTGTCCTTGTCCTTGGCCTTCTCATCGTTCACGTTGTAGCCCTTCTTCTTCTTGCTGAGCTTGCCTCCCATCTTGCGGTTCTGCAACACAGCACAACAGGGCACAACACGGACACGGGTTACTGCCGGCTCGCGCGGGAGATCCGGGGGCCCCCCACCTCCCCCGCCCCCATTCCCGGGCCCAACTCCGACCCCCCACGGTGAGGGCAAGGCGGGGGGGGGGCGGGGGGGCGGGGCCTTCTCGCGGGGACCCGGCCCGGAAGGTGGCGCGCGTCGGTCGGGGCTGGTGGCGCGGCGCGCCCTCGTCCCCGGGGGGGAGGCCCGGCGGGGAACCGCCCACCCGCGGCCGCACAGCCCGCACCGGCCTGCACCTGCACGTGCGGCCTCCCCGCCTGCGCGACCCGGAGGGACAAACTTCCCCTTAGACGCCCTCAAGTCTACCCTAGTTTGTTTCAGGGGCCGGCCTGGGCCGCGACGCTGCCCTGCAGGAACACTGACGGCGGCCACTGCTGCTTCCCAAGCCAAGAGCTCAGCGAGCTGCTGGAGAGGGGACGCTTCCACCAGGGCGACCGGGGTCAAGCTGCTGTGGACGGTCTTTTGCCACAATCCAAAAATTCTTAAAAAGTGCATCATAAAAAAGTGAAAGAGCTCGAGTACACCGTGTCCAGCCGCAGCAAGCGAAGACAGAAGAAACGCAGAGCAAAGAACCCGTGATTAGATACTAAGCTCGGCCGTGGTAAGGGCCGGCGGAGCAGTGTGTGCGCGTGAGGTGCCTTCTGGCGGGCGGCTCCGAGAGAAGCTGGAGCACTTCTGTGCGAAATGGCAGAAGCAGCCATTTTAGATCCACGGCAGAGCTGGAAACAGCCTTCACAATCTTAAAATACTTCCCCGAGAAATGGCACAGCTGTTGATGAAAGCACAATCCCAAATTTCTAGAAAATAGTCTCTAACTACAAACTCCTCTGAAACTCCGTTATTCATATACCTGCTCATAGAAGCGCACATAGCTTCAAAGACCAAAGCAAGTAGTATTTGGCCTATCTCCTTAGTACAGCAGGACCAGTTAAAAGAAAACTGTCGCCCCAAACACGAAAACCCTAGACAATGTCTCTAGCTACATTTAGTTGGTTAGTTGTGTCCGACTTGTATTCATTGCTTTTTTAGAGGTTTTTGGCTTTAAAGATACTCTACAGCAATATAGAAATGTCCCTCATGGTCAATTACCGGATTCGAATTCAAACTAATAAAATGGTCATTAATGGACTTTTTTACTCCAGGTGAACTCCCCAACTTCTTGAAGGCCTTTGATTCTGACATCAGAAACTACAGTTGTATTTGAATCCTTGATTTTTCTCCTCTGGTATGAAAATGAACCCAAATACATAATAAATCCTAAAATTATAAATAATAAATTCATTCTAGAAACACTGCCAGAACTACACAGTCACAGTGTTTTTATTTTCAAGTGCATTTTGATACCATCATATATCAGTGGGAACTCCTGGAAACTATTGCTCTTCAGAGGAAAATCTGTTGCTTCTCCTTGATGAAGCATGGAAGAGATCCAATGCCAGTATTCTTTAGTCCCCACAATTAAGAAGAGACCAGGGGAGAGAGAGAGCCTTGCTCTGGGGCCTAGGGGAGTACAAGTGACAGCTGACCTGGCTCTGTCCTAGGTGAAGGATGACTCTGGGTTGAGTTATGAAGTTCTTATTGACCAGTAACCTTTTTTTTTTTTAAGTCATCCATTTAGAACAGAAAATTTTATTCTTTACACTTCTTGGAAACATGCATGATTCATGAGAGTGAAATAATCTACATTTATCTTATTTAAAAGCTGGGTGTTAGGTAGGAGAGCGCTATTCTTCAGTCAAAATTTGTCTCTATCTGCTAATTTCTACCCTGTATGTGAATTTCCTGTCTGGAATGCCTTTAACATTGGAGGAAGAAAAAAAGCAGTAAGCAGAAAGATGACCAAAATAATGTTCCAAGTCTGAAGGAAGGCCTTTATTATGTTCCGAAAGAATTTCTCTTACATATCTCTTAAAAAAAAAAAAAGGAATGGTTTTTGGTCATAACCCACTTCAGACACCCAATGATGGTTTCTATTTGACTTAATTTTGGGTTATTTTTCCCTCAGAAGTGGGGGCAAATACATATGGTAAAATACAATTAAATATACTTTAATCTTATAAGCAATCACAAAGCAAAAATGAAAATACAAAAAGAAAAAAATTGGACCAGTGTTTTAAATAGTTTATAACTCAGTTAATTAGCCAGTGTGCAGGAATGTCAGAAGTAATTTCAGCTCTGACACTTTGAGATATATTCTGGTACATTAGGTTAGAGCTAAGAAACAAGAAAACCTGACAGCTCTGCTCTTTCTATATATTCTCCCATTCTACAGTAGAAAACCATACACCAACTTACAAATTAAAGAATAGAAGACAAAGTGTAAATGTGGTGTGCATTCTGAACATAAAGGAGTGCCTCTTTCTGACACACACAGCAAGAAACTCTATACGGCCATCCCCAGAGGCTTAAAGTCATGTTGGTTTACAAACCTAAAATCTATGTTACTAAAATTGGTTTTTGGAAACACAGTCAGGGACACTTTCTATCCTTTAGGCCCAGCTGCGATTCATTTCTGGGTTGGAAATAAATACATATCATCAAGTTGTAAATAAGAAAGTCTCTATCCTTATCTGTTTTTCAAACACAAAGTTAATAAACACCCCTGCTTTTTGCTAATTTTCTTGTAGAAGTTGCAGTGGGGTATCAGAGGCAGGCTTATAGAATCCACAAGAACCCTGGAAAAGCAAGGTAGTCCGGTTTTTCCCAAGATAATATGGGTGAAAACCTTGCCTATATGCAATTTAACATCTATTAATGGTTTTCTGAGTGTCAAGCACAATCCTAATCCTAAACACATTACTAAATTATTATTTAATCTTCTCCACAGTACCATAAGGTAGTAAATTTACCATTAGCACGCTCATTTTACCCATATGGAAATTCTAACCAGCAGAGTTCATGGGGCAGTATCGTAAGGAAAAGGTCAAATCCAACAGAAATAAGGTGAGAAGGCATCATCCAGGAGGTCAAAGGGAACATCATGAACAAGCCGGTAACAGGACAGAGCTCATCTCAGGAATGTTACCCACGCTGGGTCACAAGGTTGGTGCACACAGATGTGGGGTGACTCAGAACTCAAGACATCACCAAGTGAATGATGAACACAGAACTTCAGGTACTCTCTGCCCCTAACCTTGTCATCACCCCATTGTCAGTGGAGCTTTGTATCCATAAGAAGTAAGGAGAGCAACGGGCACAGATTTTAACCATTTCTCTCGAATCTGTTATTTCTAATTTTGAAGGAAATTAGCTGGTATATAAAGTTTTAAGTTCAAACATCTAGGTTAAAAAAAAAAAAAGGCAGTCAAAAAACAAAAACCCAGCAACAAATAACCCACCTTGGAAGTCACTTAAACCTCAATCTGAGCTACAGTGAAGGCTGAGACTACCTTTTGCATTTCTCCACATCTGGGACACTCACTAGCCACTAAAACGCGACCCACGCTGATGGACTGAACTAAGCTCCATGTGTTGATGATATAATAACCCAACACTTACGTTGATCTCGTAGTTAAAACACGTCAAAAGAAAGCAAACTCCAGAGCTGTCCTTTAAAATTACAAGAGAATCTGATGCCACAAGGACCAAACTACAGACTTATTTTCTATGCCAACGCGAAGACCTAACAGTCAGCAACAACAGAGAGAGAACTTCACTGTCCATAATCTAGAAAATTCTGGACAAGAATTATTTCATGGACTATTTGCATGTTGCCTCATGGTTGACTCCTATAACATGTTGCTATGAATCCCATCTCCACAGTGTACCTGCCCTGAATCTTTGGGCAAGTCTATTTAAACTCTGTCCTCTTACTTCCTGTACAGCACAAAATGTCAACCTTATAAGAATTTAACATGAGGCATCAGGACAATGTTTGACATTTCATGGACCTGCAATAAATGTTAATTCCTTTCCCCAACATTTAATTTTGCAATTCTTGGGTAGTTCTATCCTCGTAAATCCCAAGAGAATGGCAGAACATGGGCTCGGAACACACAAGCTCTATGATCAGGTCTGAGAAGCGCTGTAATTAAAAGAATATTTAAAAATATTTAAGTGTCATCATGAACATTTTTTCTATGTGTATCCCAAGCTTGTGCCTGATGACTGAGTGTACGTGGAAAGGAAGCTGGTGCATTTATACGCTGTCACCATGCTGCCGACAGTAAATTAGTCTACTGTAGACTAGCCAGCAAATCTCCATCCTCCAAATTTGAGCTGATACTAGAGCGACCACAGAAGAAGTATTTCATCTTCCCACTACCTCTTCATTTGTTCCAGAAAAACAAGAGAAAATCCATTTCAGTCACGAGGATGAAGATAGAACCCAAATTCTGCAGTTGAAACTCATTTACTGCCTATTAAATATGCACAAGGCAACAAGCCTGACCACATCTTAGCTAGTAAGCTAGACTTCAGTTTCTTAGGAGTGAGCTAACACCCTCAAATGCCTCCCCCTCCCCTTTTATCCAACTTTCTGCAGAGGAGTTTTTTCTTGTATAAAGTACCAATACTTTAATATTTTGAAGGTCCTAACTTGGGTCCCACAGCTGGCCTGTACTTATTCCCCCACTCTTAGAAAACCAGACCTTTTTCTGGTTAATTAATTCTATTGGATATAAACGAATATTCAGAAAAACTGAAGTCCTGCTTTTTGGTGACTGGAGGAGAGAGAGGGTCACTCTGGCATTGTGCACTGATCAAAGAAACCTCGCGTAGGAAGTGGGAGTCCAGAAGAGAGGCCATGAAAGAGTAGAGCAGGGACCAATGGTGCTGATTCTCTAAGGTTCTCCTGGGTGAGGGAACTCAGAGCCCGTATCCGCATCCACCACCTCCCTGTTGTTAGCTTACACTACACACTCATTTCTTTTCTTTTCTTTTTTTGGGGCGGGGGGCTGGTGGTGGTGGTGGTAAGGATTTTACTTATTTATTTGACAGAGACACAGTGAGCGAGGGAACACAAGCAGTGGGAGCGGGAGAGGGAGAAGCAGACTTCACACTGAGCAGGGAGCCTCTGATGCTAGGCTTAATCCCAGCACCCCTGGGATCATGACCTGAGCGGAAGGCAGACCCTTAATGAATGAGCCACCCAGGCGCCCCTACATACTCATTTCTGACACAACTTGCCTCTGTTTATTGGCAGCTAATGACTTTTCCTAATAAAGGACAGTGTATTCAGGAACTTTCATGAAAATTCCAACGGTGTGTTTCTCTAACATCTTCAGGTGGAGAAAGACACACAAAAAAGCAATTTTTTCTCAAAGCAAATATTCTGTTGAGGCTTAAAGCTGACAAGCACTTTTTTGGTTTAAGATATTATTTATCTGAGAGAGCAAGCAAGCGAGAGAGCAAGAGCATGAGCAGGGGGGAGGAGAAGTAAGAGAGAGAGGGCTCGATTCCAGGACCTTAGGATCATGACCTAAGGAGAAGGCAGATGCTTAACCAACTGAGCCACCCAGGAGCCCCAAGTATCTTTTTTCTTATAAAACAAAATCCTGTTTTCAAGCTAATGTGCAACTATTAAGTTGGGTACCATATTTTCTTTTCTCATTATATATATATATATATATATATATATATATATATATAAAATCACTATATATATATATAGTGATCCTATATATCACCACTATAGAAAACCTAAAAAAAAATGAATGACTCTTGAGCACTTAAATTTAACATGAAAAATTTCTTTGGGGGATTAATGGCAAGAAATCATCTGAAAGGTTACGTTGTAATCAACATACTCTAATAGATATGATTTCCCCTACAGAGTTCTTGAATTCTTTTTTACTTTTGCTCTAGGAAGCCTGCCAAGGAACATGGAAGATGTTCCTTAGCCACCAAAAATCATCTAAATCGTATTTATTTTGTAGACACAACCGCCAGGATACACGGAGCTCGGAATCACCTCTCTACAAGCTGAATTCAATCCAGAATTCATTCAACAACAATTCTTGCAGTGTGTGCTCTAATGTGATCAGCTCATCTAAAACTTTCCTGATATGCACCTAATTTTCTTACCTTAAAACAAACCAATCTAGTGGCGCCTGGGTGGTTCAGTGGGTTAAAGCCTCTGCCTTCAGCTCAAGTCATGATCCCAGGGTTCTGGGATCAAGCCCCACATCGGGCTCTCTGCTCCACAGGGAGCCTGCTTCCTCCAATCTCTCTCTGTTTGCCTCTCTACCTACTTGTGATTATCTGTCAAATAAATAAATAAAATCTTTAAAAAAATATATTTTCAGCATAGCCTCTGAATTAAAATTTAGTCTGAGAAAATAAAGGCAGAAAGGCAAAGGACAAATGTCATTTAGAAAAAAATTAAATACATTATGAATCTTTTAAGACGTGTCAAAAACAAACCACCTAGCACTCAATATGAAGTTTGCTAAAAATGGCAAGTATGCTGAGTGCTGGTCCCAGCTGTAAGTAATTTGTTGAAGACTCTGCGCAAATCACCTTCCCCTCTGGGTCTCGAATTTCCTACTCAGTAAAATGAAGATATTTAAAGTTCATTCTTGGGGGTGGGGGATGTTATGTGTGTGTGTGTGTGTGCGTGTGTATTTTATGAATGCTTGTGACACTAACAAAATACTAGTGTGTGTGAAAAATGTGTTATGCTCAATATTCTGAATGTTTGTATCCTCCCAAAATTTGTTAAGTTGAAAACTATTGCCCAAGGTGATGATACTAGGAGATGGGACCTTTGGGAGGTGCTCAAGTCGTGAGGGTGGAACCTTCATGAATGGGAGTGGTGCCCTTTTTTAGAAGAAACGCCACAGAGCTCCCTAGCCCCTTCCATAAGGGTAAGGACACAGCAAGAAGTTGGCATTTTCCAACTCAGAGAAGGCTCTTCGCCAGAACCTGACCATGCTACTTCCTTATCTTGGACTCCCCACTCCCAGAACTATGAGAAATAAATTTCTGTTGTTTAGAAGCCACCAGTCAATGGTACTCTCTTAGAGCAGCGGGAACATCCTAAGACAATCAAGTTCGAATGCCCGCGAATTATTTACCATAAAAAATTACACCTTGTGTGTAATCTTGCACCCTGAAGATGAAATCAACAGTCAGCTGGCTTACTGATATAACTGGATTTCTTTCAACATATGTGAAGCCTGTTAAAAATTAGAAATAAAATTTTATTTTTATAAATCCAAATATTTATCAAAAAGTATTTTCTGGTATCTTCAATTCCATTATTTTAAAGATTAATTTCTTTTGGAAAGAGAGACAACAGGGGGAGGGATAGAGAGAGCATCTCAGTGGACTCCCTGTTGGGCGAGGAGCCCATTTTCGGGGTTAACCCCACAATACTGAGGTCATGACCTGAGCCGAAATGAAGAGCGGGAGACTTAACTGACTGAGCCACCCAGGCGCCCCTTCAATTACATTAGGAAATGTTTTCAGAATGTTTCATCTCTTAAGCATTGAGTGAGAATGGAACTTAACACTGAAAACATGTCAGATAAAGACATAACTGTCTGAAAAATCATGTTTCTTTGGCTTGGCTCATGCAGAACTATTTTGTAGTGTTTTATTTACAGAAAATACTCTGTTGTTCCCCTTGACCTACTTTTGACGGGTCACCTACCAACCACTGGTGGTCCTGCTTGGCAAGATTTGCCCTGTGTCACACTCTAAGAAGGAGCATTTTCTAAAAATGATCAAATGCTAGCCATCTTCCCTTTTATGCAATGCTAAAGATAATTGAAAACTATCTTTTCAACAGAATTTAAGTCAGTCTACAGAGGATCGATCTCAAGTTCCTCAAGCTAACACGACATTCAGTTAAGTGTTGTGTAGAAATATTGAGAAAAACCATGTGGGAAGAGTTCTTGGGTCCAATTTGCTAGAGCAGTACGTAACCCTCAAAAAAGAGGTCAGTGACTTAAATAGAAAGACAGTGACATAAAATGATTACCAAGCCCGAGTTGCCAAATTAAACAGTTTCCTAATCCCATCCTGTGTCATGTGAAAACCATTCAAATATATAAATCCTGGGGCATGTGGCTGACTCAGTCAGTAGAGCTTGTGCCTTTTGATCTGAGAGTCATGAGTTCAAGTCCCATAATGGGTACAGAGCTTACTTAAATATATCACATATATATAAATTCAGCAGTTATCTAAGTCTAATTAAAGAAACTGTTTCCTGTATATAAAAAGCATTTATAGGGCTCCTGGGTGGCGCAGTCACACTCTTGGTTTCGGCTCAGGTCATGATCTCAAGATGATAAGATGGCGCCCCACGGTGATAAGATGGCGCCCCAGGGTGATAAGATGGCCCTCCATGCTCAGTGCAGAGTCTATTTAAGACTCTCTGACCTTTTCCCTGCGCTCTCTCTCATTTTGAAATAAATAAATCTTTTTTAAAAAGTGTTTGTAAAACATAAAATTATTTTCTTGCCATCATCCCCATGGCCTCATCCAGAATTAGCCGATACCAACAGTGTTTGCAAATGCTTCAGGAACACTGCTCAGTGTAAATGGAGGACTTGCCTTCCTTCTAAAGCAAGATTATACTGTTTCACAGGACACTAACACTAAGCGCTTAGTCATGTGTGGCCTCCTGACAAAATCTATTTTGTCTGCCAGAAACCAGTTTTCACCCACTTGCTACGGGTGAGAAAAATGATCTAAGCAGTGATTAGATTCACTTCTTCTTCAGTAAGTGCTAAAATTCTCAAGCTCCTAACCAAACTCCCTCATACCCAAGAGCTGGCAAGAGGTATTTAAAATATACAGGGCAATTCTGCTTAAACCTAGGCTGATCTCATGGGGGGTGGGTGGGGGGGAAGCTATCTTGAATTTTATGGAAAAACGTAGGTTTAATTCTTGAGACAGAATAAATATTAAGATTGTCCAGTACTTAAAAAAATGGTCTACATTTTGCGGGAGTTGAAGGTTTTCTCTGAAGACTCCTCCTTCTCTTTTCCTTTCTTTTGAGAATCGGAAGAGCTTAACACATAAGCACTACCGTCACCAATCAATTATACCACTTACTTTGGGTAGAACCATTTTTGTTTGTTTTATCTTTAATTGGGCACAGATATATGGAACATTTCTTCCAAGGGGAAAAAAATTTCAATTTGTTTGTAAAGGTCCAGATCTTTTCTAGATTCTCTTACATGCTCATAACTTCATTAAACAGTTTTATCTACGACATCTCTCATGAATAGCTCCCCCCCCAATTAGGGGATAATTCATTTCTACATTTATTGTCATGGAAAAGTCACACAAGACAAAGCCAGGACATACCACCACTTTTACAAAACTACCAGAAAGCAACATTTTAGAAGATTTTTTTTGGAGTCTGTAAGTCGGGGAAGAGTTCAGACCAGGTATAGATATTAAATGCCAACTCTGCTTTGGGAATATCAGCATGAGGTCATGGTGATTTTAAACACAGTAAGGGCCAAGATTCATTACCTTCACATGAAAGAGAGAGCTAGAGCGACAGTGAATGAGACAGGCAAGACAGAATATTTTTCATTTTGAATAAAGTCTCTCTCCAGCTTCCATATAATGCTTTTTCTGAAAATCTACTCCTCCACCAGATCCAGTATCTTTCTGCATTTTTAACCTACAGAAACTAAAGCCAAATGTTCTGTCCTGCAAACTTCCCTAGCAGGACACCTCCAGGGCACCTAAGAATGAGAACACCCAGCTGTACAGGATTTATACCTTGACTCCATTATGCACGGAAGCTAAAGCAAAGGCCTTCTAAATCAGGAAGCCCCTTAAAATAGCTCCTCTGTTCTCTGGTGCTCAGAAAGGAGCACAATCTGGCAGACACCAGTTGCTGTGGTGAGCGGAACCCCTGATGTGACTTAGTGTTCAACAGCCTCCATAGACAGAAGACAGCTCTCCCTCTTCCAGAATTGAGGTTCCCAAATCCTATATGGCTGCTATCAAGAAAAACACATGGCTTCATCCCAACCATCTTCGATTTCAGTCAAGAAAAACTGCCAATGTTTTAAAACAAAGGAAGGCACAGCCCTCCTTACCTGGAGAGCATCTATCACTATTTTAGCCACGATGGAGCTGTTCCTATGGCTTCCCAGTGAAATGTCGGGTTTCTAGGAGCTATCATTTATGCTTTCCTGTCTTTAGTCCCTGATATTAAACACTTCCCAAAGAGTCTGGTTGGGTGCAGGTGAAAGAGAAAAAGAGAAATGTTAGATCAAAAGGAGTTCTAAGCAGAAGAAGAAGCAGGGCTGACTTCGACATTTTAGTCCTTTGAGGCAAGTCTAAGTAACATGCCCGCCAGCCACCCCAGGAGAGTCCCTCCGGACACCTGGGTCATCCTAATAGCTTGCTTGCTTTTTATTTTTTCCAGAACATTCTTCTCACCCTCACAGTCCCACTGCCATCAGAACAGAGTTCAATGATAAGAAATGGACTGCGTGTTTTCGGGGTAGCTGTGTCACCCAATGAATTCCTCTCTCCCAAGCTTTGCTTTCTTCCTCTACATAGTGGGGGACACTTCATCTCTATTTTGCTGTATTTTTTTTAATTGAAAAACTTTTTTCTTTTTCATGCCTCAAAGTTCCCAGATGCTTTTTTTCATTGTAGTTGATAGCTGATATACAACGGTACATTAGTTTCTGGTGTACAACATAGTGATTCGACAAGTCTACACATTAGCTGTGCTCATCCCTTGTGTAGCTGCCATCTGCCGCCACACAACACGATTAACAATACCACTGACTATATTCCCAATGCTGTACTTTTCATCCCCAAGACTCACCCATCCAGTAACTGGAAGCCTGTATCCCCTGTGCCCCTTCTCCCATTTTTGCTCATTTCCCACCATGTCCAAACAGCTTTCAAGAATCCGTCTGCACCTTGGTGGCAAATGAAATTATTGGTAGTTTAACTATTAATATTTATCTTTGCCCACTTACTGAATTTTAGATGTTTTGATATGCAGAGAGTCATCACTTGTGATCTTTGAATCTTTATTTCAGTAGCACAGTGTTGGTTATATTTATTAGTGTTGCACAAGTCTTTGGAACAAAAATGCATGCCCTGATTATAGCACTGTCTCTCTTCAGAAAATGCAACCTTGCATGATGACACAGTTTCCAGGCATTAACCACCTCAAAACCACGGGGGCCTACATGCACTGTATTCTTTCTACAATTACTACATACTCCATGTATCACCCAATTCCATGTCTTATTAGCATTATTTTCACACTTTTGTTGCTCTGCCAGTGAACACCACTGTAATTCTAGGACAATGAAAGTAACTGGTATACTTAACTGGTATAGAGAACCAAATAAAAAAAAACGGCTAATATATATAAATTTTCTCCCATATGACCCCAAAGTTACGACATTTACAACTTCACACACTATTCTATTTATGTCTTCCTTCTCTAATACCCAAGCATCTCCTCTGTAGGACAGTTTGAATCACACAAAGGTCCCACCCACTGCCAAGTTTTGATTTTGAAAATGCAAGTGTGGATTAACTTACCATTTCACCTAGAACCAAGAGAAAAGGATTTCTAAGGATGACTGCAAACAGATTACAATGAAGATGACGACTCTATCCATACAGCAAAACAACAATGAATGTGCCACAAACGGGACTGGTATTCCTGCTTTGACTGCTGCTTCATGATGGGACCAGTACAAACCAGTCTCTTTTTTGTTTTGTTTCCATTTTACAATCAGAAGAAAATACATCTGCTTCACAAGGATGCTGAGAAAGGATCGATGTTTCCTGACAAGGGTAAATGTATGGCCAGAGCGTACGAACATTGTATCCTTGAACAAGCAATTGTGAATTCAGGGCTGCAAAGCTTCAACAGGTTGATAGACAAAGCAATCCAGTATTGATATATTTTTTTTAAAGGAACCTATAAAAAGTCAGAGCTGACTTGTGAATTGCATTTTCAAATGAACTCTTCAGGAGACCAACTGGGTTTATAATGACTCCGGACACACAAGTAAATCCAAGTTATTGGCCAAATCCAGCGGAAGCAAATGCTAGGATTAGAGGAAGGCGGGGGTGGGAAATGGCCCTTTAAGAAAGAATTTACAAAGAACCAAGAAACGTAACAAACTCAAAAGCTTTATTCAATAAGGAGAGAGGAACGAGAGCATTCACTTGGTTATGTCCAACAATTTTGAGTATCAACAAATGACTGTTCATTTTCTTTTAAATAGTCACAACTTTTATTCCAGAAGAGAAAAACTGAAATAAAGACCCTGGAGCCTATGTGCGTCTTTGGTATTCCTACCAGAGTGCGCTTGGTCACAGCTGATTTGCTGTGAGGCTTTATCAATGCCTGGTGATAATATACACTGTTGAAATTACTGTTCTTGGTATCTGGTTCAGTCAAAGCCTCTATTCAGCAACTGTAACATCACCACCATGGAGGTGATGTGAATGTCCTCTGGGGACAGGGAACTGTAGCAAGAATTGTCAACTTATGTCCCAAGTTTCTACAACATTTAAGATGATTTATTCCCATCATAATAAAAAGCACCAAAAAGTGTTATTAAAAAAATGTGCAAGAAATATTTGGAAAAAAGGACAGACACACTCATAGTTTTACAACCCAATTTTCCCACCAAAGAGTTGATTAAGAAGAGTTGGACCTACAAAACCAGAACAGTCTCAGCTACAAAACAAAATGAACCACAAGTGACCTCTCCATTATCCTCCTTCATAAAGCACAGACTAGAAGCATCTTCAAGTTATCTTTGGAGATCGCTCACCAAAAACCCAACAGATGGGGCACCTGGCTGGCTCAGTAGCGTGCAACTCTTGATTTCAGGTTTGTGAGTTCTAGCCCCACGTTGGGTATGCAGAGATTGCTTAAAAATAAAATCTTAAAAATAAAAAATAAATCCAACATGCAGAGTGGCCTCTAAAACTTCAGATGTTCAAAAATTATTCTAGAAAAATAGACTTGACTTTAATGGAAAAAGGAAGCTTTTTGAAGTATAAACAAGTATAAGAAGCCATGCACAGGGACAAGTCAACAAAATGCCTCCTCTAGCCTTGCAGGAGAGAGAAGACATACAGAGACAATTAAAATGAGAGGATGTGAAGTGTTTTAAGAGAGTGAAAATTCCCCCAAAAGACAGCCTTTCATCCCAGTCAGGGCTCAGGAACATTTTATAGAGAAAAAGGGGTCTGAGATGGTAGAAATACGGAAAGTACTTACACACACAGTACTTACTCTACCTAGAACTCTTACTATTTAATTTCTGTGTATATGAACTCATTATAGCTGCCTCATGAATCCTAGGAGGAAGGAATTCTTACTACCTCCACTTTACCCTGAGGAAACAAAAGCAGGGTGCAGGTGAACAGCTCACCTGGGACAATTATGTAATTACCCACCTGGACATGGGTACTGAGCCCAAGCGGGCTGCCTCACCTGAGGGGTCAGCCACCACGACAAATGGCCTTGAAAGATGGCTATGCTATCTGTAGATGAAGATGGCAATGTAGAAAGTATGTATGTGAAAACCAGGAAGGTCCACTTGAGATTTTAAGAAAACCCTCTGGAGATTTAGGAGATGGGGAGGATGTATCTACCAGGCCGGAGGGGGGGCGGTGTGGTGGTAGAATGTAAAACTATAAGGGTCGTCTAACAGAATGTTGGCATTTAGGTGGCAGAAAGTAGAACATGAGCTCTTAAAAGTAGCTGGGAAAGAAGGAAAAGTCTATGGCTCAGAAAGCAAAGGGACAGAGGACTTTAAGAAGCAGTCTGCTTACTTGTGATCTCTGTCTGTCAAATAAATAAATAAAATCTTTAAAAAAAAAAAAAAAAAAAGAAGCAGCCTGGAGGTTTTCTGTGCAGCTGCAAAGTAGTTAACAGAGATAGGACAGAAATTGTGCAATTTGATCTGGTGACTTGTCAGCTGCTAACTCTGGAGTGACCCAGGTAGAGGGGTGAGGACAAAGGTCTCTTAGGAAGGGCTCAGACAGTCTAGGAGGAGCCACAGACCACCCACAATGGTCAACATGAAAGAGTGCTGCTCAAGGAAGGGAGAAGTCAAGACAAGAATTTGCAATTTTGTCAAGATGGAGTTTACAAGGACTGGGAAGACCTGCAAATACCTAAGGGGAGATGGGAAAAGAAAAAGAATAAAGAAAGAAGCTCAAGTAGCAACAAGGAGGAGAAATCACTAATACTTCAACTTTCTGGAAGAGCCAGAAAGTTAGTCAAAAAAACCAAGTTTATTTACTAGACAGATGGGGAGGAAGAGAAAGAGGAGTGAGGGCAAATCCAAGTCCAACAGTGCGCCCAGACTCTGCATCCACATCACTTTCTTTCAAGTGAATATGGTCAGTGTAATATATTCCAGAAAAAAGATTCACTAAGATCTCAGTAAGATCTTTCTACCGTAAATGTTAAATCATGAGCATCTGAAATAGTTGTTTATCTTTCTAGCATTTCTGGTCTGTATTTGTCTAGTCATTTATCTTATCACTTAGCTTCTTTCATTTAACAACATTTAGGATTTCTCAAGTTCAAGGAGGAAAAGGACAGACATTTCATCAATTAAAATGCTCAAGGACAAACACAGTGACCTCTCAATCTGGGGAGGTCTTACTGCGAAATGATTTGATGGGCAAAAGTCAAGCAACAATGCTTGCTTGCTGCATTATAAAAGGGCTTGGGATATGGGAATGCTCGGCTGGGTCTCTAGACACAGATTCTCCGTGGAGATGTAAAAAGGACATCAATTCTTCAGAACCACCTCGCCACACTTAGTTTTCCTGATCACGCAATCTGGTCTTGGGTCTTTAATGAGCCATCCGTCTGTGGTATTTACCAGAAACATCCCTCCTTACCTCATTTCTATTCTGTTGTATTGTGTAGGGAGTTTTACCAGTAGAACAGAACCAGCCTTACTTCAGCACTGATCTCAAAGGCTGTCTTTAAATTTATTCAACATAAATCTGAAAACCCCAGAACAAAGACTTTGTGTTAAGGTTAATTCACGATGGATGCCCGATAAGTATTGCCGACTTACTATACACCAAAGCATGCAATTTTCAAATTACAAACTTAAAAAAGGAAAAGAACCACGAGTATAAATTCAGTTCTATAAACTAAGCATTCACTTAGCAGTAGATCTAAGTACGCTGAATTGTAACTGAAACGTCCGTTCCATTAAATGAGACACGGCCAAGTTCCAGAGATCCTGCATGATGGCCAATTCTATGGAGCTAGCTGTCATCTCGCCATCAGGGAGAATACACAAACCACTGCAGTAACACTGGCCAGATTATCTTTGAAGCTGCTGTATGCATACTGGAGAAACCATTTTTCTCAAAGTATACCTCCTATTGATTCTACAAAGCTTAACCATAAAACCGAACTGATGATGATGGCCCTATAAATCCAATAGATGATAGTTAAGCTTGTCTTTGAAAATCACATTGACCAAATGCAGACCTTCGGCAGAGAGGGCTTTTTTCCTCCCGTTTAAAACATCCTGCCACTTGCAGCAGACACTATCAGAAAACATGCATTATTCATTCTCGTCGATAGTTAAATACCTTCCTGCGTCTGCTGCGGATTTGTATCATTATTTATGTGCACTTAACGAGCAGTCCTTTCAAAAGCCCTATTTCCAGCATGCTAACATTGGACTTGATAGGAATCACCTGTTCTTTCGATCAATAAAGCTGGTAAGTGAACCCACAACCAACTCAGGACATGCAAACTAAGATCACTCCTGAGCCACTCCTCCCATCCACAGACCCGGGAAACTAATATGTCCTATCGCTGGGACTAATTTCAGACTCTCAAGAGAGAATTAAATAAAGCGCAGGGAAAAAACAAACAAACTAAAAAGGCTTCCAGAAGTTGAGATATTTTTGCAGCCTACTGGTCAACTAGACAGTCCATCCTGGGCTTGGAGCCATAAGAGACTCACTCAATGGAGTCCGCCGGACAAAGACTGACTGGTAGCCAAGGGAAGGAGGAGGTGCACCTCCTCAGGGAGTAACCGCAGTTCTATTTCCAGGATTTTCTATCTCCAGTCATAAAGGGCTGGTTCACACTTTTTATGGCCGCTTAAAATGGCCACATATTGACATTTTAATGTATCTTTTGGTTCTGGCACCAATGGTGAATGTAGAATTTCCAATTCTGAGGTGATTTCATATTTTAATCATTTTCAAGGAAAACCATTCTAAAGTATTATATACACGTCCTTGATTTTTTAACAAAGAATTTGCTTTTTGTCTTGATGTTAGGCTTTAGCACAAAACAAATCAGGGTTTAGTAAACCTTTGGGGGAATTAAGAACGTATGTATTCATGCACAGATGAACGAGATTCTCTGGGTTTCAAGAGGCTACTACAATGCTGAGTTAATTTATTTTTAAGATTTGATTTATTTATTTGTGAGAAAGAAAGAGAAAGCACGCACAAGCAGAGGGAGAAACAGGCTCCCCTACTCAGGAGCCCAATGCAGGGCTGGATCCCAGAATCCTGGGATCATGAATTGAGGCAAAGGCTGATGCTTAACGGTCTGAGCCACCCAGGCATCCCTGTAATGTTGAGTTTAAACAACACAGTGTGACATTTAATGTGCTTTGTAATGTAGCCCCCCCAAATGGCAGTATATTCCCCACACACACACACACCCCAAGCTGTGTCCCCTAGGTGTTTTATCTCCAGACCCTTATGGATCCCAAGCATCAACTTTTTTTCACAAGTTGACCTGGTAAACCTGAAGCCAGTGGCTCCAGGGCCACTCATTGAGCAACACAGACAGACGGGGTCTGCACCTTTTGACACTGAGTCACGGAAGGCTTTGCATCATCTGCATAAACTGAAACACGAAAATCCCAAAGACCAGCATGATTAAGGACTCATACCTAGCAGGGTCTAGCCTAGAGGTAAGGGTGTAGAAAACAGGGTGGGATCAGCCCCAAGGAAGTCTCCTGGACTCCTGAGCCATCTGAGTTCTCTGTGCTATCAGAATCAGGACTATGTCACAATAATCAGGACTTAGCGTCCCGTACAGAAATTCCCGGGCGGCCACCTGCTCCCACCTCCTCTAACCTCCTCATCCATAACACTGTTCAGCCACAGAGGAGGCAGCCCGGAAGAGAAGGGCAAGGCTTCTGCCCCAAGGGTGGGTTTTATCCATTGCAGAGAAGCCCCTAGGCCTCCACCACACCTCAGGGGCTCCTTTGTGGCGCCAGCAACTTCTGCCACAGGCTGGGGAAGAACACACTCCAGTAGCCAGAGGGCTCTGTAAACTCCCTTCTTAACAGAACTCAGACTTCAGTTGTGGTTCAAGTTTGCAGCCCTCCCTCGGAGAGGGTACTGTTTTCAGAAGCATCCATTTTCTGTCCTTAGAAAATAGGTTTTCTCTTTTACTTCAAATGGACTTTCCTGGCTCACCCAGGAGTCCTGAGCCCCAATCTGATACCCTCTGTCAGAGAAACGTGGGCAACGGGTCAGCAGGCCAAGGCCGGCTATGTGAACTTGGACAAGGACGTTAGCCTCAGCAAACTCAACCTCCTCTGTGAAAGATTAAAAAAAGGGGGGTGGGGGAGGTTGTTCATAGCATTAAACGAAGTATTTGCAGGACAGAGTACAGTTTGGTTCATGACACACAGTAGGTGTTCAGCAAATTTTCATTTACCTTCTTTTACCTTGTTAAAAAGAAAACCACAGGGCCCAAAGGGCATCACTTATGCTAGGCCAAGTCCCCAAACCAGGCCTGAACACCTAAGCTAACTGCAGTTTCAACCTCCCCTAGAAATGCGGGGTTACCCCATCAGCCAGGAATTTTCTGATCAGCACCAATGAGGTCATCTGTCACATGGGCTCTCTCCAGGCTGGAAGGAAGATGAAGTAATCCACAGGACAGGAGCAGCTCCTCTCCCCCAAGCTAAGGGAAGGTGACCTTGCCTGAAACAATCCTTTTCTTTTGCTAATAACGTCCTAACCCACCCTCTTTCCAGTGAAAGCCTTCATTTTGCGCACTTCCTTGGAACTACCCCCTACTTGCCAGATGGGAAGCCGCCTGGTTCGTGAATCCCTGGAGGAACCCAATCGGATCTTTACATTTTTGTGCCTAAAACCATTTCTCAGTTCTGTGAATAGGTAACTTTGAATTTCAAGAGGCAGTAAAACACAGGTGGATCAAAGTACTGCATTCAGAACAGGCAAACGCATGGAAATGGATTCAGTTACGGTCCGTAACATTTAAATCCTAGGTGAAAGCCTAAAATACTCATTACATAATCTGTAGATTTTAAGAGCAAGTAAATGTTACTAAAAGTGCAAAAACGTACAATGATAAGAACAGATGCCTCGTGTTGAGAAAAGATGAAGGCCAACTAGGAACACCAAATGACTAAGTGAGCCCAGTATATACGGGAACACGTTCCAGAAGAAAAAAAAAATGTCTCAAGAGGGGCTTTACAGCAACTTTGGGAAAGAGTGTTTTCCAAACTATGTGTGTTTCCATCTTACTTGCTTTAGGTAGGTTGACAGGTTGTGGCAAAGGGCCACGCACAATACTCTGTTCTGCCCATTTCACATGTCTGGAGTTCAGTCTTAGTTTTAAAATGGAAATATCAATAAACCTTTCTCCTAGAATATTTTATTTTCCACCACTGCTACAAAATAATTTATTCAAACACAAAGTAGAAGAATTACCAGATACCCTTCCCGAATCTTAGCATAAAATTCAGGCAAGAAGTCAGCCATTTCTTGTCCCCACCCCGAGCCCCCCCCCCCCCCCACAGGCTTAGAAAAAAGCCAGTCAAGGAAACAGACTGCCCAAATTCGTGAGCGGTTTCCTTGGAATTCGGGGGCCACGAGGAAAGAAGGCACTGCATTCCAAGCCACGCCAAAAGCACGTAGGGACTCGTCTGCTGACCAAATGCTAAATACCAGCCCTACACGCTATCATAAAACCAACACCTTATCAGTGCCTCAGGAGAGCCCCTCCCGGGGTGTCCAAGCCACAACACACTGACCCCAATCACTCCCCTCAGAAAAGGAAAGAACACCATTAACTGCATGATTTTGTGAACTTGAATCTTTAAACATGTGTTCAACTTGGGTTTGAATCTCATGATGGCTGATGTGAAGACAAGGTAAAATACAGAAAAAAATGAAACTTCCAATTTACAGCCTTGCCGAGGCTTGGACAGGCAGAGTGTGACTGACCTTCCCCCAGCAACTCAATGGCCTCCGTGTCAGCACTCTGCTAAAGAGCCCAATATCCAGGATCCTGTAAGTCTCCTTTAACATACAAAAATCCCCTTGGAAAATTCCTTTATCTCCTTCTCCACACGCACAAGATCCATGTTAGCAATCACCCTCCAAACACACAGCTCACATCTTCCATACATCTTAAAGGTCTCATGATTCGGGTTTTACTAGACGTAAGTACATGACCCCTCAAGGTCCTAGAAACCTTGCTTCCCAATTCCTTAGAGACCTATGCTATCCGTAACCCCCTCCCAACTGGCAAGCATATCATCAGTCCCTCCTTCCAATGCCAGTGCAACTTTTTATGCCCACAGGGCCTCTCTCCGTGCTTTAATTAAAATCACCTTTTATGCACCGAAGATGTCTCAAGAATTCTCTCTTCACGGTTCACTCCCAGACTCCAAAATCTCACATCAATGGCCACTACAAGCTGCTTATATTAAGCCATTTTTTTAAATCCCCCAAGGCTTGGTTATTTCATTTTTGATATTAGTGACTATGATTATAACCCTTAGGTCTGTAACTTTAGACCTTTGTACAAATGTGCAATAATCAAGTGTGGACTGGATAAGACCGTATTGAGCACTCAAATCCACTTTCCCATTTGTTTCAGAACCACCACAAACACCCAGGCACAGTCCTAGGTTGACTCCGAGTTCCCAGAGGTCTCGCTAACCCACATTGCAGGAAAAAACACCTCTTAAAAGTGGCCAAAGGTGAAATGCTAACCTGAGGGCTGGATTCTGACAGCATGGTTTTAAACAATTTTAGCAAGTACACTAAAATTAAAAGTCAATTATTTTGCAGAGTTAGAGTAGAAAATGCATAGGCAGTGGCCCACATATCTGCTAACGAGGCTCTCTGGGCTCTTTTAGGGATGCCTTTCAAATTTGTAGTGCCCGGAGATGTGGAACAAGGTGAGCGCGGCTAACATGGGGTGCTAAAGGCAAGGGCAGGAAGTCATGCTGATCCCGGAGACCTGAGGATTCACTCAAACAGGTACGAATTCCTTCTGATACAGACGAAGGATCCATCCTATGCACTCAACCCTTGTCTCCTATGTGGGGTACCTCGAGTTCCCAGTCTACAAACCTACTCCGGTCTGGAGGACATTGCTAAATGGAATACACTGGTGACAGAGTGAGTGTTAAGTAATCCTGAAGTTTTGACAGATGTGTTTGAGGAGAGGTGTACTGTCTTAGTAAACAAGTCAAAGGCAAACATATAGTCCATTTAAAACAGAAGGCAGAAGCGACAGAGAAGACATTCCTTAACGTGACAAAAAATCTATCTGATCCAAGCTAACAAAACTTGGCCTCAGAAAAGACTGAGACTTCCACTCCTCATTCCCACCACCAACCGTGCATCCCCACAACTTCCCACACTGTAACACAATTCCGAGAAGTGGGTTACAAATTGCAACATTTCCTGATTGACACTAGGCATCAGTGTGGGGTAAGAGACTGGGGGAAGAGATTTCAAAACAGAAGGCAGCCTTAGATATGCACAGTACCACAGGTTCCCTAGGACTCTTAGATGTGAGGAGAATATAGAAGAAAAGCTTGGAAGCTTTCCTTGGAAGCGACTCATGAGTTGGTTTTAATGGAGAAAATCGTAGCATACTTAACTGTAGTATTAAGTGGACAGATTATTTTACAATGTCATGAACATGAGACCTAAAATAGATTAAGTTGAATCAAAGGGAAAGAGAATACTCATTAGGACAGCCCCTTCTAACCCCAGTGACTAGAGACACCTGTCCCACGCATCTCTGGACCTACATTCTTCTGTAAAACAAAGGGACTGAGCTAAATCTTCTTTAAAATCTGAGACATGTAAGACATCAATACAACAAATGCCAATAGAGAAAAAATCTACAGGTCCGAAACTATTTACATGTTTGAACAATGGGTCCAAAATATTAAATATATAAATAAAAGGTGAGAATAAATTATCATGGAAAATTAAAGCTATACCTTTAGTCAGCTGGAAGGCCAAAAAAGATGCAGAGTGTGAATTAACGTGACCTCAGACTGCCCATAAAAGAGGGAGCATCCAACATCAGTTCTCAGAACACTGTTACTTTTTTTTAGCATCAACTGAAACAAAATGGCCAAGCTGGCAAATTCGAAATACAGACATCCAGCAGAGTTGGTGCTTTAAGATTTATTCTCTCCCCCTTTACACCAGACCTCTTATCTACTGTAAGCCTAAAATGTCTTAGGAATCAGTGCCATGCATGACGTACAGTAAAAATTCATTATCCTAGATCACATGACTCATACTTTGTGACAACCCAAGTATGGGATTTGCAATTCTTCAACAAATTAAAAGAGAAATAAATGTAGGTCTTCAAAACTGTCACTGAGTTCTTGACTATTTTGACTGAGTACAGATTCACTACAAATGTAGCAGTTTTTATCGGAATGACTTCCTTCTACTTACTCACAGGTTTATATCCCCTCATAAAGTAACTCTGAAAGTAGATGATGCTAAAATCCCAATCATTCTCTAAGCCAGGCAAAATGGAGTCTTTTGACTTAGAATTAGCAAGACTTGACCATCATGTGTGATTATCAGAGACTCTTAGGATTCCCAAATCCAAGCTCCAGCTCCTCCAGTCACTCGAACTTCGAGACCTTTTTGCACAAGGAGAAAATATTTTATTTCCACTAAGTCAGGAGGACAGCCAAAGGTCACACAGCTACTAGCACTCACAGGCCACGAGAGGGTATGTGGGTTAAAGGTGCCATCCTGTTGTGGGCCACCTGGGTGGTTCAGTCTGGTAAGAGCCCAACTCTTGACTCTTGATTTCAGCTCAGGTCATGATCTCAGGGTCCTGGGATCGAGCCCCGTGTCAGGTTCCCAGCTCAGCAGGGAGTCTGCTTGAGATTTCCTCTCTCTGCTCTTCCCCCAGCTCACTCAAGTCCTCTCTTTCCAATACAAACAAATAAAATCTTAAAAAAAAGAAAAAAGATGCCATCCTGTATTACTGCAATGCATGCAGCTTGCCTGGGAGGGACAGGCGCTTTTAAAGGAACCCAAAAGGTGAACTAGAATTATTTTAACAAAAATCTGCTTTCTCTATTACAAACAAATGAGAACTAACAGCTGAAAAGAACAGAGAATCTGCTTATGATTCTTTACAAATTCATTATGCTCATTCTTCATAATCAGCACTAATCTGCATAAACAATGCTAATGTCCTCTTAGTTGTTCTTTTATGAAAAAAGGTATTTCCCCTAAAAATGTAGTCTAGTTCAATTACTAAAAACTCTCAACAATGGTACAAATCAAAGGGCTGCAACTGGAACACATTGTAATATGCGAATTCACTTTACAATGCTTTTCCAAGATAGGTGTGGACATCTGCATAACACAAACCAAAAAACACCAGATGAACTACTGTTGAAGAATTTTTCTGTTCTTTGAAGCCTCCTGAATGCACTAGTCGTCTTCTGATCGGTGGGGAATAAAAGGATGAAAATTTGCCAATAGTGTGAGTATCCAAGCCTCCCCTTCTCCAGTCTTTAACACCACAGGTGCTGGGGTGCAGACTGATGGTGCTCAGAGCAACTCAAGTCTCAGTTGGGTGATCAAGTGTCTACGTGACTTTGGGGTTGACTTGAAAGATGTAGACTACTTTTGAGTGTTTCAGAAGGACCTTGGTAACTCAGAATTCTGTCCAGAGTACACAGGAGAAAATAAAACAGAGAATATGACAGGATCTCCAAATTCCTACTTTGCATCTGTTCTCCCAGAATTACTGGCATTACACTTACAAAAGATCACTACAGAGCTAAAGTCAATTTTAAGAACAAACCTAGCTAAGTATTTTTTGAGTTCTAGAAATAAGAAAAAGTAATTCACTATTTCCACAGTTTTGTCAAATGATTTTAGTTGCAGGATTAACAGCAGAAATTGTAGAAGTTAAGCATTCTTCTAGAGCAGGAGTCGGCAAACTAGGTCGCCTGCTTGTTGCTGAAAATAAGGTTTAATTAGAACACAGCCATGACCGTTCATTTACACACTGAGCTGTTTTCATCCTGCACAAATGGGCCTGAGTAGATCTGACAGAAATTGCATGGCTGGCAGAGCCTAAAACATTTGCTATCTGGTCCTTTGAGGAAAAGTTTGCAGGTCCCTGCTGAGCATGGGGTCAGATGCGGGGCTCGATCCCAGGACCCCAAGATCATGACCTGAGCCAAAGGCAGACACTTAATGGACTGAGCCACCCAAGCACCCCCTGTCTAGTCTAAGACAAACACAAGTGACCAGTGACTCAGTTCTACTATCAGATGAGGATGCGATTCAAGTCTGAAAGGTGCTGCAAAGATCAATCACGCTCCTTTTGGTTTGCAGTAACATTATCAGTAAAGAAGATGGTCACAGGGGAATGTTTTAAGATTGGGAAACAAGACCATCATCGTCATCAACACGGTCACCCACCTTCTTTTTTGTTTTTCTTTTCTTTCTTTTTTTTTTTTTAAATTCTCATCACTTTGTGTATTTTGAATACTGAGAGCAAAGAAACTTAGTTTGTAGTTACCAACACAGCACTTTCCAGGTCAAAAACTGCTGACAGGTCATCGAACCCCTCAGGAGGCATGCATGGGACTGAAGCACAAAATCCTGACCAGAATCAAAGAACGTGCTTGGTTTCCAATCCCTCAGTACCATCCCTTTTTTGTGCACGGCAAAGAGACGGCTGCCTAACCTGTGTATGCCTGGTTTTCAGATGCATAAAATGGGGATAATAATACCTTCCTGCGAGGGAAGATTTATTGAGAGAAGATCTATTAATAATTAAATGAGACAACAAAGACTTCAGTGCTCTTCTTGAACAGACAGCGTGGTCTTGTGGTGGAGCCCTTTAAATTAGATCATACCTAACCTTCTCTGAAGTTAATGCTTGTCTTTTGATGCTTCCATAGAATCAAACAATAGTCCAATGGTGAAAGTGAAGCTAAAAACAAAAAAAACCAAAAAAACCCCACAGCCATTGGGACACCTAGGTGGCTAAGTTGGTTAAGCATTTGATTTCAGCACAGGGTCGTGATCTCAGGGTTGTGAGAATGAGCCCCAAGTTGGGCTCCACGCTGGGTGTGGAGTCTGCTTAAGATTCTTTCTATCCCTCTCCCTCTGCTCCTCCTCGCCCCTCTAAAAAATAGTAAAAAAGAAAAACACAGCTACAGCTTCCCTCTGCAGACCGGTCCTTCTCATCTTCAGGCCTCAACCTTCTTCTCTTTTCTGTCCATGACTTCCTTCAAAGATTCACGGAGGCATCACCCTTGGTGCTCATCACTTCACCTCTCTTGCTTTTCCTGAGAGATTCACCCACTTGCACAACCTCAAGAGCCTTCAGGGATGCTGGGGGTTCTTCTGTCTTGTGTCGATCGCTTACCCACTGTTCTTTCCTGAGCCACAAACTCAGCCATGCTGTGGTATACCTACGACCCAACATGGACATCCCTGGGTACCTCAAACTCAAGATTTCCCCCAAGTGAGCTTATCATCAACTTTCCCACATACCTGAACCTACTCCTTTTCCTGCGTTCCCTATCCAAGAGTAGAACCACCATCTGCCCCACCAAGTTTTCCAACTGACTATGTCTTTCTTTTACTTAAATAGGTTCATGACTCCACTACTAAGTGCTGGGAAACAAAAGACAATCTAAAGTGTTAATAGGTACTTCTGAGGAAAAGAGAGCTCAGCATTCCAGCAGTCATTTTGAACCATGAGGGCAGAAGTCAAGATACAGAGTGAAAGCTGAGAGACAGGAGCCCGGTACCCAGTGAACTGCCACATGAACCCTGCTGCCCATCTTTGGAATTTTATGTAAAAGAGAATTAAACTTCTCTGCCATTTTAGCCATTATAACTTAAAAACTTCCGCTCTATGCAAAAAAAAAAAAAAAAAATCTAATTCTACCAGTGTTAAATTTCTCAAAACCACTCTTTAAGCACCAAAAATTCAGGTTAAAATATCTCAACACATTTGGCAATAGAATTATTCATAGGAGGGCTCCTTCCCCACCTGACCATCTTTCCAACACATGCACTTCTCAACAATTGGTGATCAGAACATGGTATCACCTGAAAATACCAAATCTGAATGAATTCACCACAAAGAATATTACTCGTCGTGCAAAATAAATAGTAACAAAAATCAGGGTGATTTTTAATACTTACTGTAAGGGCAATGCAGCTAATGTCACAAAGTAGACACATTCATCGAAGAATACATGTCCTATAAAATGCAGTTGTTATGAAGAATAAAATAACATTTTAGACAAGTGGAACAAACATCAAATTGACATGGGCCTATTTTTCTACGGATGGAGCAAAAAGCACTAGCAAGAGTTTTAGCAGTAAATAAAAGCAATGGAACCCTCAAAACACATTCAAATGAAAAGCCTTAGGGATGGTCCAAAGAGAGAGAGAGAGAGATGTGATTGTCAGTTTTAAGAAAATTAACGAAAGAGCAAGGTGCAAAGCAGGCAAAGATAGAGAAATGTTAGTACGTGAAAAAAAAAGAGCCATTTACACAAAACATGAGAGAGTCGACACTGAAGGCTTAAAACTGTGTGTCACCAGTGATTTTAAGTAGGGCTTGAAAAAAAAGATGATGGAACTGCCTTACCACTGACAGAAGAGACTGAAGAAGCCTCTGGTAACGAATCTGGCTTTGCAAATTCCATGTCAGTGAATCACATCTATCTAGACTTCTGCTCGCTGCATAGCTCAGGAGTGAACAGAAGACCCTGAATGAAGACCCTGAACGTTGCAACGCAAGGAGGTCGACTCTGGACCTGCAGTTACGTGCAGGAAGAGCAGATGGCTGCTTACCTTTCGAATTCTCTTCTGGCTGAAAAACAAGGCTGTGCGAGTCTGACATCTGACACCTTGGCTTGCAAGGTCAAACCCACCCCCCAAGAGGTGAGGCGGGTCCAGGCCAGCAATAGGGAAGTCTCCTGCATCGTGGGGCCCCACAGGCATAGGGCAAGGGTGTCAGCTCTCAAGGGTCCTGTAAAATCTGAGTTTTGAGATCTCGAAGAAATAAAGCAGGGCGTCCAAAATATAAAGAGGACTCCAGACAGACTGAATGCTCCCCCACCAAGCTCTTATGTTGAAACCTAATCCCCAGTGTAATGGTATTTGGAGGGAGGCCTCTGGGAGGTGGGTGTTAGGTCATGGGGGGGGGGGGGGGGGGGGGGGAGAGAGCCCTGATGGATGAGATCAGTGATCTTCTCAGACAGGTCCAAAGAGCATCTGCCCCCTCCACCCCATGAGCTGAGGGCAAGAACAGAGTCCTCAATCAACCAGGGAGAGAGCTCCCACCAGACCCCGAATCTGTCGGTGCCTTGATCCTCGAAACCCCAGCCTCAAAGCTGAGTGAAATTAGCATTTACTGCTTAAGCCACTGACTCCAGAGCTGTCTGGAAGGGCTAAGACAAATGTTTACAGTAACAGTGATACCATCGAGCTTCTACATATCAACACATACAGATCTATCGTTATTGCAAAATAAATTTAATCTGAGATGTGAATTTTTTAAAGTTTAATATAATGTGGTAAAAGGCCTCCATAATTAAGAGATGTTCAGATTTGTGGAATGGTGGTTTGGGGCTAGAAAAAAGGTAATCAAGGAACAACAATAGGAAAAAGCACTTTAAGAGCTTTAAGATACAGCTGTGATGTAGCACGTATTTTTTTTTTAATTTTTTATTTTGTATAAACATATATTTTTATCCCCAGGGGTACAGGTCTGTGAATCACCAGGTTTACACACTTCACAGCACTCACCAAAGCACATACCCTCCCCAATGTCCATAATCCCACCCCCTTCTCCCAAACCCCCTCCCCCCAGCAACCCTCAGTTTGTTTTGTGAGATTAAGAGTCACTTATGGTTTGTCTCCCTCCCAATCCCATCTTGTTTCATTGATTCTTCTCCTACCCACTTAAGCCCCCATGTTGCACGTATTTTTATCCAGACGTTAGTCTTCCAGGGTCCTCTTGTTTAATGTGGGCAACCATAAACATGCTTGCTTTAGGGCTCCGCGCTATCCTCTCGGCAGAAGGAAACTGACACGTACAGTGGAACTTGAGTTTGCAAGAACCCCTCAGTGACTGAAATTGGTCAGAGTCTGAACCTGGTTTTACAAAGCCTCAGGTGTACACAATGAGAAGATTCCGTCATAGAAGACACACTGCGCTGTCCTTCTGGCAATGATTATGAACCACCACCATTGCCCAGAGTACTGTCCAACTAGAGCTGGAGGTACTTTTTGAGTTATTCTGGTGAAATGACCCCCTCACCCTGCTACCACTGAAATGTACACAGGGCAGTCAACCTAGAATTAACATCACACGTGCACTGAAATTCAAAATTTTGTTGCCTTATCCATCACACAGAGCAAACGCCCATGATAAAAAATAACTTCTTTTTTTAAAAGATCTTATTTATTTGACAGACAGAGATCACAAGTAGGCAGAGAGAGAGGAGGAAGCAGGCTCCCCGTGGAGCAGAGAGCCTGATGTGAGGCTTGATCCCAGGACCCTAAAATCATGATCTGAACCGAAGACAGAGGCTTTAACCCACTGAGCCACCCAGGAGCCAAAAAATAACCTTTAAAAAAAAAAAAAAAAGAAAGTATGGTATGATCGTTTTCACTTCAGGATCAGCAGATTAGTAAGGTCCCAACGGAGGCTGATCGGCACACCTGTTGGTCAATTTCTCCAGGTAACAAACATCAAACAGGAACTTGTCTTTCCATCACAACAGTTTACAAACAGCGGCCAAATCGAAGTGTGTGCCAGAGAGACACTATTGCCATTTACAGTTGAAGAGAATTCCAACAAGATGACTACAGGTAACCATCTAAAATTTATTTACCAGAGTATTTTTTATTTTTACACATATACCTGTTTATTTTAGTGAGCTCAACACCCAGTGCGGTGCTTGAACGCAAGACCCCAGGATCAAGATCACGTGCTCTACCAACTGAGCCAATCATGTGCTCCGTATTTACCAGAATGTTGACTAGCATGAAACCATCTGTTCACTATCCCAGGTCTGGGATATCTCAGACCTATTTGAACTGAAACAAAGTCCTAAGTAACTGAGGAACAAGACAAAGTAAGACTCATGACCCTGGGGGACTGCCCAGTCCATGGCCAAGAAAGCCCCGTGGTGGCCCAGATGCAGAGATTCCTGATTTCTCTGATCACTAATGCCATCCCCCCCAGGAAAACAGTGGGCCACTGTTAAAAGAGACCATAAAAATGCTAAATATTTTCCAAATCCTCTACCGTACACTTATCCCCTGATTCTCATAACACAAAGTCCACCAATTCTTTTAAGTTAAGTCTGGGACATATGACGGGCCGAGGACTGGGCGAGCCATTCTCACATACTTAATTCCAGCCACTGTCTTACATTGGAAGAGGTACAATTTCTTAAAATTAACTGAGGAGTTATCCCATCAAAGGCCAGCTTAAGTGCTGGGCGGGGAACTTTATAGGCCACATCAAAGTTGACTCCCAACCATGCCCACCTTTTGAAGGAGCACTCCCGATAAGGGTTACAACTTGGAGATCAGAGCACATGGAACATCCATCCAGTGGGCGGTCTGGTATTCAACTACTTCTTCCAGCTGAATGACGACAGAGTAACATTTATGTTTTTCAATCCCCTGCACCAACGAAAACATCACTAGAACTTACTTCTATGCAGGAAGTCAGAATCCACATCCTTTGGGGCACCTGTGGAACCCTTCTCAGTCTACGAGGCTGCAAATCAAAGGCCTCTCAGATCTGCATTTAGAACTTCAATCCAAGTAAGAATCCAACACTCAGAAACTGAAATGACTTTTATAAGGTGAGACAGGATGATAGACGCTTAGTCCTTCTCTGCTAATGGTTGCTGCCAGAGTTCAGATCCCCAGAGACTCAGGGCTGGGGAGCAAAACGCAATTTGGGTAAAAGTCTTGTATGGAAGAGTTTGTAAAGTAAATTGTGGAAAAAGGCAATTAGGGAATGAAACCCCTCTTTCACATTCCTGTTAAGTTACAAACAGCCTCACACACCCATGTCTAGTTACAGAAATGTGAGTTGACCCAAAGCATCGTACCGTTTCTTTAAGAGTAAGCTGTGCTTAAAGGAATTCAAATTAAATTAAATAGCAATAGTTGAAATAACCACCAGAATCCCATTCTGAATCTAAAAATCCGCCTCACGCTCACCAGCCTGCATGCAGTTTAGTCCTGGCTCGGGGGTTTTTCTCCCCCAGCCGAGTCACCACACTGCGCTGGGGGTTGGGGGGTCCCCGTGCTGCTCTGTTAGTATGCACACGTCAATGAAATACGGGTGCACTGGCTCCCCATTGCCCTCACGGGGTTCAGTTTTCAACCTCGTTTCCAGGGTTGTCATGGCCACTGTGATCTAGAATTTCTACCTTTCCCAAAGGTCTTTTATGGGAAGGGTTCTGTTCTCGTTGATTGAGCTCAGACCGTCCTCTGAAGAGGCTAAGCCCATCCTCAAAGCGGGGACAAGTTGGGGCAATGTTACCTGGCTGCAAGACCTCTTCCAAATACTCCCCCCCCCAAGACGTATTTTATTTAGTTGAGAGAGAAAGACAGACAGCACAAGCAGGCAGAGGGGCAGGAAGAGAGGGGGAGAGAGAGAATGTCGAGCAGACTCCCCACTGAGTGTGGGACCCAATGTACGTGGGTGGATCCCAGGACCCTGAGATCAAGACCTGAGCCGAAACCAAGAGTCAGAGCCTTAACCCAGTGAGCCACCCAGAGGTCCCATCCTTCAAACGCTTCTGAGTATGATGAAGCTCTACTATGAAGCTATCTCCAAAAATTCTAGAAAGATTCTAGAAAACATCTAATCCCTTTCTAGACTCTTCTTGACATTTTTTTCCCCTCTATCCACACGTTTCATCCATACTATTCAACTTACCAGTAATTCACCACATTTCCCAGTTTTATGTACCGACTCTAAGAAAGCAAACACAGGCTGAAGTGTCTCACGTACATCGTTCTAATCCAGATGCTTCCAAACGATCCATCCTGATACCAGCTGAGTTGTCCCACACGATGAATTTATTCCCCATGATCTCAATTCCTTCTTTCTCTCCTTGTCTCTTCTTCCCTCCCTTACCCCTTTATTTTTTGTCTTTTCTTACCTCAGCCAAGTTTTCTCTGTATTTTCCTAATTTAAGGAGACAGTCTGCCTAGAAGGGGGGAAAGAATTATGTAACTTTCTATGCAGAGCCTAGTAATTTCTAAAAGTCTATAAAATTATACAATTTATTTCTCATTCATCTCAGAATTTAGATTTGTACAGATTTATATATAAAATACGTATTCAGTATTTACACTTATCACTTATACAATGTGTATTAACAGTTTGAATATAATAGTGAAACCAAACAGTGTTAATGGAATAGCTCCACGGAACAATGATAAAATACACTCCCCACCGTCAAAATGAGAGCGCAAAATATTGTTTTCTTTTTAAATTCCATTTTAATTTAAAAATAATTTTAATACTATCAATGTTAAATAAGGAAACAATTTAATGTAATTTATTTGATAGCCACTACAGGGGGAAATGTCTTACTTCAACAATGACATTTAACTACCTTTTAAAAAAACTGTCATTATAGTATCTTCAATGCACATCAATGCAAATACATATTCAATAATATGTCTCTATCAAGTCCTACTTTGGTTACAACATCACTTTAGTATCTGACAGTACATGCAACAGCAGTGCATGCGCGGTTAACTCAGAGTCCTCTATCACGAGTTCCCTCTTCCTTAAAATGTGGGTTGAGGGGACACCCCCCTAGAATTCAATGTTGGACCCCAGCTTGGCAGGAGTTACAAACTACAACACAGGTCCCCAGATGGTCACAGATGACAAATTACTAAGCCAGACTGTGTCTTCCCGACACTGGAGAACACTCTTAAATTCTATTCATGTTTAAGGGTCAGTACAATTTTTACCTGTACACACAGAGCAAAGCAAACAATAGTGACGGGAATATAAAATTCAGTGGAAGTTAAAGCAGCTCACTCCCAAGCATAAATCCAACTACACTAGCATGTGTTAAATGTTAAACACAAACACACCCCCACACACAGTGCTGGACTAACCTTTCCTCTTACCATTCTGTCCTCCAGACCCTGGGAATATGTAATGTACAGATTTCTTATCAGGGGAGTATATACTGGAAATATTTAATATGCAGATTCCCATAACATGGAAACTTATCTTCTACTATTTGAGAACCTAAAATATCAATTAGAAATCTTGAACCCTGTTCACGGTGTACAGTGTAAGCATCTCTCTGCTAAGAATGCAAACCCAATCAATTAGACCTCTTTCACGTCAAATTAGACACAGAAGGTAAGATGGCTGGAGGCAATGGCCTGAGCCGACGACCGTTCACACAAATAAGGTGTGACCTGAGGATTTAAGTCCAGGTGAATGGACCACGACACACCCCTTCATCACCCAGGTGGAGGGACCAGGGGAGGAGCTGTCTGGGACACCAGCGGCTCTCAGGGAATCTCATGCAGAAGGCAGGCCACGGGCACTGGCTCTGCTCCAGCTGCCGGGCAGGATCTATGCGAGCTTAGGAATCTAGTTCATTTTCAATAACCGCACAACATGGACAGCACTTAAAGAGAAAAAAGTTACCCAAATTAGAAGCAACAAAGTCAGTGTTCCTGCTGAATGGGAGTGCTCCCGCCAATTACTAGCATGGAGAGTGGGCCCCGAAGGGCGAAGTCACACTGGCTGCATATACTCTTTCTTACTTCTCTGTGTCAAAATTTCATCATCTGCGCAATGGGTAACAGCACCTACTTCATCAGGTGACTTTTCCTTAGCATGTCAGTCTTTGTAAAGCTTGGAACACTGCCTGGATGGCACATGGCAAGCCTGTGTTCAGTTGACCAAAAGGTTTTATTCTGTTATATTGCCATTAAAAGACATTATAAAATGCTGTAAAATACTATTAAAAAACAAAATCAATCTCCGCAGTTTTTTGTCTTCCCTGTGATGAAGGTTTTACGCTGTCAGCTTAGAGTCGAAATCACAATAATCCAGGCTTTTTATTTAGCAGTCTGTGAAATTACATCTCTATTAACAGTTCCAACTACAGACTACAGACTGAAGGAAGAAAGGTAACCACCAGCACACCACGGGAGTGACATTTCCGAAGACTCCGCCACCACCACGGTAGTCAGCGGTAAAAGGGACTTTGAATAAGTACAAATTCACAGACTGGGGGGGAGAGGGGGAGCCAGACTAGAAGAGCTTTGCCTCACAAACTAGAGCCTGGATTTTCAAGCGTGAGAGGACATTATGAGATGCACATATGCCGTACATATCTGAAATCCTAGATGGGCCCTAATGACAAACAGCCTTGTTTTGCCAGTCCTTGGAAGAGAGACAGAGGAAGCTGTAATTTGGATCGACAGCCCGGGCTATCTAAACACATCCTCGGGACACTGAGGCCTCACCCCAGGATGAGTGTGAGGTCAACCATCACCACCAAACATATGGTCTTCTGTCACATGTACCAACACTGACCCATGTATTCAGACTCTGAATTTGGTGGCTTCACAAATGGTTTATCAAGCGGAAAAAACAAAAAAAAACAAAAAAAACACTGGGGTGCCTGGGTGGCTCAGTGGGCCTCTGTCTTTGGCTCACGTCATGATCCCAGGATCCTGGGATCGAGCCCCGCATCGGGCCCGCTGCTGAGCGAGGAGCCTGCTTCCCTTCCTCTCTCCCTTCATCTCTCTCTGCCTGCCTCTCTGCCTAATTGTGATCTCTGTCAAATAAATAAATGAAAAATCTTTTTAAAAAATTATTTTTAAAAAAGGGAATGAGAGGCCTTTTCATATATGCTGTATTTCTTTCTAGGAGGAGCTAAAGGCCATGTGCAGTATTGTCACGTGTTGACGGATTATCCAGGTAAGAAGGTGATGGATGGTTCTATCTGTCAACTCGTTTACATACTGTTAGATAAAGCCAACTCCACTGGCTTCCAATATGGGTAAAATGAGCAAGCACTAAAGCAATCCTCCTTCCCTAGACATTTATCAGACCTGGACACTCCTCACTAGGGTGGAAAGAGACTTAAAAGACACCAAAGATTACCAAACTTGAACAGAAAGCAGGTGATTAACAGTTTACACTCAAACAGAAATTTCCACGTATTCTTTGAAAAGTCACTGTCACAACAATATTTAAATGCAATTCATACTGAGTCATGTTTCAACAGCAATACCGCTTATGTCACACTTCAGTATTTGCCAGAAATTACGAACAGTTCCTGGTGCTAGAAAACACGGTAACAAACCAGAGGTGGCGTGAGGCAGTCAGAGACACAGCAGCGGATGAAAAGGAAAAGGTGTGCCAAGGTCCAATGATATAAGGCCTGTGGCCACCCTCCAGCACGTCCAGTCGAGCCCACGTCGGGGGCAGGCAACCCTTTTTCCTTCTCGCTTTCATGGGATCCGCAGAAACCCCTGACCACAGAGCATCAAATGCTCAACACAGAATATTAAAGGTTTCGGCACACCGTTCTGAAGCTTGACATTCATCTCCATTAACACTTAACTACACGTTTCAGCAAATAAACATCAAATTATTCCCAAGATAAACACTGGTAGGTGTTAGTTGAAAGGGAGAGACGGGCGGCTCAAGCTTCGGCAGTTTCTTTGAAGTTTTATTTTGGTTTCAATAAAAACTCGGAAAGCCAGCTATGTAAACTGGGTTGGCTGGAAACAGCGACCACTCTTCCCGTGTAAGCAAGCTGAAATGGCGAGAACCAAATGAATCTGCTAAGATTTTAAGGAGAAGGAAAAGTCCCGAGCTGTTCTTTTTAATTAAAAAAAAAAAAAAAAAAAGGCAACTTCAATAAATAGAAAACAGAAGGGCTCCTGGACAACAGAGTAAGTAAATTCACACAAAATATTTCAAGTCAAAACCAAATAAAGTGGCAATCGAAGTGCCAAGTTGAAAAGACAGTAATTCCCCCCTAATAAGCCTTTACGGAACTACACAGCCTTCTCTCTCTCTCTCTCTCTCACACACACACACACACACAGAGTGCTACGCTCTGGTTTGGGGACTCGAGTACCCCGACTTGAGAAAGCAGCATCAGGGAACCCCTAGCCAGAGTCAGGTGACAGAATCCTCATTCCCGTGGGTCCACACCTGTAATGCCTGCAAGTTGAACCACAGACTTCAGCAGTTTTCCTTCTCCAAAATGAAAACTACCCAAGTCACTAAGATTAAGGACTATGTAGTCTGTCTTTTACTTCAGAAAAGCATTCCAGATGAGCTCAAATGAAGGTTCTTCATGTCCCTCATCACATAACCTTATCAGTCCTTCAGTCTTTGTTTCAACACTTTCATGAAGAATCCTTGGGTGTTTCTGGAGTATGGCTGGGAGATTCCATGAACAAGCTTTCAAGTTCTACAGAAAAATCCCAGCCTTTGAAAATTTCAGGGGAATTACACAATAAGACACCAGCTTTTTGGATAACCAGAATTGTGATGTATTTGTATCAAGACTGCCTGTTAGCAATTTTTTCTTAAAATATCGACCTAATGGGAGGTGTGCATTAATCGTATTTAACTACTCAGCCTCTAGATACCAGAATCTATGACTTCATATAAATCTTCAATTCCTATTACTAAAATATTTGTTTTTTCTTTAACAGGTTTTTAAACTGAACCCGTAAGACCCACTTTCAGAATATATTAAGCAGCCACTTAACGATTTAGGACAGAACGTTAACACAAAGGAACAACTGATTTCCTATTTACCAGCCGGGAAATTAGCTCTCTGAATAATGTGCCCAAGATCACCACCAATGTATACACTGGTTTAATACCTGTAATAAGAAGTCACTTTTGCTTTTCTCCCTGGAAGGTGGAATAACCTCAAGGATTAATACGCTGATTCACATTGAGGAATTACTCTGGGCCACCTACTGCCCGAAGTTCTAGAAAGACTGCACTGAAGCAGACAGGGTTCCCGTGACAAGTCATCACTGGTCAAAGAGCCATTACAGATGGCAGGTGTACAAATCAGATGGGAAGCTTAAGGCCAGAGGCATGGTAAGAGACTGACTACCAACCCTGCCCTAACTTTGTTGAGATTAAAAAGAAAAAAAAAAAAATCACGTTCGAGAGTCTCAGCTACTTCTGTAAACTCTTTGCAATTTAGGAGTCCATAAAAACCAGCACTTTTGGGCGAAAGGGACTATACATGGAGGGAAATAGAATTCCTGTAACAAAATATTAAGGGAAAAATAATCTGTTGCCCTCCCTAGCACTACACACTTACCCAATTCATGAAGAAGCTCTACATGTTTTCTCTGTACAGAGATACCCCTTTGTATCACAGGTGATGTGTAATTTCAGAGTTGTTTCCATGCACCCCCAATTTGTGTTCCTAGGGGTTACTTCGCTCTCCGGAATAAAGGACAAACACCACTTACACCTTAGATTCAAGAAGTCAGCTTCCCTGGAGTAACAATTTGAAGGATCCTGCACACTGCCGTGAGCTTTCCCTAGAATCTTCTGGAGAGAACAACAGTAATTCTTCCCTCAGTGTCTCCAGCTGAGTACCCACCCCGCCAGTGCGGTTAGACAGACAGGTCAGAGTGCCCTGGGGACATTGCCCCAAGAGGTCCTTCAGGCACTGCAGGGTAAGGACACAAAGTATATTCTTACTGTGTTTTAATTACTAACTTTTTGGAAGGCTCTTCCTTCCATTTCTAATCCTTTGAGTGCTTTATTTTGGATGGAAATGTAGGATACATAAATGTCTTTTCTATCTTTAGAAAATTAAGACCTTTAAATGAAACAAAATCAATCCTGAATTCCACACGCTCACAAGTGATATTCACAGAAAACTCAGCAGTTGCCAACTGAACTTGGGAGTATCTCACATGGCTTAGTCGAGTGAAAGAGGCGGGTCCAGGGACACACAGGTAGAAAAGAGAAAAGGTAGAATCAACGGCTGTCTCACGCATCTAGAGACCAACACTTGTCTCACTGTGATTACTGGTGTGCTTGTTTGCCTTCCCCAGCTCTAAGCTCCTTCAAGGAAGGACGCCGGTCTTTGCATCTCCCAGCTCATTCAATAAACAAACAGTAATTCTGCAACAGTTGGATGTGGTTTGCATTTTCCCATGTTGTCTTTAACAGCAGATGAATCCCACATCGGTTGCTCATTCGAAGGGCTTTTCAGGAGCTTGGTCTCCACACTGATCTTTAAATAAAGGATACATTCACCACAAAAACAATATTTGTATGTTTTAACTATATATATGTGTGTGTGTGTATATACATTATATATAGTTTTTTTACTTATGGCTGCAAATGTGTCAGCGTGCATCACGTGCCATCGACCCCCAAAAACATGTTTACAAAGCAGAAGAGGAGGAAGGGGAAGTATGTGCTCACGACAGCCAAAGACCGAGGCCCACATGAATTCCCTGGAGTTTGAAGACGACCAAATCTGAACACCCACAGCAATACTGCTTGGGCTTCCTTAACACAAGTCACATCATCGGGATCAAGGAAAAATAAAGGATGGAAATACCATCTAGGAAACTGTTCGGAAATACACAGCAGCCAGTTTGTGTCAGGACTCCTGCTCAACCACGGACACCACGTCCTGCCAGCTAATGCCACCTTCTGAGCACCTAACCTACAATGGGGCCAAGGGTTCCAAACAGAACATGAAGTCAGGGGGCCTCAATAGTGCCTAAGATAAAAAATTTACTGCAAAGAGTGACCACTGCCCTTCCTATTCCACTACCCAATTGAAATCTAACGGGCTTGACCTTAAGGATGAGACCACCTCCAGCTGTGCTCTCCCTTTTCCTGATGGCTAGCTCCTCTTGATGGATGCAGAAGTGCCCTTCTGGAGGCCGAGCTGAGGGGCGTTAGGGGAAGGTTACAGGTGCAGAGAATGCCACTGGCTAATCCATAAACTGAATTCATTCAAAATGAGACCCCTTAAAGATGAAGTATTGATTTAATAGCATTAGTAGTAAGTGTGTAGGGTATAAATCACACAGAGGGTCTCGCAGCCCATCCTCAGCTCACAAATGTAGGCAACGAAGACTGTGATCATCTCAACTACAGCCTTTAATACATAAAAAGAAACCTGTTACAGGAAGAATTTTGCAAATGAAAAGATCAATATCCAGAAACATTTTAGGATGAGTAAATTATTTCTGTCAGACACAAGTTTACCGAAACCCTGCATTATTATTTCTTAAAGATTGATTTGAAAATTGATTTTACATCGATGTAAAAAACTACCAACATTTTTTTTTTATTTAATAAGAATCCCATCAGTACAAGACTCAGCTTTAGGAAACTAGGCACAGATCTGTGAGAGATCTCAAGAGTTGACGGTATTTATTGCTCTAAACATCTTAGTTTCAACTAAAGCACAGCGCTCCTGGAGGCGGCTATGACAGTTGAATGTTGACCATCAAGCAGAGTATGAAAATGAGGAGGGGAAGGGGGAATTACAAGTGCTTTCTTAACTGTGTACGCCCCACCCCCTAAAGGAAACACTATGATGTTTGCTAAAGGTTCATTACCAGCTGGTTCCTGGACTTGAAGGCAAAACAAATAATATGAAATACGCCTTATTTGTTTGTATAGAATGACTGATGCCAAGTGGCCAAAGGAAACATGCCTTTCCATGCATTCAGCCCTTCCTGCAACCACAGGTTCTGAGCCAGAAACTTGACATCCAACGAGGAACGAAGCAAGCTGCAAGCTTCAAGCTTGGAGGATGTACAAGTTAGAGTAAGTGGTTACAGCACAGAATCGGGGCTGAACTCACTTTTACTTATTATGATCAACTAAGGCGTGAAGATTTAAAACCACACACCATCTGGGGGGCCTAACACGCCCAACTTCACAGGGGCTGTTAGGTAATGCATTAGTTAAGTTGTTCAGTCCTGACCGATCCAGTGCGAACCAGGATTCCATCCAGGCACTTGGAGGAAAGGAAGAAGAAGGTACCTGTAATCAGCCCCAGCTTTCCCCCGCTGTGCTGTATTTCCAGAAAGATTCCACAGTGTAATGGTGCTTTGTTTCTCACCAATAATACAGTTTCATTCTTCCTTGGAGACCCTACCTAGGGAGGAGGCTTACAGGGCATAAGCCATTAGTACCAATTATTCGTAATGTCTCGGGGCTTTAGAACAATTACTACTAAACTTACTGCCTCGAAACAGGATAATTACACTAATTGGAGTTCATCAGATATTCATCTTCCTAGTAAGCACAACAGATGAGGTGAAATTTAGTGTCCATAAATGAAGCCCTTTCTGCTGCCAAAGGTGATTTTCAGAAGAAAGATAATGTGCAGTAGGCAACCTCGTACACTGCACAAACATGGAGTGCCTGCCATCAGAACTGTCCTAGAACACGGTTATGGGTCAACAAAACCAATATATTCCTGCCTTCTGGTCTCTTCATCCAAAAGAGTGGAGATACTCAATAATCACATCCGTTTCCGTCAATGCAAGAACAAAAACACCAAGTGCTCCAAGAGATGTGGGGACAGGCAGGGGAGGCATCTCTGAAAAAGCGGCATTTCACTGAAGAATACTTGGACAGTGGGAAAAGAATATTCCAGGCAGAAGAGAGTAGGCAAGAGGCAGCATGCAGCACAGGGGGAACCACGTGGGGGGCCATATGGCCGAGAACAGAGGGCGGATGAGAGAGAAGCAGGAGGGAGTCTGAAGAGGAAACTAGAAGATAAATGTGCGGGGACTTGCAGATCAGCAAGGATTTTTATAGTTTATTCTAAGTGGACCAGAAAGTCATGATATCAAGTCTTTGGCAGAGGGATGCCATGTTCAGATATAGACGAGTTATCAGGGCGGTCATCAAGGAGAGGAAGAGAAGCTTCTGCGAGGTTCACGGCTTAGAGTAGAGGCTACTGAACAGACGGAGAGACAGTGACACGGCGCACTTCAGAGCTTTGTTACCAGAAGAGCCCAGTGTTCAGCAATGAGAGGAGAAGGGACCGGCCAAGAATGAGCGCTCAACTGCGGACCACGGACATCTGCTTGGAAAGAGACGTTGCATAAATTAAAGAGTTAAAATTAAAAATTCTACTACTTATGGCACATTCTATGCAGAAAGTAATCTAAGCTTTTAAAAAGAAACTAAAGAGCACCAACTTTCAATTATTTTAGGGCCCGTGGTTTATCCTGTCTGATAAAACGGAATTATTATATTCAATTTCGTGGTGGATTAATGAAGTAATATTTTTATTGCTGTAGTTAACACAACATGACGTGACCTGAAATTTTAAACAGCCAAGGCAATGGCTGAATCATTCCAGAGGGTACCTCAAACACGGCACATTGCTTTTGTAGAAAGAGTCTCTCCCAAGTGTGACATTCAGCGGAGACAAAACCCCACCCCACACCCACATTTGTTGAGAATGTCCCTCAAAAAAATCCCCTCAGTATCACTACTTGTTTTACTGCTTGGAAAGACCCAAAATTTATTAGCCTTGATGTCAGCAGTCATCAAGACTTTGTAGGATTCCTGACACTTCTTAATTTTCCACCTGCTAGAGTCCCACTGTATGGTAAATCTTTCATTAGATCTCTACCCACTCCTCCCACACCTGCCTTTGTTAAAACCCCCGTCTCCCATCACCTCCATCTATTAAAACCTGCTCCATGGTAAGATTGTGTGTGGTGAATCCCTACCAATCCCTATGAATTGGTAGGCTTATCCCTACCAATAAGCCTTGATGCTAGAAGAGGATTTCAAATTGGCCAATGCATCTGTTCAACTCTTCCGTCTACAGTAAGGTCTCTCTGCCACGGTCACTCTTGGTAGGAGCTTTCTAAAGAGAGCCTTCCCCGAATAACTCCATCTTCATTTACTCAAGACTAGCTAGTTCTTTACACTGTTCTAAGGAAATCTTTTTCTCACTCCTTTGTTCACTCTCTTGTCACATTTGGGTATGTGGACATCCAAATGGGAAAGCCTTCGGGCAGAGGCAAAGAATCATGATACAAGGCTGTCTGGCCACGCGCGAATGGTGACCAGTTGGTGGCAACAGCTTAGGGCACTGTGTTGAGGATTCATTCCAAGGCCCCTGGCATGGACCCAAGTCCATCACGCACACAACAGAGGGGACAGGATCTGCCTACACCCTTTGCCGCCCCCAGGACAATGATGCCACAGAAACAGGACTTTCGAATCTTATACCAGGTTTGCCATTCTCTGGTGATGTGACTCTTGGGGAAGATTAACTTCTCTTCATCTCATGTCAAGTGGAGGCTCTTATGTTTGCCCCCCATGGGTTGGTGAGGACCAAGCCAGGGGCTCAAGCACTGTTGATTCTCTCCACTCTCCTCCTCGAGGGTAGCAACCGGTGAAGCAGCTTTCTGCATAGGACTTTCAAACGCTCCTCACTGTTTCTTAATACCAAGCACGAGTTGTTACAGGTTGAGCTGTGTTTCCACACAATCCATCCACTGAAGCTGTAACCTCCAGGACCTCAAGATGTGAATGTATTTGGCGCCAGGGTCTCTCAACGGGTGATGAAGCTAAAATGAGGCCACTGGGGTGGGTCTTCACCCAGTGGGACTGCTGTGCTTGGCAGAGACACAGGGACAGGTGTGTGCCCTCGAATGCAGGAGGACCCAGCTAGAGGGCAGCTCTGCAAGCCAAGGAGAGAGACTCTGGAAGAAACGAAATACACCGACACCTTGATCGTGAACCCCCAGCTTCCATAAACTGTGAGAAGAGCAATTTCTGTTGTTTAAGCCATGCAGCATGTGGTATTGCATAATGGCAGCCAGAGGACATAGGCAGGAGCACAGCACTGGTGTCTCCTACAGTCCCCGGTACCCCTTCCTCTGTCACATGAACCTCAGACGGAGGGAGCAGTGGGGATCCACTGACAAGGCGTCACTGACCCTTGACCTGCCACAATGTAGTTTTGCTTACTTTTTGTACTTACCAGAAATCCTGCCCACACACAGGGAATCCAGACACTTCTAGAAGCAGAAAAGGATTGGGTGTTTCCCCTCTCTCCGGCCAGACACATGGCTGCAAAATGACCGAACAAAAAACTTCCAAGTACAGCCCCTTCCTCCTTTTCAGAACCATCTTATGCACCATCAGTATTTAACAAGGAATGCCACTGCACAAGTGCCCCCCCCCCCCCCCCCGCTCCCTGCAAGACCGAACTGCTTCCTTGGGTCGGGAGATCCTTCAGCAGGTTCTCAGAATCAGATTTAACTGGAACAATGAAACCTAGCACTCACCACAGTGCATTGCAACATTCTAACACCTTCCTGTAAGCAGTTAGATGATTTCTCTACCAGGTACACTATGCAAACAAGTGCTTCCGTGCCAGGGTCTGCCGAGTTAGCCTTGTCACGTGCAAGACTACCAACTGTCTACATGCCCTAAGGGGTTGGGTTGGGTTTGGTGGGGTTTTCCACCTCTATCTCCCCCAGGCTACATCCTCTTCCAACACTAATCATGCCCAACTCGAAACTGCCTTCCAGTTTTGGGGTTGTTTTTTTTTTCCACTCCCCTTAGCGACCAGAGTCACATTTTTTGCAGTATTACATCATTCTGGACTTCTCTACCCTTTATCTGAGATTCCTGGCTACCTCACTATAGAAAGGAGCGACAAAAGATTCTCCTTTGGTAGAATGCCTAGCCTATGGCAATCAATACAGGAAGGAGAACTGAAAATAGGAGGCATTGGCTTAGAGAAGGCAAGTTAAAGGGGAACATGAGTTCATCTGTCCTAATTTGCCAACTGCTCCCTCTAACCAATACCTGCTCTCCCGAGCATCCTAGGATTTGTCGCCGGAAGCAAGGATACAGTCAGAGATTGTGCTAGTATGGACAGCACTCAAGTTCAATGTCTAACAAAGTGGTATTTTATAAAGCAGAAGGGCTAACGGACAGGGTTGTTTGGATGTGGGGGAGCGAAGTGAAGCCTATAAACACTCATATTCACTTTTCCAAAAATTCACTTTTTGTAACATTCCCTGCACTCAGAGTTGGTAGAAAGTTAAACATGAGGTCTTAGAGATACTAGGAAAACTTCTTTCCCACCGTGTTTGTTCCACTGAAAACGACCGCTCTTACCTTACTGAAATCATGTGTTTTAATTCCCTTGGGGCCATCAGGGGTCTCCCAGGATGACCTCCACCCTAAGAGACTGTAGTACAGGTGAAATAAAGCTAAACTCTCTGGATGGCGGAAACAAAGCCAGTTAGAACACAAAAGGCGGAGGGGAATGGAGTGAGCTATTAATGTTTTTGTCTCTTGCGGCAAAGAAACCTTCGGGGTGGCTTTTCGATCATGAGCCCACCCCTGCATTGGAGGAGGGAGAAGAATGACATTCAGATGGTAGTCACGTGAAGAAACACTTAACCTGAGAAAACATTATTAATCTTGTATTAACCACCTTGTGAAGAACAGTGTTACAAACACCTGTTCCTATTTGTCTGAAAGCCAAGCACTGGAAATTCTAGAACCGCGTGGGTTTCCAAAGTCCAGTTGGGTGAGCCCTGGGAATTCAAGGCTTAAGGTCTGGACAAAGGATTATCAGGGCTACCGAAGAAATCTGAGCACAGTCTAACAAACTTCCCTGTCAACAGGGCGTTACTGGTTACTACTCATTGCTCGCTGAGGTTGGGTGACCAGGAGAAGCCTCGGGAGCTATTGTCACCACCAACTGTTGAGATTCTTTTTTCCTTAAGAAAATGAAGCATCCAGAGAAGATTCCAGACCACCTTATTTAATCATCTGAATGTCTTTAGTAAACGCCCACGTGGTCACGTCTCCTTACCCTACCTCCTTGATGAAATGCAGGATAACGGAAGGCAGAAAGGTATCTCTCATCTTCCCGCCTACAGATCACTGACTTCTCTAGATCTGCCTTTTCCACAACCATCTCAAATATGCCCAAGGCGAATACAGATGCTGCTATTCTGTACTCAACAGCTGAGAACATCTGTAAAGGTCAAAGACAGCAAACATTCCTCCAGCCCCTACAGATTTCTACAGGCCCAGAGAAGCTGAGATAATACTCCAGGAAGACCCAAGACCTTCCTTCTACATATCCTTAAGTAAGGCGGGAGGTTCTTACAGTTACTAGATGGCTGCTGTTGTTTTCTCTTTTGATACAGTGTTTCCCCAATTAATTGGTGTTACTATTTAACTTGGCTATTCCATTAGTCTGTGTGGTAATGGTGTTTTGAACAGAGGTCAACAGGTAAGTGAAGTGGGTCTGTTCAAAATCGATTTGCCAAGCAATCTAGGAAACTTGTAATTCAGAAGCTCAACCAGCAAAGCCTGGTCTCTAAGGTCTGTTTCTTCGAGAACTTAAAAAAGAGGTTTTCACTTGGATTTATTCTGGGACTGTATTTCTGACCTACGAAACTGTAGTAATTAAAAGCACTACTAAAACTGTGAAGTCACTTCCATATTGCGGGCTTCCCTGGGAAGAACAGAAATTCACCAAAGCTTATTCTCCACTTATTGAAACGTCTAAACAGATCACTTAAAATAGGAGATGAAAACTGCATCTCATCAGAGGTAAACTTACCACGGTTTCTCGGAGTGCAAATCCACGTATTTTTATAAGGCTGACAGAAGTTTCAAAAGCCTGATTATTAAGCCTTACAAAATGTTTGCAACAACTTAAGTACCGTATTAAGTGCCGTATTTTCATGGCTACTTCAGAACCTTGCGGCACTTTCAAATCCTCTAGTCGGTCCCAATACTATAAATGGTAATTCTAAAGAAAAACAATTAAACCTCATGTTTTATGTACCTCTCAAACTAGGAGGCCAGATAACACTAGTAATAAAAGCTGGTGTCCATCTTTCTCCACAACATTGTACACTGGATCTGCCAAGACACTCTCAGCATCCCCAGCGTCCAATTCTGGATTGTTCCACTCATTTTACAGCACCCCCCCCACCACCAACCATGAGTCTAAAGCCAACTGGCTTTCTTTTCAACTGTGTACCCTCTCTCTGCAGCCCCCCAAGCTAGCACCCGGTTCATTTAAGGAGGGAAACAAAGATATTGACACCAAAATTTAGTTTTATTAACCAAGTTATTTTAATGCATGCCATAAATGCTTTGGCCTATGAAGGAAGTCACGTGCCTATGACGCAAGAAGAAAAAAGAGATAAGCTGAAGAGGAAAGAGGGCATGCAGCTAGCAGAACAGCAGGGACTCTCCGCAGACAAGTCCCATCAGTGGGTCCATCAAAGGCAGAAGAGATGGTTTCTGCAGAGGCAGGGATAAGAGGATGGGCAGGAACAGACACCCAGGATCAGGACTGGATTTTCAAAAAATGGTACCAGGGTACAAGCATGGCAGGAATTTAAGTTGCAGAAATTGAGTAAGAGTTTGACTCAATTCCACAGAAGGGAGGGGCAGCTGGAGGAAGGCTTTGTTGGGAAATAACCTGGTTTTCCACCCGCCACTAACCAGCTCAAGACTTTTGAGTAAGCCACCGACTTTTCTAAGATCCTTCTGAGCTCTAAAGTGTCGGTCATGAGCTTTCAAACATTCTGTTAGGATGACACAAGGTATTTACAAAAGGCTGAGGCTAGGGTAGCCAGGGTAGTAGTATTTAAAAGCAGCCACCAAACTCCCCTAAATGAATCCTGCAGAGGCAGAATGAAATGGGTTCACAACGTTGGGATTCAGTCTGTTTCTCGCATCAGGCAACGCTAGGTACGGAGCAGGAAGGGGGTCAAGTAGTATCTTGATTAGTATCTCAAGGGCAGAATTACAAGGAAGGCATTCGAGCACTTATTTCCACCAGTGAAGGGTAATAAGGAAAGTGAAGGGGCCAACCAAAGTCACATCCATCTAAGAGTCCTCACCACCACCACCACCATGACCATCGTCATCATCATCATCGCCATCCAAGAAAAGGAGGACTTAAGGATATTAGCTCCTGTTCACTCTAACAAGAAGCATTTCTAATCTACAGGTCAACTTCATGTATTCAGTGACTAAATATTTATTCTGCATCATATCTCTCCTAGATAAGTAATTTTTCACTGAAGAACTTAGGACAACTCTCTCTAAATCCAAACTGAAAATGCTGATATGTTAGGAGGTCACCCCTTTATCCCACGTCCATCTGACGTAAGATAAAACGTCCAAGGCTTAATGGAAAGTACAGTGTAGCACTGGGGAGGAGAGGGCCATCAGACATGGATTTGAATTCTAGCACTTTCTATTTGCTTTACAGTCTTACCTACATTATGGAGCCCTCCATTTTTTATTTACTTCTGGGTAAAATTCATTTTATGGTTTGTTTCAGGGGATGAAATTCAATTAGAGAATATGATATACAGGAAATACCAACAAATGTCCTCCCCCATCCTTCAACTTCTCCAGATTAACAGCAAAAAAAAAAAAAAAAAAAAGCTTTCACTGAGGAAAACTTTAAAAGACATAACATCCATATCTAAAACCTTTCCTACAGTGAACACCTGACAGAGGAGAAAATAAAATTTCCCTCCTAAATCCCTAAGATTCAAAAAACTGTTTTTAAAAAAACTAGAAAACGATTTAACTAGGACACCTGGGTGGCTCAGTAGGTTCAAGTTCCTGCCTTAGGCTCAGGTCATGATCCCAGGCTCCTGGGACTGAGCCCCACATTGGAGTGTCTGCTCAGAAAGGAGCCTGCTTCTCCCTCTCCCCCCCACTACTCATTCTCTCCCTCACAGATATAATCTTAAAAAAAAAAAAAAAAAAGAAAGAAAATGATTTAACCAAAATGACAATGACTTTACCTTCACCTAACAGCAAAACTCAGTGTCCAGGAGGAAAAACACAAACCACTTGGGCAGAGAGCCCTGAATTAAAGGCCTGAAAGGGTCAGTGATCCCAGGATTCACCAAACCCAACTTCCTTTTTGCTTTTTTTAAGAAGCCAGGATGACAGGTCTCCATGATGGTAATTTCAAAAATTCTGTGACCAGGTAGGTGACAATAATAATACTTCCTGAATAATACACATTTTACTCTTGGCATGGGGTGGTAGGGATATTGGCCAAGTGTAAACCATGTGTCTTCCCAATTTTAAATATCAAGATTGGTTTATGTCGATCTTTGTACCAATGACTAAAACCCTCCTTTCAAATGCAGACAAGTACATCTTGTTCAGGACCCAACAAACTTCCTACTTCAAGGAATCTGAATGCATTGTGTCTACTTCGCAGGTCATCCAGTGTTGCCCAGATCTCAACCTTATCAAAACAGTAAACCTTTCTCTGATGCTTTCACTTTTTTTGGCCCCATTTTAAAAGCAGTTCAATACGGAGGCTGGGGTTGTCTTCATCGACTCAGTCTGAACTTCCGAAACTAGGCAACATATTCGAGGTATCATGGCTACACCTGGCGTGTTTTCCTAGACCACATACTTCTACGTTCTACCAACGTTCTACCAACTTCTGTCCAAGACCTGTTTGATGACCTCTTGGACAAGTATGTGAATAGCTAGAGACATAGAGGGAAAGCTGGTTTGCTCACCACTTTATGGTGACTGGGCCTTACAAAGTCATGCGGAATACATGAGACAGTGTCCTAGGTGTTTGATGATTTCACTTGATCCCTACAACAACCCAATAGAGTAACCCCCATTTTACAGATTTTTGAGGGTTGAGGCACAGATAAGTTAAGCAATTTACCCAAGGCCTCACAGCTAGTAAACAACCCGGTGAAGTCCAACTCTACCATACCCAACCCTCCAAATCAGGCTTTTCTAAATATCATACCCTTCACACCCTGTACAAGCAATGGCCGAAATATATTTCAAAGAGAAGTTTAAGCAACAAACCAGTGAAATCCAGTCCCTTTGAAAATATGAAGAAAAATAATTCAAAAAAAGTTCATAAAATGTCTAAGTGATAAGGAGGAAATACTGTGCAAATGCTTTGCCTTCCCCACTAAATGCCGTTTTCTATATTATCTTGAAATGTTTTCTTATGGCCTGGGCCCCTGGTGTGCATGCAGATTGTTTCTATTTCTAAATTTCCAAAGCTTTCAGGAATTTATTCCCAGACTCTGAAACCTGCTCAGTTGCAACCTCCCCTCACCAACAGCCTTAGCTAGTCAAAAAACTCTCTGCTTTCCTGTTTTTGTTCAAAAAAATCTGCCGCCTTTAGAAAGCCTGATTTTTTAGGTTATTTAAATCCTCAGGTTGCGGAAGAAGGAAAATCCACCACAGGACTCTCTCTGCATCCGTGTCAGCCGAATTCTGACTTCCAGGGGGGGACAAGAGAAAGCTGTTTAATCAGTGTTGCTAAGGCTTGTGCCTTTATTTTTTATTTATTTATTTATTTTTTAAGATTTTTATTTATTTATTTGACAGACAGAGATCACAAGTAGGTAGAGAGGCAGGCAGAGAGAGAGAGAGAGAGAGAGAGGAGGAAGCAGGCTCCCTGCTGAGCAGAGAGCCCGATGCGGGACTCGATCCCAGGATCCTGAGATCATGACCCGAGCTGAAGGCAGAGGCTTAACCCACTGAGCCACCCAGGCGCCCAGGCTTGTGCCTTTAAAACTGCAATTTAACTATATCCTGGTAAGAACTGGATTCCATATGGTCCTCTACTTTCCATGTGGTTCACTGGACACTTACCTAGATGTCTGTCTTAATAGTGATGGAGGGAACAGCATTCAACAGAAATCTTCCTTTGGCAGGCTGGGAGCATCTGTGGCTCTAGGACTACCCCCGTATTTTCCAGTAAGAATGTAAATGCCATCTCTCAAGTTACGTAAGCAGCCATGGGAAATTCAATGAGGGTGGCTACCCTGGTTTCATTCAATCCACTTTTGGGCAAATTCCCATACAGTGTCTCATTAAATTTCAAATATGTACATGTATGAGAACAGTAGCTAGTAATTATGGTATTTGAGCATCTTTGAAACTGAAATATCTGATTTCCAACTGAATACACTGAAACCCACAGGTCCTGACTAATCAGCATGGGACAAAAATACAGCTCAACATACAGAAAGAGTTAGTGATGACAATCACACAACCGTTGAAAATGAAGAGTAAGAAGTCAAGTAAGAAGTCAAGAAGCCTCCGAGAGCTAGCCATTGTGCTTAGGCACATTTTAGCTCTGTGTGTGGTCCTTATTACGCGAGAAAATAAGAATTATTACCCCAATGGTACAACCAAAGTTAAGTTAAATTCAGAGAGGCTTGAAGTCATTTGCCCACAGTGGTTTAGTCACTGTCTTTAAGTGCTTTCAAACCAGCTCCTTTCCACTGTGCCTTAGGGAACCAATCCCAGATGTACCTTCTCAAAACACACTGAGTACTTTATCTTTGGGGGAAAAAAAAAAAATTCTGGGATCATCACAACTCAAAGCTGTTTCCTGACTATTTATCTACCATAATTAAGCCAAAGAATAAAGTTCATGTTGCACTGGGTTATCTGAAGTCTTAAGACACTAGAATAAATGGAAAGGATTGGGTGGGCTGAGAAAACTTGATGGAAGCCTAGATGCTGTGGCACCCACTTCCCAGAGAACAGCTTGCCTACGTCCTCCAATTTCCCTTAGCCGCAACTTGGCTTCCAGTTCACCAGCTAACATGGTCATTGAGATGTCAACCTTTGATAAAGAAGATGTAAAATGAGTAGGTATAATTCCATGTAAACTACAGGCCTACGCACATCAGAGTATTTCTTTCAATAGAACCAGACACCAAAAGCAATGGCTTCTGACACGGTAGTTGGCAAAGGCCTTTTCCGGATTTTTTTTTTTAAACAAAATTTTAAAAGAGGTCAGAAAAATAAGACAGAACAATTTCATAAGTCCTTTATTTTGTAACCATTGTTTATTACAGCTTTTCAAGTTCAGTGGCGTTTCACCTGAGTTTTTAAGCCTGTAAATGAACATCTTAATTTAAGATGTTCGAGGCAACCCGTATGTTTTACACTGCTAGAAACTGGAAATGAGCTTCTTAGGACACTTGCTACCTAGGCTCCCACATTGACATACATGTTTAGAAAGACCAAAAATTGATTATTTTCCAAAGACCAGTATGAAGCACTATAAAGTACCCAAAACCATATAAAATTCTACACCAACTAGTTTAGCTTATCATTAATAAGATTTTATTTTACCACATATGTATGTATATATAATGTGTATATATGAGCATGTATATAATGCATACACCCATGTGCACTTATGTGGCACCTTAAAAAATGTTTGGATTTTTTAAGTTTTTACAAAACTACTGTGTATAACACGCAGACATCCATTTTTACAGCATTTCACAGTGACCCAATCTCCCCCAAACCGAAGCTTTCCACACTTTGCTTATCTGACCACGGAATAAAAATGGTTTTTAAATTGTTCTTAATGTGAATTTGTTTAAAAAAAAAAAACACACACACAAAACTAAAGAGGCAGAAGACATCACATCTTCGACTATAGTATTATGTGTTCTGGTAAATCCAGTGAAATTGTAAAGATGCCTCCAATGACAGAGAGCCACAGCCCTTGGCCACAGCCCTTCCATCGGACATTCAAATTAGGGTGGTCCAGCAGGAGAGAAGATTCTCTTCCGTTCGCCATAATGAAAGCATGAGCACCAGTTAAAGACAAAAATGCCACTGCCCATATGCTTCTTGTTGGCACGTTTTTGTCAAAAGGCCCATTAGCTCCCTTGCTCCACCTGCTAAGGACGGCCAAAAAACTAACGAGATAAAAGAATAAGGTAACTGATGTTTTTTCCAAATTCAGTTTAAAAATCAACTTGCTTAAAAACCTACGACTCTCTGAATTTGGAACATATTAGCATATATTTGCTATCCAAATCCATCTATATTCCAACTCACTTCTCCCTCAAAAACATAATCTAAAGGGGAAAGAAAAAGAAAAAAACTGCAGATACCCCCCTAAACTGTAATAAGCCACCCAATACGAAGGAACAGAGTGGGTACCAGCCAGCTATCCTACCAAATATAGGTTCTGATATATTAAATGTGATCAATATCAATATCCCCTTATTAAAAGGAACAAAAGAGATGACTTCCATTTGCCTGCTCGATGTCGTCCCACCAGGATGTACGGAGAATACTTAAACATAAAATTCTAAACGGGCCATTGCAAAAATACCGTATTTAGCTATTTTATATCCGTAAGTCACCTTCTGGATAGTAGACTAAAGTAGCCCCCAAAACCCAAAAGAAATCTAAATGTGCATAATCTGGATAATACACCTTTTTTTTTTTTTTAAAGAAAATTGACCATCAAAGGTATATATATCATGGCTTCTTTTAGACAGTACAGAAAAGAAAAAAAAAAGAAATAAAGAAAAAAAGAAAGAGAAGCATTATGAATTCCATCAACCATCTTCACCCCATCAGCCCTAGTTGCCTTCTTCCTCCTTTCTCCCCTACCAATGATTTTCACCTCCATGGGGCTGGCCTTTTGGGATCCCTAGTGAAACAATGAGGCAAGAATCAAGAAGAAAAACAGGGTTAGGATTCTGACAAGGTAACCATTTTCTCTGTTCTGGGTTTTGTAGGCCATCTTGTTCCTATAAACGCCAAAATGTCTTAATTTCTCCCAAGCAGTGACACTAGGGGCAGACAGCCACTGTCAGTTTTGAAACCAATGTCCCTTAATCAAAGGATCAGCAGCAAAAAAAATCTGTCAAATGGTTAATTGATGCAAATCGAGGGCCACCATCACTGCAGTGCAATAAGCTACAGAAAAAAAAAAAAAAAAAAAAAAAAAAGGACAATGAAGAGTACTAGGAAGGAAAGTTAACAGGGTTCGGTCACAAAAATATTTAAGCCACAGTGTGCTCTCATCACCAAGGACCATCTTATTTTTCGTCAACTGAAATCACTAAGAAAGCAAAAGACGCAAGGTGACCTGGAAAAGAAGACACACACACAGAGGGGGGAAAAACTGTCATTTGTGTCCAAGGATTTCACGCAACATTTAGGGCAACCGCCTTTGTTCCTCGGCTTCAGAAGGGAGTGGGTGGGTGGGTGATGGAGAGATCAGACGCGGCTGCCGGGGCCCTCCACACCCTGCTCTCCGGCGCATGCGCGAGGCCAAGACAAAGGAATAGGTAATTACAGTCCCGATTCATTCATTTTGCCCGCAGTACTGAGATCGGTTATCCCTGGCTGTAATCCCGGGGAGGGGAATCCACACCCCTACAGCCCAACGACCCCCTCGACGCTAACCTGTTCGGTTTTAACCCCCCGTACATGTGCTCGCGGCCTCGCGGGAGACCGAGGTGTGTCGACCCCGCTCAAGGTCCTAAAAAAATGCACCCGCGCGCGCGGGGCTGACTCCGGCCGGGTGAACACTACACCGGCCGAGGCTGTCCGCGGAGCTCGTTTCGCGGCGGAAATGTCTCTGGGGACGCCGATAAGGAGCCCGGCCGAGCGTTCGATGAATATTCATGAAAAGAATGCGGTTAGTAGCCGCGCGTGGCGTGTGCGAACGGATCCAGGGATTCGCCGCTTTTCTTTTTCGGGGGCGGGAGGCCGGAGGGAGGGCGTGGGGCGGGAGGCAGGCACCGGGCGTCGGGTTTCAGCGTTAGCGCTTTCGGCAAAACCTGCTAAACCCCAAACCTTCGCTCGCAGCGGGGCTGCGCCGTGGGGGCCGGCGCGCTGTCAGGTTCAAGCTCACACCCTCCCCGCCGGGGCCGCGAGGGGGGAGACGCCCAGCGCATCTCGGAACCCAAACCTCCGTAAAAATGAAGTGCTCAGACACAGCCCACAGGTTAGTGGGAAAGCAGGGCGGCCGCGTCCGAGGCTGCGGCTCGGCTCCGCTCCGATGTGCTCCGGGAGGCACGTCGTCGTGGGAACCTCGCGCTCCGTGGCCACCGCAGGCCGAGAGACAGGAGTCCCCCGGGTCAAGGAACCCCATTTGTGACACCAAAGAGGCACCTCCCTCCTCCGGATCACACCAGATCCCCGTATTCTCTCTCCCCCTTACTCCCGCCCCACCCCACCCCCACCCTCCATCTCAGGCAGCTGCGCCCCGCGCACCGAAGCGCTTTCTTTCGGGCTGTGAATGGTTCCGATGACAGATACGCTCCCTTCGGCCGCACACAACCGTCTCTTCGGGACTCAGTGCGTTTAAAGGGGTTCGCATTCGCCAATTTCCTCCTTAACGAGCAGCTTCCCTCCCGTTACCCACCCCCCAACTCCGTTTAGCAGACTCGCCACCCCCACACCCTTCCCACCCTGCAAGAGGCTGAAGCCACCCACCTCGGGGGGCCCCCATCCCCCCGAATCCCCGAAGTGCGGCAGGAGCCTCGCGGAGGGTCCCCACGGTGGGCGCCGTCTAATCGGGCCCGCAGCGCCCCACGCCCCCGGCCGCGGCGCGGAGAGAACAAAGGGCCTCGAGGTGGGGCGGCGGCGCACGGAGCCCCCGGGCTCCCGGCACCTCGGGTCCGCGGGGGCGGCGGGGCCTCCGGGGCGCGCCTCCTTACCGGCTCTGGGTGCCTGTGCCGCCCCTGAGTGAGCGCGGTGGCGCCGAGGGGCCCGGGTCGCAGGCGTCGTCCGGCGGGTGCCTGGCCGCAGGCGGAGGCTCTCTCCCCGGCTCGACGGCGGAGCCCGGAGCGAGGAGCGAGTTGGAGCGCTGCCGCCGCCGCCGTCGCCGCTGCCGCTACTGCCGCCGCCGCCGCCGCTGCAGCCTCTGCATTTCTCGCGCTCGCGCTCCCCCTCCCCTTCCTGCCCAGCGCCCTCCCCCGGCGCGTCCGCCCGCCCAGCCTCCCTCCTCCCGCGTACCCCGCCCGCCTCCCTCCCCTCCCCTCCCCTTCCCTCCTCTCCCCTCCACCTCGGGCCCCGCCCGCCTCCCTTCAACTGCGCTCCCTCCCGCTCCCCTCCTTACGTCCCGGAGGTCCCCCTGTCCCCTTCCCCTCCCCTCCGTCCCCCGTCCCTCCGGCCGGTTCATCTGCCCTCCAGGAGGGCTTCCCACGCCCTCCCCGGCTCCCTCCCCCCCCCCCCCTCCCGTCCTGTCCTTTCCCCCGCCCCCCCCCCCCCCCACCCAGCCCTGCGCCGCCTCCCCTCCCCCGCCGCGCCAGGGCTGTCTGTGGGCCCTTGTCTCTTCTCTTTCTCTCCATCTCAACCCCCTTTGGAATGGTTTGATAGGAAGTGCTCCGTCTCGCTCAGTCTTAAGGGGCTGCCTCGAGGTGATGAATGACGCCCCCTGCCACCTGCTACCCTTCGCAGCACCCTAATCCCGCTCGCGCGCGACGTCCTCCTGAGATTGCGATACCTGGACGGGCGGTGAGGGTGAGGGTGACCTGGTGGCTCCCCTCAGCCCATCGAGGCAGACGTCCTCGGGGTTGAGGGTGGCGGCTAACGGCAGGCAAGCCCGGGCGGCGCCCCGGCGGACCAGACGAGCTGGGCAGGCGGCGCCTTCGCACGCTGGGCTGAGCCTGGAGGTCTGCGGCTGGGGACTAGCGCGACCGCCGAGGTCCACCCTAGTGGGGCGGGCGGCGTGCCCCTGCAAGAATGCTCTCGGGACTTGGCGAGAAGGGAGAAGGGACAAGAGCCCGAGGAAAGGAACCGTCGGTGTTCTATGTCTGTGCTTTAAAAGGGGCAACCAATTCCCGGGAAGACTGGGATAGTGGAGGCAACCCTTCCCGGGCCGCCTAGAAGCGCACAGGTCAAAGCCGTGGCCAACCACCTACGACGTGCCGGGTGGCTTCAGGCACTGCCACTTTAACACCGGGACATAAAATAACCGTCAGGGTGGCGTTGCATACCCACCTTGCTTATCTATTGGCAAGAAGCAAATGCGAGAAATAACACGACAAGGCTTGCCACCGCAGCTGTTTCATTAGACAAAAGCCAATTTTACCTTCCCGCAACCATCCGAACCTTTGGAACTGTTATTTGCGGCATTTTGGCGCCCTCTGGCTGTGCTTGGATTGCTTTCCTGTTTGCCAGCACCCCAGCAAAGAAAGCGGTGGAGTTGCAAGTCCTCCTTCAAGGTGGATCGAGCCCCAGACCTGTGCGTGGATTTGGGGGTAAGGTTCTCCTCCAGAATCAAGAAGACAAAATGCCACCATATTTAAAGGCAAATTTGGCACTTGCCAAAGGCAAGTGCGTCCGCATTCCACTGAGGAAAGGTAAGTCCATTTTCAATTAACGGGAAAAAACTTAACAGAACTTAACTATATTTTAAATTTAGTGTCAACCCAATACTTCAACTTTGCTAGAAATTATGCAGGGGAAACACTAGACTACGGCACTGAATGGATATTTACAGTTCATATATGACCACAGCAAATTAAACACGTGTAAGCTGGAAATGTTCACTTCTTAACCAAAAGTGGATTTTAAAAAATGGTGATTTTGTTTCTATGTAGGTTTTTTCCCCCAATTTTTTCCTTTCCTTTCCTTTTTTTTTTGCCACTTAAATGAAATAGCAAAGAAGTAAATATAGTACAAGAGCAGGGAAGAAAATTTCAACTAGGGTTGCCTCCAAAGCATTTTATATATTTGAACATTTACGCTCAATAATTTCATATGTTCGATATATGTCCCTCATTGTAGAACAGCATTTGTGAGGCTATATATTGGTTTTCTCAACCTCCTATTTGGGGCCAGTAATTTTTTATTTTGGAGGGGGTGGGGGGGGGTTGGGAGGGAACTGTCCTGGCTCTGTTGGATGCTTGCCTCATTGCTGGCCTCTAACCACTAGTTACCAGTAGTGAGTATACATGCATGCGACACATACCATCACCACCACCACTAGCGTGACACGAGCTGGGACAGCCAAAAATGTCTCCAGATATTGCCACATGTCCCCTGGGAGGCAAAAATCACTGCAGTTTGAAAACTGCTGGGCTGTAAAATTTTAGGTCATCCCAAGCAGGCCTCTAAGTTCTTACTTTACCAAATCAAATGAGCAGTAGCGATTTTATTAAAGCTCAGGACATTTACTGAATGTATTTGTTAGGACATCTGAATGGTCATTTCATTAATATTCAGTTTTTAACTCTGTGATCTTTCAGATAATGTCAGTCATCCACAAACTAATAAAACTGTTGTGTTTGTGTGAGTGGCCTCTGAATGTTATCTTCTATTTTTCCTTAGTCCAATTTTTCAAAAAAAAAAAAAAAAAAAAAAAAAGACAATACAGAAAGAAATGTTTGTTACCTTTAGTGCTTCTGGTCAAATGTTCCTGATGGAGAAAACAAGCCTTTCAAAGGAGTGATTGGAAAACAGATCACAGGTTACTATAGAAATGGAAGGCAGAAGCTTACTCCAGTGAGACTGTGTCTTGTCAATTTTATCTACCATCAGATCTAGTTGTCCTTTTAAAGGATTTTTTTAAGGAATTCTTCTTTAATGAAACAATGATGTAATTGGTTGATAGGGCTATTTATTAATCCCAGAATTTGTACTCATGTATCACATGGTGACCGAAATGTTTCATCTCAATCCATTACTACATAAAATCCAATATGGTGATGTTTTTAGTCTGATTTTTAGTCATTTTTCTAACATCTTACATTATTAAGGTGCATGCTCTTGAAAAATTTTATAAACACACACCTAGGGAATTCATGAATAAGCATTTGAAGCTCTGGAGTTTAAAAGAAGTTGTTAACATTAACCATTGTGGACATCACTAGCTGCTTACATCCTAAACTAACGACTTGGATGGATAAGTTCAAGGTGCAATTTATGACAAACTTAATTACCTGTTTGACATGACACTCATGAAAATAAAAACTGCTTTACTCTCCCAATGGAATGGATATATTTTTAATAAACAAACCTGTACTTTCTGGGTTGTAAAATGAATTCTATTGTCATTTTCAATTGCCTGAATGATTTGCTTCGGTGAAAGATAAGGTGCATTATGAAACTACTCATCCGAAAGAGGAGGTATCCAGTGACTACTGATTTTTCCTGAAAGATTTGCCTAAGAATTGCTTGCAATATAATGGATACATTGTCACCTAAATTACTAGTCAGTTTCCAAGAATTTTAGTGGGTCTTCAGCTTTCCAAATTGTTATCCAGTGTGCAGGAGAGTAGGAAGTAGACCTCATCTCCCCTCCAGACCTCGCCCGCCGCTCCTCCTGGACCTCTCACATCAGCCACCCAGGCCTGGCATCTTCCTCACTTCCCCTTCCTTTTCTCCTAAATAGTAAAAAGAATTAAGACCCCAAATAAAAGATATGAACCAACATGAGTGAAACAAAAGCATGGTGACATGCTATCATTTGTGTTACCCCGGCTGCATTTGCTTGACGTCTTTCTGGCTAGCTCCTGTTCAAGGCCACTGTGGTCACCCAAGCTCTCCGAGACCCCCACAGAGGATTTGATCAGTTCAGCTCTGTGCCTAAGGACTGGGTGGATAACGGAATCTCTGTAAATGCTCAAAGACCTGACCTTCAAACTGCAAGCTTTATAAAGGCCAGACAGCCAAAGTGACATACAAAATTGTACAGCTTTGGTTCCCCCTGAAATATATTTATGATTTTTAATCAAAGGAAAATATTGGAATCTGTAAATGCATTTCATCTTTCTCTCGTCCTACACTCCAACCCTCCCGTGCTCACAACCTCACCATTCACATACCCAAGTGAAAGGCCTTCCTTTGTGTCCATCAGTGGTTCTCCAGCAGATGCCCTTTTGCTCCCCAGAGCACAGCTGGCAATATCTAGAGGCATTTGGGAGAAGAAGGTGCCAGGGGGTTAAGTGCTCCTGGCATCTGATGGGTAAAAATCAGCATTGCTGCTAAGCATCCTACGGTACCCCCAGAACAGCCCCAGAACCCGCAATTACCCAGTCTAAAATGCCCATAATGACAAGGTTGGAAAACCCTGGTTAAAAAGAGCATGAAGTTGGAAAAGACTTGATTTGTTTTAAGAGCACATTCCGCACGGGGGGCCCGCCCCTTGCTGTGGGTCAGGGTGTCTAGCCGGCAGTGGGGTGTAGACGAACGCGGTGCAGAGATATTCCTCTTAGCAGGGGCCCACCATGCACCCTGAGCCCTTCCCTGATGACCTTCCTTGACTGGAACACAAATCAGAGCAGTCGCTTCGAGAGCAGTGCTGAAAATTAACCTCCGGGATTTTGAATTCCAGTCTCTGTCCCTACACGCTGAGGAACTGGAAGAACACGACTTCACCTGGCTTCCCACTTTCAGCCTCCCCTTCCAGTCCTGTAAAACGTTAGCTCGGAAACCCGAGCAAGCATGTCTTTACTACAAAGCATCAGACTCGAACTGGAAGGAGCAAGCTGGCTTTGGCCCTCTGTCAAAAGGCATATTTAAAAAAAAAAAAAAAAAAAAATCTAAAAAACAAAAACAAAACCTCATACTCCCATTCCCAACTCCCTTCTCCCTTTTGAACACTGTGATTTCTGCCCCCTCCCCCCCTGCCATCCCATGGGCCCCCAGATACTTTTCTATTCACCTGCATTTTCTATTCAGGAAATACATCGAATCAATGATAAAGGGTGTTTGCTTGACTCACATACAAGGGCTTTTTCTAGACGGTGCCCACCTGTTTCTACAGACATAGGGCAGGGTATGAAAGCAGAGGGACCTCAGTCTTAGGAAAACAGTCCTTAATTCTTTGGCTGCCCTTCCCCCATAATCGCCTGTTAAAACCTTCAAAGAACAAGTTAGTTTTAAATAGCGTAAAGAATGTTGTAGAACAATTATTCACATGGCTCTATTTTTGAATAAGTGAGACGGAAGAGATTCAAGTATTAAATAGCATGAGCCTGAGGTCTAACCCGTTCCTTGTTACTACCTGCCTCTACTCTCAGATCAGCTCCTACTGGCAATTAAAATAGTTTTACTTCAACTCGGATGCAAGGAACGGTGCCGAAAATAAATTGCTAAGTGCAAAAGCAAGTTGCCAAACAGAATGCAGAGGATGCATATTTTTGGTTATAAATTAATTAAAAGATCCTGCCTTGCCTTCTTCTCCAAGTGCAAATATTGTCCAAATTCCAATATATTTAGCCAACTCTGCTTTTTGGATAGACTCCCTAAAATCCTCAGATAGATGCCATGACCCCCTTGTGTCTGGAGCACAGCAATCTCCGACCCAGATAAGGTCATCTCAATGTCAGAATGATTTCTGAGCTAGGGTACTTGACACAAAGCATCGTGGTCCCTGTCTTAAAGCATCAGTGTTACCAAAGGACTTGGAACAGAAAAGAAAAACAGTTTCATTGTAATTAAAATATTCATTTGATCAAAATCAAGCACAAAGAAAGATGTCAAAAACTTCTCAAGTACTAAAGCAAGTTGCTGAGCAGTACGGGAGGTATTGTGCCATTGCACTGTTACTGAATATGTGGGAAAATTCTGTGGGATCTTTGCCCCAACAGTTACCAGCATCCCGCACTGAGAGCTGGTGTCATTTCAGAAGTGGGTGCAGGGTTGCTCAGCTTTCTAACATGTTACACACTTGTGTGTTAAACGAGTACTTTTGCAGTGACCACTTATTATTGTGGACTCAGAGTATATAATTTGGTGTGTTGCTCGGGAGACCTGTGCTGCGCCAAGAAACCAGCACTCGGGGATTGCCTTCTCAGCAGCATTCCTGCTCTGTGTTTTTTTTTTTTCACACCATACTTCTCCTCCTTGTATCTTTCTGCTTCCTCACCTTTAAATGAGTGCTTTGATTTCGATGAAGAATGTGGCCTGACTCTCCCCCCTTTCGGCTGGGAGACCAGGTCTCTAGGAAACCCCGCCCCAGTCTACCCCGCTTCCAAAAAGCACCCCTCCCCAGCTTTTGAGGTGATTGCAGGGACAAGATGTTAGCCTAGCGTTAGCCCTTACTATATATGAACTTACTTGTGGCGTTGATGGTCCCATAATCACACCCAACACCCTGTTTTCTGTAAGTCTGTGTATCTGAGTGATCTTCTATTACGTAAATAGCATTGCTGCTGGTTCGAAATCACTTAAGCCTCGTATCTTCTACGAAGGCCAGTTACCCTCCTCTTTGTTTTTTACTCCTGACAGTGCTGCTGGGACAACTCTAAACACACACTTCTCATCTTTTGAAATATTTTCTCGGTTTTAAGTTTCTAGAAAGCGAACCCATCCATCATGCTATGCTGATTTTTATGGTTCTGTCCTCCAGGAAAATTAAACAAACATCATGGCACCCAGAAGAAATAAAGGGAATTCATTTCTCCAGAGATCCAGCCCCAATACAGTTTACAACTTTTCACAGGTGCAAGATATTTTTAAGTTGCCTGTATTTAATTAGGGACAGGATGAGACTTTTTTTTTTTTTTCAATGTTGATTCACTGAATGGGTTTCATCTGATGTAACAGTCTGTCTCCTATGAAAGCGTTATTTTCGGTTCTGTTGATAAAAGTCCTCTAGTCATCCCTTTGATGACTTTTCAGTGGGAAGATTGACTTTATTCTTACAGACCAGTTCTTTTTGACCTCTGTTGAACTTGACTGAAACAGGTATAGGAGACGTGGCAGACCAGCTTGATCTTTAGGTATGAATGGTTCCAAGACCTAACTGCCTCTGCTTTCTGGCTTTATGAGTTTGAGCACAGATCTTCATCTTTTTTAGTCTCAGTCTTTTCATCCGGAAAATGGACATATTTCCAACTTCACTGGGTTAGTCTGAGGATTATACAAGAAAATTTATTTAAATCCCGCAGCCACTTCATGAAACACACCCAGAAAAATGTGTCCTAAAGAAGCTGATGTTACAAGACCACCAACGGAGTCATTAAGGAAGGAGTAAACTAAGGCGTCAGTTAGGGAGAGCGGGAGAGCACGGGTGTCTGAGGGGAAGCCCATAGCACATGGTGTCTCTCTATGTTTGCACAAGAAATTGAGCTCTAAGCTTCCTGGCAGCCAAGAAAAGGAAGTCAAAATAGTATGGACTAACTGTCATCTAAAAAGGAAATGATTGCAATGTATGGAGAGGGACAAATCTTCCAAGCAATCGGCTTGCAGAGGAACACATCGATGTAGCCCTTTATGTAAAGGATAGTGAATTACTTAAAGGACAATTTTTCAATAATGATTTTTCACAGGAGACAGAAATTTTCTCACAAGGCCATCTAGGACATCAAACTCCATGAGCCATCATATCACAATTCTGAAAATGAAAATTCTGGATTTTATCATACATCTTTTAATTCTGAGTTCTGGGGGTGCCTGAGTGGCTCAGTCCGTTAAGTGTCTGACTCTTGATTTCAGCTCAGGCCATGGTCTTGGGGTGGGATCGAGCCCCCGGTTAGACTCTGCCCTGGGTGTGGAGTCGCCTGCGGTTCTTTACCTCTGTCTGTCTCCCCCACAAAGAGAGAGGGGGCGCACGCCGGCTGTGCGCGCGGGCGTGCGCCCCCTCTCAAAAAAAAAAGTAATTCTGGAAATATAATAATTATATAGTATTTTTAAATCAATTTATTTATTTTTTAGGAGGAGAGAGAGAGCATGTGGGGGTGGGGACAGGGAGACGGAGACACAGAATCCTAATCAGATTCCTTACTGCACCTGGAGCGCAATATTGGGCTCAGTCCCAAGACCCTGAAATCAAACCCAAGCCGAAAAATCAGACGCTTAACTGAGCTAACCAGGCACCCCTGAACCACACCCACCCCTCTCCCAGACTCTGCAGCAGCCTCTCCCTTTGAGTCTCAAGCAAAGGTTTCCAACCTGGGGAGCCCAGGGGTCCTAGGGGACTTGGAGATGGCCATGAAGGAGCTCTTCGTCCCTCTCTTTAGTTTCTTCTATGTTTTGGTGTGAACTTGAAGTGAATGCTGCAGCGCCAGATGGACTTCTCTAGGGATATAGCGACAGAAGAGTAAGAGTAAGACGAAATACTTGTATTCTAAGGTTTCGCCTTCCTTTTTTCAGCATTTGTATTTTGGCCCAGCCAAGGGCTCTTCCATTTCTGCCCGCAGGGGCGCTATGGGAGCCTGGCAGTCGGCCACCCACCAGCCCCTCATTACACCTCCCGTCCCCCACCCCCTCCCCCACTCCCTCCATCTTTTGGGCAGCTACTTAAAAGCTGCTCCAGGCCTGCGAATTGCCAGCTGGAAGCTGCAGAGGCCAGAAGCACTGGGATGGAAGGGGCCACGGGGAAGAGTTTTGAGAGCGGGGCTTCCGCATCCACCAGCTGGATGGACTCTCCGCTTCCTTAAGTGGCTCCAGGGAAACCCCAGGAGGAGATCTGGGAAGGAAGGTGCTAAGCTTGATGTCCCTGCCCGGGGGTGAGGCAGGCTCAGATCCCCGGGGAGGGCAGAGAAGCAGAGAACACAACCGTTCTCCAAGGGCTGAGAAAAATAGGATTGACCTAAGCACATGTAACTACTGCTATACGATCTTTAAAATATGACTGCTTGCATAGATCTCTATTTTATGCCATATTTCTTCAAGTTGTTATTAACTGATCATGTCAAAAGTACAGATACTTTTTTAAGAGGAATTAAAAACCAAGTTTAAACACAGAGTCCCCGCCCTCGGAAATATACAGTATAATGGAGAAGCTTACAGTCTAGGGCAGGAGTTTATAAACTTCTTCCCAAAAAGGCCAAGCAGTGACTATTTTGGGTTTTGCAAGCCATGAGATTTCTGTTGCCACTGCTGAACCCTGCCACGTTGGTGGGAAAGCAGCCACAGACAATCTGAAAACAAATGGACATGGCTGTGTTCCAGTAAAGCTTTATTTATAAAACCTATGGCAGGTCAGTTTTGACACAGGGGCTACAATTTGCCCACCCCTGCAAAATTCACCCCTAGACTGTAATAAAGTAAATTTAAAGTTTCCTTTCACAAATTTAGATTTTTCATATGCCTTCTTTCATTTTTTTTAAATTTTATTTAATTAATTTCATTTAATTTTAATTTTTAAATTTTATTTATTTGCCTTAAAATATTATTCTGGAGCAACGAATAAATGCAAGCAAAAAAAGGAGCTTTGCAATTTTTTTAACATGCTACATGCAGAACGTCATATGAATGGTCTATATTCTCAAGTCATTTTCTTTTCACTATGATAAACTCTACATTCTTCAAAGTCTCTAAATTCATTCAGATGTTTTTTCATGGACCCAGAATATTTATGACTGACACATAAGGTGATGAAGATTTGCATTCAATCCTGATTTCCTTTAAAAGGGGCTTACACTCACTTCTGAGGCTTATTGTATTTTAATCTCATTAACTTCACATTTACTGTCCCAGTAATTGAAATATAGCTTGACATATTTGCCAGTCTAGTCTGGAATTACCCCTTTGTGGAGAAGCAAAATGAGGGAAAAGAAAGCAAATGAAGTCAGTCATCCAGAAGAGAAGGAAAGATAACACATTCAAATGGAAATAAAATATTAAGCATAATTAACATCACTTAGTGCAGGACATTTTTCGGAAAGTGATGTTTTTAAATATTATACAATAAAAAAACTTTTCCTTCATGATACGGGAGAGCAGATGAACTCCAGTTAAATAAAATAGATGCAAATCCATGTCCGTTTATCTTAGATTTACTCTAGAGATTGAAGTTTTTAATTCTGAGTCTGAGCTTAATTCTTACTCTGTAATTAAATGTTGAGAACTGCTCAGAGGTTTTAGTCTAGCTGAAATCTAAAATGCAGCAATGTGCTGAGATTGTCTTTGTTTTTAATTTATTTTTATTTTTTATTATTAAAGGACGAGAGGGAGAGGGAGGGGCAGAAGGAGAGAGAGAATCTCAAGCAGGCTCCACGCCCAGCGCAGAGCCCCATGCAGGGCTGGATCCCACGACCCCATGAACTGAGCCTAAATCAAGAGTTGGATGTTCAACTAACCGAGCCATCCAGGGGCCCCCAAGATTCTGTCTTTCCAAATCACTGCTCACATTTAGAACTGGAAGGAGCCAAGTTGTCCAAGAACGTACAGCCAATGTCACTTCCCACAACAGTGTGGACATCACTAATAAACCATTGACTGTTCATGGAATTTGTCTCATGGCCAAAACATTATTTAGAGTATTATACTCACATACCACTACCAATTAGATCTCACCCCAAGGCTGCCATATAACTGTCACTTCCAAGAGTGCAGTCCTCCTTTTACAAACTGGGGAGCCGTAAGATTAAAAACCTTCCCGTGAAACAAGCAGGACCCTCTTCGACATAATGGCCTTTCGGCTTCTGTTTTACAAAATCCCGATTGCCCCTAGACTAGGGCAGGGTGGGAGCTGCCATTATTACTATATGAGTTCACAGGCAAATTAAACATATTGATCAACCACCTACTAAACAAACAATTCCTGAGTGCTGAGAATTCAGCAATAAGCAAGGCACACAAACCTCCTGTGGGCATGAGAGATAAAAACAAAACTTTTGAGATGCTTTGTTGTGATGGGAAGCAGAGAAACATAGCTTTAGCCAGAGACGATTTGGGATTAAGGAAAGACTTTTTTAATTGGAAGCCACTGAGCATGTGTACATATTGGAGGACATAGCAAGGGGGGAGGCAGGCTTTGCAAATGTTGGAGAAAGAGGGGTTTATAATAGACACAAAGTCCCTGAGTCCTTGAGAAGGCAAGAGGTGTTTGGACCCAGAGAATAGAAGAGGGACAAGTTGGCCTTTATAGCAGCAAGGACGTGTCACACTCAGATAACATATAAGGAAGATGAGCGAACATCAAGGGAAGATGAGCACATATGTAAGTAGGATATTACATCTGCAAGTTACAAAGGTTGACCACATTTCCAAATTCTAACTTATATACCCAAGTCCTTGTGCTGTAACACACAAGCTCCAGGAGGGTGGGGATTCTTGTCCACTTCATCTGCTGTTGCAAGCGCAGTACCTAGAGCAGTGTTTGGTTCTCATTCCGGGCTCAAAAAGTACTTACTGAAAGAAATGTACTGCCAAGCACTCATTTTGCCAAGTGTGATTTTCCAAGTCACCACAAGGTGGCAGGCTCGTTAAAGAATACGCAGTGTCGCCCACTTGGCAAATTGTTAGCGCATGATAAAGGCTAAAACCAGAGAACGGGTGACTTTTTTTTTTTTTTAAGATTTTATTTATTTATTTATAGAGAGAAAGCACAAGCCGAAGGAGCAGCAGAGGGAGAGGCAGAAGCAGAACCCAACACTCCTACACACACACACACACACACACACACACACACACACAAGCAGGGAGCCTGACATGGTGCTGGATCTTGAGACCCTGGCATCCTGACCCAAGCTGAAGGCAGACACTTGACCAACTGAGCCACCAGGTGCCCCGACAACTTCATGTTCTTAAGACAGTCTTGGACAGTTGCCGGTTAATGGCAAGCTTCCTGAGTGACATAGATCCGGCTTTGCTGTTCCCATTGACTCAACTCAGATCAAGCATCACAAATTCCACCCCATCAGACGATTCACAACGATACTTCTGTGATTGGCCCCTTTAATTAAAAAAAAGGGGGGGGGGTTAAACTGTAAATCCTTCATGGGAAGTTTTGGAAGCCAGTTTTCTCAACAGAACCTTCAACGGTCCAACATTTGGATGTGGAGACACCCAAAGTAGAGGGCAGTGCAGGAGATTAGTTGAACATTTCTATGTAGATGAACACACCCCCAGATTTCCTCTCAATCTTTCAGTAGAGACAACCGCCTCCATGCTCCCCAGTCCTCACACCCTTGGCTGGAAATGTGCCCTAAAGAAATGATCTCAAGCAGTGCCAATCTAGTTATTACTGATAAGTACATAATGTGAGGCACAGACCTAAAAATAAGGGAATTCACTGAAAGCCAGTTTAATGATGTAGTTTACTCAGCCCATTTCCAAGAACCTGATGCCAGAAGGCCACAGCCAGGAAAATCCTGCCCCCAAACAAGAGATCAGAAGCCTCTCTAGGGAGCTGGGTCTCTAATGAAAAGTGTGCTCCCTAGCCCAAATTTTAGTTTGGCACCTGTTTTGAAGTCCACTTTTTACAGGTCTATCCATACACACACAATTTACAAATCACTTTCAAGTATCTTGGTTTTAATTATAAAAGGACAACCAAGAATCATCAGGTATTTAAGAAAACTTGCAACATGATTTGGAGACTGAGAGGGAGGACTCCAGAGGATGTAGCAGTAAAGCAGGAATGGATGTGTATGTGCTGTGTGTACCCTCAGAGCTATCAGGGAAGGCAATTTAGTCATAAAATAAGAACAAGAAGATAGGACACCTGGGTGGATCAGTGGGTTAAGCCTCTGCCTTTGGCTCAGGTCACGATCTCAGAGTCCTGGGATTGAGCCCCACATCAGGCTCCCTGCTGAGCAGGGAGCCTGATAATCCCCTCTCCCTCTGCCTGCCTCTCTGCCTACTTGTGATATCTCTCTCTCTCTCTCTGTGTCAAATAAAATCTTTAAAAAAAAAAAAAAAAAGGAACAGGAAGATAGATATGCAACAAACATCAGAAAGCAAGAGAGACTTCTTGGGAATTAAATATAACCAAGGTATAATTTCAACAGAAGTTTAGACTATAATATGGAATAGATCCTAGAAAGTAAAGCAAAAATATCAAGAAATAGAAAATAGGAAAGGAAAGGAAAGAGAGAGTTTCAAAACAAGAAGTCCAATTTTTCTGAAATTCCAGAAAGAGATCAGAAAGGAAGAAATTATCAATGACATTATAGAACATTTTCCCCAGCACTGAGAATCACAAGTCTCCAAATTAAAAAGGCACACTGTATGCCTAGCACAGTAAATGAAAAGATCACAACAAACACATCATCTCGAAATACCAGAACCCCCGAGATAAAGAGAAGATGCCAGAACCTTCCAGAGAGGAAACCAACAAATGGAATCAGGAATCAGAATGAAAATACTAGAAGTAAGAAAATAAAACTTTCACATTTTTAAACGAAAATTATTCTCAATCCATGATTTTATACCCAGCCAATCTACCCACCAAAAAAATAAGAGTACAACAGATATTTTCAGACTTTTAAAGGCCGTATCAGAATGAAGGTTAACACTAAGGAAGAGTGGGACATAGACTCCAAAAAGAAGGATGTCCAGCATAGGACAGGGTCAAAGTGAAGTCACAGGGTAACAACGGTGTTATGAATTCAGACATCAGCTGACCCAGGCCAGATTAGAGCAGATTAGAGCAGGTGAACAAAATCTGTGGGGGGAAGGTCTATCAGCAAAATTTGGAAGATAATACTGAAAGACACTTGCTATTTGTTTGAGAACACTTAGAAATAAAACAAATACAGTTTCAGGGACAACTGGCTGTTGCAGTTAGTTGAGTGTCTGACCTTGGTTTTGGCTTGGGTCGTGATCATGGAGTCCTGGGATCAATCTGTCAATATCTGGCTCCAAGCTGAGTGCAGTCATCTTGAGATTCTCTCTCCCTCCTGTTCATGATCTCTCTCTCTCTCTGTCTCTGTCTCTCTCTCTCTCAAATGGATGAATAAATCTCTTTAAAAAACAAATATAATTTCAGAGACAATAGAGCAAATGAGAAAATGTGGTAACTTTACAAAAAACAAGTTTGTAAAAAGAAATGAACTCATCTACTCTGGTTGAGTCAATGGTAAACTATATTTATATGGCCATAATAATGTAAATGCTAACTAATAATTAAGCAACAAATTGTGACATGTTAGGAAAATACAAGGATGAAAAGGGGAAGGGAAAGACAGGAGAAGACTCTTAGAACACCCTATCATACCCCAGAATAGAAATTCGCTAGGTAATGTCTAAACGTGGCAACACAAGTAGAGAATGAGCAATAAAATGTGGAGAAAATTACCAGGGGAAGCAGCTAAGAATTGAAAAGGAATGTTTATAAAGATGGCAAAAGAAAGATGGGAAGGAGTGCGCAAAAGAATTATATTTTTCATAACGATCTTGTTTATACCAATAATGTTTTAAATTTTGTACCTATTTTACTTTTTTTAATTAAAAAAAATGATACAACACAGATTCATCATCAAGGAATTACCAGTGCAGTTGGGGAGATAGACACAAGCATGTAAAACTAAAATAATAATAAAAGCCTCAATAGCAGTTGAAGTCAATAATAGAAAATACCTCAACAAGGCAATTTGTCTAATTGCCAAAAGACTATTTCCAGAGTCAGAGACAGGAGTGCTCACTAAGCCTTGATATCATCAGGCAAGACTTTCTGGAGAGGGGAGGTTTGTCCTACGGTTTCTTGGAAAAGTAGAATTCTCTACTTGAACTTGAGGAGGGCAGTCCCAGGACTCATTAGAGGTAAAAACTAAGCGTTCTGGAAGGGGATATTGAACAATCTGTTTAGACTGAGGCCTGATGGCATACATTCAGGTTAGGTCCGAGAGAAGCCGTCCAACCACTAGACCAGGAAAGGCATGGAGACCAGGCTCTGGAGGTCGAGGAAGCCTGGCTACGAGGAAGCCTGGCTAAATTATTTTGACTTTATCTGTAGTGAATAGTCCCCCAAGAGACACATGTCCACCCTGAAGGAGCACAAATTGGGCAGCAACAAGAATACATCAGTTCTTCTCTTTTGTCAGTATTAAATATGGAAATTGGCACTGATTTAAAAAAAATATTTAGAGTGAGAGCACGTTGGCACACACATATACAAGCAGGGTTGGGGAGGAGCGGAGCAGAGGGAGAGAATGAGAGAGAATTTTAAGGAGACTCCATGGGGCTTGACCTCATGACCCTGAGATCATGACCTGAGCCGAAATTCAGAGTTGGATGCTTAACCGACTGAGCCACCCAGGAGCCCAGCAGTGAGGCTGTCACTCAGCCTGTCTATCCGATGGCCAATGAGCGTGTCAGTTTATTCCAAAGTGATGTGGGTGACGGGGGAGCTCCTTCCACTTCTTCGCTGCTCATTTATTGTCACGTTCTGCTGCCCAGAGGCTCGGGCTTTGCCTCGGTTAATTAACCCTCTGAAAAATGACAAGTGGCTTTAAAAGCTTCCTGGAATGAAACGGTGTGTTGAACACAGTACTGATAACACAAGGACACACGAGCAGCAGACAAGGACAGCAGATGCACCTGTTCTTGAGCAGAGGTAATCAAATCTTCTAGGACAATAGGCTGGATAGGAAGTTTTAAATGACTGGGAAGAAGTATTGTTTGGAGGGTTTGTACTCACTGTTATTAAAGAGGAACCTTGGCCTAAATGTAAAACATGCCTTTCGGTGGCATTTAATGGCAGAATTCAGCATCAGCAGGTGGCTCAGTGGGTTCAGCGACCGGCTCTTGGTTTCAGCTCAGGTCGTGAACTCATGGGTCCTGGGATGGAGCCCCACATCAGGCTCCATGCTTAGCGGGATGTCTGCATGAAGATTCTCACGCTGTACCCTCCCTGCATTCACACATGCACTCTCCCTCTCTAAATAAATTAATAAATAAATGAAATTTAAAAATTTTCTATTTCAGCTTAAACGCATCTATAAAAAAAAAAAAACAACCCACATTTATTTATTTATTTATTTATTTGAGAGAGAGCCGGGGGAGGGACGGGGGAGCGGGTGAAAGACTGTCCAGTAGACTCGTGGAGCCTTACCTGGGACTCGATCTCACGACCGAGATACCATGACCAGAGCTGAAATCAAGAGTCAGGCACTTCACCGACTGAGCCACCCAGGCACCCCTAAACTCATCTTTTAAAATTCTCTATGGTTGTGTATTTTATCACATGCATGTGATTAGCATAATAGAAATGGCATATTATTTATAGGCACGTTAATATTTTCCCCCACTGATTGTGTGCAGTTTCAGAAGGGCTCTGAGCCCACCGCTGTTTCAGGACGGGATGCTGTGCCCAAAATTCTGCTGGAGGGAAAAGAGTCATATGGGAATGGATTCAATGAATACTTACGGTAGCACAGGCATAAAGCAGTAGGGAGCTAACTGAGATTAATCTCCTAGCCCTGGAACCGAAATGATGGAATAAACTTGAGAGATACGACAAAAGATCAAGAAAGACAGAGGCTGGTTCCATACGGAGGGTATTTGTCATTACACTGCCTGCTAAACACGGCCATCAGCGGCACATGACACAATATTTAGTGCTAGCTGCAGGAATATATTGTCCCTTGTTCCGTCCTACATGAGTAAATATAATTCTGCTCAAAACCCTATTTCGGGGTCACACGAAGTTATTATGTCCCTACGAGCACTTTCTTAATGCTCTTTCCCCAAGGGAATGATTTAAGGTTATTAATAACTTAGTGACCTCCCTACCTGGCCCCTCCCTATTTTTAAGGTGCTTTCACACTAATTAGATGTTTAAAGCATAAACACACGAACCATAACTAAGACTTGCAAGGTGCTGAAAATGCTCCTGGTGTTGTTCTAAGAACTTTACGTATTTTACCTCACTTCATGCTCATCAGAAATTGGTGCAACTTCCTAGACCCATTTTACGGATGAGGAGATCGAGGTCCAGAGAAGATACATAACTTGTCCGCATTTAGTTGCTAAAGCTGGATTCCAACCCTGGGAACCTAGCTCCAAACCACACACTAATTGCTACCAGAGTATAGTGTGATCACTGTAAAACACCTTCACATGATTCCTATTTTCTTTCAAGATGTCAAACCATTCCATTCTGTAAGTTTTCCAAGCCTTTTTGCTCCAAAACGTGTGAATTAAAAATAAACTCTTTTATTTGCTGTTGACTAGCAGAGAAATAGAAGCTTCCAATGCTAGACACAGCCCATAAACTGACAATAAAATGCAATGAGTAGAATACCCAGCATGATTGGGATCTGTGACCTGAGAGGGGGGAGTAAGACACTGACAGTTGGGAAATTACACATTAAATGTGGGAGTAATGGCTGCCGAGCACCAAATGGGAAATGTGTCAACAAATTCTTAGAATACTGGTGGCTCCCTTAACAGATGACCACGAATCTGGTGGCTTAAAACAACAAATATTTCTTCTTTCTCGGTTCTGGAGGTCAGAGGTTCAAAAACCAAGGCATCAGTATGGCTGCATTCCCCAGAAACTCTAGGCAAGGATTCATTCCTTGCCTCTTCCAGTTTCTGGTAGCTGCCCCTTTTTCTGCCATCTCTCCTGTGTGTCTTTTAGAAGGACCCTGTCACTGAATGTAGAAGTCACTGGACTAATTCAAGATGAGCTCCCCATCTCAAAATCCTTCACTTAATCAGTATCTACAACATCCTCTTTCCCAAAGAAGGGAACATTCAGATGTCCCAGGGACTGGGGTGTGCTCATATCTTTTAGGGGGCCATCATGCAGCTCACTACAGAGACACCATCAAAAACCAACAAATTAAGGGAAATGGTTGAAATATAGAAGTCATTCAAAGGTTAGGAAGACAAAACAAGACAAACTGAAAGATACACAGCAAATAAAAGATGAGGACTGCGTGGTGTCTGTGTTCTCAAGATGCACAAAGTAGGGGTTCCCTGGGTGGCTCAGTCAGTTAAGTGTCTGCCTTTGGCTCAGGTCATGGTCTCAGGGTCCTGGGATCCAACCCTGAGTTGGGCTCCCTGCTCAGTGGGGAGTCTGCTTCTCCCTCTCCCTCTGCCCCTCTCCCCGCATTTGTGCAGGAATGCACTCTTTCTCTCTCAAATAAATAGAAGAAATCTTTTAAAAAGTGCACAAAGTAGGAGAATGCATAAATTGTGTACATGTTCACTGTCCATTGGGCGTTAGGATGTAGTAACCCATTTGGAATAACACATATGAAAAAGGAACTAAACTGGAAAAAAAAACCCCAAAACAATTAAAAATTTGTAAAATAAGGCCTTTAAAGAAGGAATAGAAAGTTTGAACATGGACAAGACAAAGCCTGAAAGATAAAATAACAGCTCCCGGCCCAGCAGAAGGAAGGAAGGTTCTCAAGAGAGATTTCTGATGTTGGCTTTTCTTCAGCTCGCAAGGCTTCTAGTAGTGTAAGGGTGAATCTCAGGGGGTTGGGGAAGTCTCGGGTGTGAGACGATGTGTCAGGAGACCCCGGTCCACCCACCGTTTGAGGGGTGCGTCTATGTCCGAGGCTACGGTGTTGGGCTGTGTGAAGCAGACGAGGTAGCATCAGCCTCTCCAAAGACAACTGGAGTGAATCTCTACATGTCCTTTGTCCCTCTCCGGTGACTTTGTAATATGGGGACAATCAGCTGTATGATTTTAGGCCTATTCTGGCTCTAAATTGCTGACCATAAGGGTCTGCGAATTTCCTCTCTGAGAGCGAGCATTCCTGAGCGCTGGAAGGCAATGGCTGGGGCCCTTAGGGAATCCCTCCTCTGAGGGCCTGACCCCGAGCACATTCCCGTCGGTCTGTGGTGGCTCACGCACTGGTTCTGCACGGAACTGAGAGGATTAACCAGGCCGTGTGGTTAGGCCCTGTGGTCCCCAGACCCTCTGAGATCTGACAAGCTCACATGCCCTCCACGACAAGCCGAGGCCAGCAGGCAACAAGGAACCCTAGAGCTCTGGAACCCTAGAGCGCAGGCTTTCCCTCAGAGTTAGTCTCTCCTTACACCACAATGGGCCTGAGTCCTCATTCCCGAGGAGTAACAGTGGAGGTGCAAATACGCCACGAGATCAGCTTTCAGGGACAAAGTACTCACACTGTCCCCGAATGCCAGGCCACACGCAAATGCCAGGTCAGGAAAAGCTTTTCCCTGTTACAGTAAAAGGAAAGAAAGGGAAGGAACTGTGGTGCGTGTGTGTGCACGCGTGTGTGCCCGTGTGTGTGCACGCGTGTGTGCCTGTGTGTGTGAGCGCGTGCTCGTATATATACATACACATGTATATAAAACACATAGTTCCTGAGAAGGCATGTTCTTCTAAAATTATAGCTTGTCTTTTGTATTGAATTTTTTTTCTTTTATAAACTGATGAAGATAGTTGTTCAATTTTTAATGACTGTATTTTTGATGCCGTTACCCAGAAATTTCTTTTGCAATGAGCCATCTTTTCTTAATCTTCCATTAAAAATTTTCTCCACATTGTGGCTTGTTTGTAAGATCTAAAAATCTGGGAATCTCAGCAATATCTTTACACTTCCTTCAGAGAAGCCTTGAGAACTCTCCAGATCTGTGTCTCCTGCATGAAGGTCCTTACTGGCATCTCCTAACTTGGCCACCCTGCGGACTCCTGGAAGCTACAGGGCAAGGAAGTGAGGCCAGGCCTTCTCTCTACCCTGGTTGTGGACCAGAGTGAGAAAGAACACCTGGGCTGCATTGTGGTGTAAGAAGAGACTAACTCTGAGGGGAAGCCTGCCCTCTAGGGTTCTAGAACTTGTTCCCGTCTGGTCTGAGCTGAATACCGGGGGATAATTTTTTATTATCTTTATGCAAAACGGTAAGAAGGTGGCCTTTGTCTGGGGACCTGCTGTTTCCTCCCCCAACCACTTGTCACAGAAATTAAATGTCCGACTTGCATTGAAGCAATCCATATGCCTATTCTGATTTAAAAAATTTTTAGCCACGATAATCTGTTTTAAAGCATCACTATAGTTGTAGGTTCAGCATTTTTGTTTTCTGGATACATGTATACTATGTTACCAACCACAGTTCAAAATCCCTCAGGGTGATTTCCTTCTGTGCCGTTTTATTAACCTCTCTGTCCTCGACACGCCTCCTTCCTGAGACGAGAAAGAGGGCATGCGCAGATCATTTCATGTGAGCAATCAGAAGATTTTATCTATACACAATTTGGTCATGTAGCGCAGTAATCTTTAGTTGGGAAAAAAAAAAAAAACAAACCCAAAAAACAAAATATGGGTCCACTTTAAAAAACAATGAGTTCCTTAAAATACGCCCTTAGAACCTTGTACAGCAGAGAAGTGCCCACTAGGGGGCACTGCGGTCAAAGCGCAGGAAGGAACGCGCCCTCACCCGCCCCCGCCCCCGCCCTTGGGTAAACCCCTGCGCTTTCGTTAATACTGTCCGGAGTGAACTGTTCTCACAACACGAGAGGCCACGCTGGTCACGCCAGTGCTGAGGGAAGAAAATAAATCATTTTCTGGCAGCAGAAGTGAAAAGTAGCTGACTCTGGGCATCCAGAATCGGCCCCACACTGAGGTCCGCAGACACGTGTTCAGGAAGCCTGAACCCGCCTGAGGTTGTGAACCTGGAGGGTCGGAGCGGAGGGGACAGGCGGGTCTTGCCGACGTCCCGCTGAGCTTGCTCCGCCCTCTAAAAGGTCCTCAGCAGCCCCTGCTCTCCCCCGACCGGCCCCTGCTGGTCGCCCTAGCTAGGCAAGAACATTTCGGCGGCCCGGGGGCTCTAAAGTAAGATTACCGAGGACGGTGGGGGGCATCGTGCCGCCATCTGAAGTCACCAGAGGTCTCCAGCTGCGCATGTAGGATCTCCAGAGAAAGGGGGTCCCCCTGCCACAGACGGTCAAGAGGGGGTGTCCTTGGCACGTTGGGCGAAAGGAACAAGAAGGCCACTGCAAGAGGCCGGCGGTGCACGTTCTGATCATTCTTTCAAAAAACTTGTGAATTTTTCATTAAACTCCATTATTATTTATTTATTTTTAAATTGATTGACTGATTGATTGATTTGACAGACAGAGATCACAAGCAGGCAGAGAGGCAGGCAGAGAGAAAGCGGAGGAAGCAGGCTCCCTGCCGAGCAGAGAGCCCGATGCGGGGCTCCATTCCAGGACCCCGGGATCATGACCTGAGCCGAAGACAGAGGCTTTAACCCACTGAGCCATTCAGGCGCCCCGTAAGTCCATTTTTAAAAAAGCATTTGATGTGTTAAACTGAACATTCATTTCTCGGACTAAGAGTTGAAGGACGGAGGGCCAGGGTGGGCAGGGGAGGCACAGGGCAGGGCCCAGGAGTGAAGACTCCGCAGAGGCACCGTAAAGGCCCTTACCGCACCTTTCCGACCCCAAGACCGGTCCCTGAGCTCCCTGCCTGCCCTCCGAGGCCACCGGTGAGAGGCCCTCTTCCCCACACATAGGAGTTGCCAGTGCCCAGGTCACCAGGGGAAAATAAAGATTTTTTTTTTTAAACTTGGTCAGTGTTGCACATTGAACTGTGTTCCCCCCAAACCATGTGGAAGCCAGAAGCCGGCACACGTGAATGTGCCTGTATTTGAGGGTCTTTACAGAGGTAATCAAGTGAAAATGAGTTTATTACGGCGGGCCCCAATCCAGTAGGACTGTGGTCCTTTAAGAAGAGGGGGTATTAACCCCCAGATGCACAGAGAGAAGTCCTCTGTGACAGAGGCCTTGATTGGGGTGACACGTCTGAAGCCCAAGGAACCCCAGGATTTTCATCGGTCGCCAGTGGAGAAAAGGATGGATCAGATCCTTCCACGAGCCTTGTTCAGATATGTGACCCTGACCTCAGATTTCCAGCGTCCAGAATTGTGAGAAAATACATTTCTGTTGTTTGAAGCTGCCTGGTCCGTGGAGCTCTGTTACCACATCCCCAGGAAATGATGTCATTATTTATGACCAAACTCGGAAACCGTAGACGGAATTCTGGGAGTGACAATGAGGAGATACTTAAGTAAGCATAAGGTTGTAAAGAATTACTTCTTTTCTCTCTTTCTCTCCCTTCTTTCCTGTCTGTCCGACTCCAATATTCCGGTTTTTAAAATATAAGACATTATTTTTATTGATCTTTAAATGCACAACTCTTAGTGATTTCTGGGGATGTGTCCATTTTTTTTTCCTCGTATGTTTTGTATGGCTCCTCAAATAGCTAAAAACTTCATGGTCCAGGTGGCATTTTTAAAGCATTTTGCTCCCTCAAGTTACTCTAAGTATTTGATGTAAATGTTCCCTATTTTTCATAATATTCTGAAGGGAAAGATTTAATGATAATGAACAGTTACGTTAAAAGTTAGGAAATACAGAATCATCTTGTTCTAAATCACACAGCCGTTCCGTGATTAACAGGGTTTGGGAGATAAAACTCCCAGTTCCTTGATTAGCCTTCTTTAAACATCACACAATTTTATTTTATTTTTAATTATTCACCTATAAGAGAAGAGTGAAAAATCCTTCAAAACTGCAGTCGTTCAAGAGTTGCCTTTTGGAGACCTTTTCTATATTTTGGATAGAAATGTCCCTGAGAACTCATAAAACCTCAAACCAAATGATACATGTACCTTGTCATGGTCTAATTTCCCCGTATCCACAAGAATTTCTTTCCCTTCCTCCGCATTCCACTCTGAGAACGAGGAAAGAGGCTCTCCACCTCTCAGAATGATGGAAAAAATCAGGCCCAAGCCAAGCTAAGCCTCCCTATGCTCCCTGGCTCCACACTTTTCTAGAACAGGGAGGTCCTGAGCTTGCGGACTGTGGGGCCAAGCTCATTCCGAATGCTTTAGCGAGCCCCGGGTCTGATTCCCTCCATCATTGCCCTTCATCACTGGCCTCCAAAGAGGAGCGCCATCTTCAAAGGCTGGTCCAGCCAGGAGAAAATTCCTTGTCCTTACTGCACCGCAGCCAGGTTCAAACAGACTGGAGTTTCCTAAAGTACCAAAGAAAATTCAAGGGAAATCAAAGAAAATCATGGAACCACTGTACATAGCTGAGTTTGCCCCAAGGCTCAGACAACTTTCCCATTGCTCACTGGAACTCAAATACTCGATTCAGATGATGAAGACCACTTCTTGGCCTTCTGGTGTCTCAGCTTCTGAGGAATTCTGTACAAAGTGCCATTTCACTTCCCTGCCAAGCCAATGTCCTAAACACCTCACCCTTGAGATCAAAGCTATGACTGGCCTGAAGCCCAATCTCTGGGTTAAAGGTACATGATGAGATTCTTCACGCATTGTCTGGCCTGCGGTCCACAGTAGGCAGTGGTTTACCTCATAATGATCACAGTGCAAAACTGTGAAAATATAACCACAGAATAAATGTGACCTTCATACAAGATGAATGACATACACATCACAGCCCTTGTAGTTTGCAGTGAAAAATAAGGCCCCCGGTCAAGGCTGAGGGGCTCCAGCTGGTGATCCAGAAAGAAAGACAAAGAGCACTGGGAGAGCGTGTAGAGCAGAAAGTTGTCACAGATAGTGGGGCAGACGTGCAGGGGACGTGCCTGTCGCAGGTTAAAGCAGTCAGGGGTCTCTGGTGAGGAACAGGTTGTATAGTCCCGAAGAACAGAGAAGTTTCCTCAGATGATGGTGGGATTTGAGAACAAAACCAAGCAGGCCAGTTCCAATTATTGCTAACAATGTTTGAGTTATGCCAGAAACGTGTCCATCACCTTCTATGGGTCTCACGTCCTTCCGCGCAATGCTATTGGAAATCCTTCACCTGCAGCATGCAGAAGAGCTAACGACCCTCGAAACTGTCAATATCCTGTCCAAAGTCACACAAACCAGTGAGTGCAAAGCCAAAATTAGAATGGAAGTCATTGGTGTTGTAGGCTGGGTCTTGACACTATATAGTCACACACACACACACACACACACACACTCATTCACACGTGTACACTCACATCTTAATTGAACTGGAGAGGTGGGAGGCAGCCGTCACCGGGAGATCGCACGGGAGACAGCAAGGTGGGAAGGGAGAGGAGTCACAGAAATTCAAGGACCCAACAGAGGGGGAATATTGTCCAAAAAGAAGAGCAAGGGACCCCAGGTGACCGTGGAGTGTCGGCATAATGCTGACCCCCCAACCCAGCTGATGGCACGTGGAGAAGTGGAAAACCAGAACCATCTGGAGAAAGCTGTGTTTCAGTTAGGGTTCGCATCCTTTGAAGACTCTTGAGGGCACAGAGGGGATTATCCCGCGTGGAACAAGGACCCCACACAGCCCAGTGCAAAGCGTTGTTGGCATGAGAACGGGAGACGAGTCAGGAATCCCAGAGAAAGCCCCCCAGAACAGAATGGTGCTGGAGTATAAGAAAGATAACAGATCACCCGAGGGGCCAGAACTTGGGTGATCCCTGGAGGCGACAGAGTGACGGGGCAGAACGACTCACCGGCTTCCAGGACCCACATGGGTCGGGTCCGTTTCTGTCCTCGGAGCTGCGGGGCACTGGAGCGCTCGGCCTGCGGTCAGCGGGTCGACACCCCGGCGGGAAGAGGCAACCTTCGGGGCCCCAGAGACCGTGGAGGAGGACGGAGGTCTGCTTCACCCCGCCCACGGCTGGGCGCTCCCAGTGCCCGCAGCAGAAGCATTAGCAGGTCTAGGAGGCTTACCCTAGCGTGCCGGGAGGGAAGGTGAATTAATCGGCCAGCTATACATTCCTTTTTCCCACCGGAAAATCCGAAACAGAGAACAGTCGGGTTGTACCTTCTGCTCGTCTGGAAGGCGGTGGGACAGGGACACGAAAGAACAAGGCTTGCAGTGATTAGTATAATTAAGAACCTAAAATTGAAGCACTGTATCCTGGCCCCCAGGTGAAGTCCAAACTATGCAGCAGCCTCGTGACCGATCGCAGAATGCCTGGGTACACGCTCTTTTTCGAATCTTCTGGTCATAATTCTAGTTGAAAACCATCTCAACCAGCCACCCACCAATGTTATAGGCTTTCTCAACCTACTGGTGCTCCAGCCGGCTCTGAGCCCTGCCAGGCCAGACCATGCTGGAACGGTTTTTGAGTGTGTTCTGAAGGTTCCAGGAAAAAATAAATAAATAAATAAATAAATAAATAAATAAATAAATAAATAAATAGACAATCAAATAAAAAACCCAACTCTTTAGATAACGAGTTTGAACTAAATGTTTTTCTTCCTCTTTGTAGCTCTCCTGGATGACTCTTGCAAGCTGAGAACAGCCCAGCACTACAGCCATGATCATCGTTCAGCCGCTGTTTCCTCTTCCTGTTCTCTTCTTTTATTAAGGTAAGTGTCAAACATGCAGAACAGGAGGGAGGGAAGAACAGTGAAGCCCATGTACCCATCACTCAGCTTCAGCAAATAGTGGCTTGTTTCAGCCACTATATTCAGTAGACACTTTCCAAAAAGTAAAAAAAAAAAGAAAAGAAAAGAAAAAAATGCATTGGATGTGACACAAAATTTGGAGCCTGCCCCCTACTTCCTCCATCTTCCCTCTTACACTGGAATCCAAATTGAAATAGTTCTCAGCACAAATTACATACAATCTGTTGTTGCAAACTCTCCCCAGATTCTGAATTTCAAGTACATTTCAGGGATATTATTCAGTTATAGGAATTAGGAGCCTCCTTAAAAAGAAATCTATCTCCTTTTCACTTATTCTTTTGAATGTGACTCTGAAACAAAACTGACCATTTATGCCAAGCTCACAATTTACTTGTTGGGGATTTAACCACACAGAGCAAATTCCAGTAAGAAGCTTAAGAAATTTCCCAGGGAAAGCAATGGTGTCGTGGGGGTGGGGGACAGGGAGCGGGAGTGGTACAAGTAGCCAGTCATGCAAGTTCAGTTTGAGGCTGCTGAAACAGATCCTGGGAGATCATTTTAGTGTGAGTCAATGGAGACTATTCTAGAGGGAGTCAGAACTGTCCACTCCTCTTGAGTAAGGAAGAGACATGAGCCTTTCTGTGAAAAGTGTCTCAGAACTATTGATTTCCTTCAGTATTAGCAACCACACCACCGCTTGCCAAGCTCTTTTGCTTTCTGTTAGCGGGTGAAAGGGAAAGGAAAATTATAAGCAGTGGGTACCAAATCTAGCTCAAGATCTAACCATGTTATTTATCACCAGAGTCATTTGAAACCTCCCATTGTGGGATTTGATGAATTCAAATGACTGCCTTAAAAAACAGACAATCTCTATGTGACAGCAAACAATGCATCTGGCAGAAAATACATCGGTGGGGCAGAAATCTTGGCCAGAAGCATCTCCACGTCCATAGGAACTACTCCCAGAAATAAAATGCTTAAGGCAGAGATGTGTGTCCACAGTGAATGCAGTCTCCCAGAGGAGAACGGATCCATTACGCACACAGCATACTCTATAGAAACCAGGAGACCCATTCTCCTGAGGCTTAAAAGTGCCCTGGTGAACCTTGGTTAGCAATCAAACATTCTGGAATGTAAAAGTTTTCTCAAGGACCCCAGAGGTGGCCTCCATCCACCTTGAACAACTTTTCCCAGTCTTGACCTTTGCAAAAAGACAAGGGAAAAGCACACCCTCCAGACACTTAGTGGCCTGAGTTCTGTCTGTACTCCCTCCGGGATGGGCAAGTAAGTTAAGTTTCAGGATGCCATTTACTTCAGTTCTGACATGGGGGAGGAAGTGGGTCAGATGGCTTGGGAAGGTCTGAAGGCAGCTCTTCAGTGACTCATGAACAATAGGGCCTATGAGCACACAGTAGGGCCCAGCTTCCACCGTAGTGGATTTGAACCTGAACTCCTTCCAAGCTAGGGGACCACTGGAATGTCTCTTGATTTCTTCGGTAACCTCGAGATAGGAATGCCTACGTCCCAGGTTCTGGTGAGGACTGTCCTCTTTAAACATATATCGGGCTCCTGACTTGTGGAATGATATGTAATGCTAGTACCCTCCTTCTAAAATGCTGTGATTTCAAACATCAAGAAATCCAGGAACTTTGCCTCTCTGGACTACAGCTGGGCAATTTTGTCCAAAAGATTTCTCACCCTAACTTATTATCCAGTGGAGCATTAGAAGTATACAAATCTGGGTCAGTATTGCAGGGAAATACTCATGAGATAGACCTACAATACAGTTCACGTCTTATGTGAGATATTTTCCATATTTTTTTGCTTATTTCTTCCAAGTCACTTAGACATAAAAGAAACAGTATAGGTTAAATCAAGCTGGGAAAGTGAAGTTTTTAAAAAGTTTATATTGCTAATTAAATTAAGGTTTCCAGCAGATCAAGGACAAATGACTGAATTCAACAAAATATTTCCTTTGATCTCAAGATTTTTTACTTCAAAGCCTAACCAGCAGGCTCATACAGGCAACGGCCCCTCCTCTCTCTGCAATGAGGGGCTCTTGGTCAAAGGACTTTCGAGGGTCGGCTTCAGAGCAATGTGAACGCTGCAGTGGGTGGCCCAGCTCAGTCCAGACCCAGCATGTGACGTCAAGACAATAGATGTGAGTCAGAAGACGTGGGTTTGAGGCTTGACTCTGCTGCTCACTCACATCTGATGAGAAGACCTCATTCTTCATGCTCCCACCTGTGAAATGGGGCAATAATACCTAACATGTTAACTCACAAGTTTGATATAAAAAGAATGTTAGGTCTTTGGATTCACCAAATCCTAAAGTAAGATGAAGACATAAAACCCCAGGGGGCCCTACAGAGGAGGTTTCCTTTCTCTCTCCCGGGAAAGCTTTTCCACCATGGGATCTCTAGTGCACCAACCAGTACTCCATAATTCTTTGCTGGATGAGTGAAGGGCTAGATGAAGATTGCGATGGGGAGGAAGCCCAGGGACTCTTGGTCCCTTAGACTTGTTCTCACCTTCTCCTGGGTCACTCCATTCGTTCTGCCCCAGCAGCCCCGGCTCTACTTAATTCTAGGTGTAGTAAAAAAAGGAAATAGCTGGGTTGGGGAGGGAGGAGCGCCGTGGAGGAGGTGTGGGAGAGAGCAAGGGCCACCTAGCAGCAAGGAAGGAAGGACAGCTATGGGGACAGAAAGGGGTTCCCCCAAAACACCTGTGGATGAGAGCCTCCTCTGTCCCCAAATCAGTGTATTGCGTGCTGACAGGGATAAGAGATTTTCAACATTATTCTCTTAAAGCTGTGTTTACTTCTGGTTGTGTAGATTAAATATTCATGCATTTTCAAGTTTTCGTCAGCCTGGAAAGACAAACACCTACTTATTGGTGATACAACTTCACATCTGCCTGAATTCCTTAGTCACAAAAGTGGGTTTGCAAGACAGGGGAACCCAGACGTTGACTCCATGATGAGAGCATAATGAATAATAGGAGGTGAAACTTGAAGCGTGTGCTCTGTAGCCCTTCACAGATGGTTTCCAGGTCGACCTATTCCTTGGAGCTTCTTATTTCCAAGATACCTTGGGACAAACTTTATTGACCAGAATCAGAGAAAAGGAGCAGAAGCTGAAAGGCTGACTTGGCTGGCAGCTCTGGGCTGGCGTGTGCATGGAGAGCCCCCTGGGGTGTCCCTCTAGGTATTTCAACATAGGCGCCCCTAAGCCTTAGATGGTGCTGATTTCCTAATCCACGTCCGCTGTGACTCAGCCCTCGGTAGGGGAGTGACTCAGTGGGCTAGCACCGCCCTGTACTCTGGGTGGAGACCCACTCGAAGATAGGCCAGCATTTAGGATATACGAGACTGTAAGTCACAGGATACCCAACCTCAAGTGGCTTTAAGCCTAAGGCTGTGTATTCGTCTTACCGGAGCCATGCAGCGTGTCCGCAATGCTCTTGATTCTAGTAAGGCACTGTGGGGAGGTGATGAGGGACACAGCTCTCCCCTTAGTCTCCCTGGGTTCAAATCCCAGCTTGGGTGCTTCTTGGTGGTGGGATTTCCAGCAAGTTACTCCACTTCTCCCAGCCTCAGCTCCTGCCTTTGTAAAATCGGAGAAAAAGATAACACCTCCCTTCCAAGTTTGTGGTTAGTGTTGTTCATTAGTATATATAAACTGCTTAGCCCGTGCCTGGCTTACAATAAGCACTATATGCATGTTAGTTCTAATCAATCATCTTTCTTCCTTAATAGCATCCTCTCCTTTGTCAAAAGAGGTTTCCAAAGGCACCAAGGTGTCCACTGCCCAGGACAACATGCGGGACAGCAAGGAAGTGTGGGAGGAGGACAGGGCAGGGCATGAAAGGGAAGCGAGCTTCCTAGTACCTCTCTCTCTTTAGTGGGAAGAAAAGTCTTTCCTGCACACCTTCATCCCTTTACACTCTAACCGATAGGTCAGGACTGCGCCACATGGTGGGTGTGGCAATGCCTTAGCAAAAAGGACTGGATTAGCATGGGTTAGACCCTTTGTGCTTAACATGGTAGCCACCAGCCTCAAGAAGCAATCTAGAGGTAAGTAAAAAATGGATCAAAATTAGAAATCCATTTGTTCAGCCACACAAGCCCCATTTCAAGTGCTCAGTAGCCACACAAAGCTGGTGGTCTCCATAATGAGTATGGACAGTTTCCATCCCCACAGAAAGTTCTGTTGGACAGTGCCAGAATCAGAGTTCGTGCATGAAGAGCCATCTTTCCCTGCACAAAATCGGGGCTGTGTTCACAAGGAGAAAGTGGAGGTGGCTGTTGGGTTGGTAATCAACAAGGAAGGAGGAATGGGAGAGAACGCCAGCACAGGCCCTCGCGAGATCAGAGCAGTGGAGGTGAGCATGGTGGCTGGGAGAGAGACTCAATGAGGGTAAGGACGCCTCATTAGACCTCAAGTTTACCCAGCTAGCCTCTTCGCTCCCTACCATCTCTCACACACAGGAGACCAGCCATTGGATGGTGGTGGATATCAGAATTACCAGGAAGGATCTGTTAGACCTCTCATCCTAGTAGTTTCAGTTGCTGAAAGACAAAAATGAACTTCCAGACTGCATACACTCTGGACCCCAAGCTAGCACTATGGCAAGGCTCTGCAAATCACCATGCCCACGTTGGCTATTTTTGATTGTCATGCAAAATGGGGTAACACCATCTTCCACTTCATATAATCACCATGAGACACAACACATAATATGACAAAGTCCTCAGGAAAATCCTACCAATCTACCTACCAGAGGATCATCACTGGCTTACCCTGGAGACGTGGGGAGTGGTAAAAGTCCTCTAAATGTTGAAGAAGGAGTCAGTGGAGTGCAGCAGGAATGCAGCCAAAGTAATAACAAGAACTAACGTGTAGTTATGTTTAACTAGTGCCAGGCATCTGCCTTAGGTCGGGAAGTAGCAGAAGGAGATTCGTGCCCAGATATCCTACTAGCAGAGCCCAGGAACTCTGCCCTGCTTCCTCTCCAGAACTCTGGATGACTAAGCTCTTTGGGGATCTGTCAGAGCAATGGTTCTCAGATTCCAGCATGCATCAAAATCATCTGGAAAGCGTGTTAAAACACAGATCTCCAAGCCAGCAATGTGCTGAAGCAAGTTCCTCCCATAGGCTCAGAGGAACACATCGTGTGTATCTCCTCCCAAGTGCGTGTTCAATAACGTCACATTGGTAGCTTGAAATCAGTCATAGTGGGAGAACATAAACCACAAGAATCAACAAACTCGGGGGCATTTTTTTTCCTGCCCAAGAGGCAGATAGCACCTTTACCAGCATATGATTGTCTAGTCTCCATTCCCAGAGTCTCTGATTCAGTAAATCTTAAATGGGGCCTGAGAATTTATGTTTCAAACAAATTTCCAGGTGATGCTGATTCTGTTGGTCCAGGGACAGCACTTAGAGAACAGCTTAGGAAAACATTTCAGAGGGCCCTGAAATGGAGAGCATATTGGTATCCTAAGTCATCATTTGCAAGAAGAACACTGATGATCTCATCAAGGAATGGTGGCTGTAGATGATCCTACATCAAATCAATACTCATAAGAGCTAATGTGTACACAGTGGACTGTCCTCGCAGTCCCATGCCTTAACGAGCTCAATCCTCCTAACAACCTTAGACATATGTTCTAAACTAATAATATAGCTGAGGCCAAAGCACAGAGCAGTCAAATGACTTGCGGAAGGTTGTACGAGGAGTAGATGGAGTTGATGAGATGTGAACTTGGGCAGTCTGGCTCCAGAGACCTTGAGTTTAACTGCTATGCCACAAATCACAGCTGAGAACTGACTGTAGTTTAGCCAAATATAAATCTACTAAGAGTTACCTAAAAAAAAAAAAAAAAAAGAAAGAAAGAAAAGAAAAGAACAAGAAGAAAAGAAAGAAAGAAAGTAAAACAACTTCAAGGAATATACACACAAAAGGGAATTTGAATTTGTTTTTCCCAACTAGACTTTCCTGACTTAAAAGAAAATGGACAAAGAGGCTTACATTCTTCTCATTCCTCCAGGATCATGGGCAGAGCGTACCACCAGGTAATGAGAAAGTCATTCTCCTAGATCAGGGGTCAGGAAGCTTTTGCAAAGAACAAGATAGTGAATACTGTAGGCTTGGCAGGTCATACCATCTCTTGTGAAGCTATTGTACTCAGCTATTATAGTTTGAAAGCATCCATAGAAACTATGTGAGAGTGTGTGGCTATGTCCCAGTGAAACTTTGCTTATAAAACCAGGCATTGGGCCCTACTCAGTTACAGGCTATAATTTGATGACCTGTTCTAAATTCATGTAGAAGTTACTCCTAAATAACCAGTAGGAACTATAGCTTCATTAAATTTAGGCAGAATGTTACCCCCCAAAAAGCCACAAGCAAACAAAAAAACCACCAGTGTAACTGAATAATATTTGATAGATACCAATGGAAATCTCCTCAGAAGATGATTCATTTCTCTGCTTCTGGTTTGGTTACAGAAGCTCTTCCTTGGTTTTAGATTATGGTAGGAGGCTCAGCTGGCTGGAAAATCACATGACTAAGATAAAGGTCCACAGATCCAAAGCTTAGCTTAGCTGTACTCCTGTTGGTCAAGAGGGAAATGAGACAAATAGAGGGAAATGACCTAATGTGGCCACTTCATATACATTATGAGAGGCTTAGAATCAATTTAGAGTGTAGCTTCTAAGTCAGCAGTATCGTCTTTCTTCTGAAAAGAGAGAATAGAATGCTTATTCCATTTTGTCTACGACACTGATACCCAAGAATGGGATGATGGTCTCTAAAGGATTTGAAAATAAGATGTCCTACATCCATCTTCTCCTTAACTTTGAGATTGACACCATCTTGGTAAATGCTTCTAGAACTCTTCTTCTAGGCTCTAACCTGTTCTTGACTCCAGGCTCTCATCGCTTCTGATAGTTTTCATAATGCACACCCCTGATCCTTCTGCACTCACGGACGAGAAACTCTCTGGACTACCATTGCATACTGATGTAAAGTCACACACCTTGGCCTCACATTCAGGACCTGGTATGACCTAGGCCATTGTTTTCTTTCCTAGTTTATCTTAAAGGCACCCAGTTTCTAGTCCCACATAATCACCTCGTGAAGAAGGAAGCTCCAAGGTCTTAGACAAGCGTTTCAACCAAAACAGCAAAACCACGTAGCCATGGGAGAACCATAATCACAGCCAAGAGAAAGACAAAGCTGGAGGCAGCAAGATAATCAAGAAATCAAAGAGAGGAACTGGAACTAAGTTTCAGAAATAAAGCAATAAGACTATAACACTTCCCCTTGTCTATGGTGTCTGGTACTTGCTTTCCGGAAAGATCTGGGGCTCGAAAGGACAACAGGGCTGAGGCCGTAGGTCAGCACTTTCCAAACTTACCTTTCCAGGAGAATCACTTGGATGGCTTTTCACATAAATATGGGTAATCCTCATCTAAGACCCCCAGGGAATCTGAATTTTAATAATGCCTAAGGTAATTCTTATGATTCTTATGATTGTTCATATGAAATTCTCATGATAATTCAAGTTGGGAAAATGCTGATTTCACATGAAAATCACTTGGAGGCCATGTGGAGAGGCCACATGGAGAGGCCACATGGAGAGGTCACATGGAGGTGTGCAGGCTGACAGCCCAGCTGAAGTTCCAGGCAATAGTCAAGCTCAACCGCCAGGCATGTGTGTGAAGATACCTTCAGACGACCCCAGGCCCCAGGCTGCAGGATACCCCATCTGAGGCCCCAGACATCGTGGATCGGAGACAAGTCATTCCTCCTTTACCCTGACTGAATTACTGGCCAACAGAATCCAGAATCCAATAGAATGGTCTTTTGACATTTTTTTTTCAAAGTTCATCTGGAGTACTTTTTAAAAAATGCCATAACTTAGGTCCTGTCCTCAAGACACCCTGATTTATTTAGTCTGGAGTAGGCTCTCGTAGGAATCCCCCCCCCCACTTTCTGTCATAAAATTTTTAAATATCAAGAAGAGTTGGATCAATAATAGATGGAAATCTTTGGATTCACTACAACTGTGAGTATTTTGCAATATGATAGAAAGATAGACAGAGTGAGTTGAACTATGGGAAAATAATTTGCACACATGACATTTGACCTCTATGTGTTTAAGCATGGAATTATCCAGAACACGGAAACACAATGCCATCCTCATGCCTAATGGAAACAATTTCCCTAATATCTAGTCCATATTTAAATCTCCACAATGGTCTCAAAAATCTCCTTTTTGGGCTCTTTTTTAAAAATAAGAATCCAATCACATTCCATACATTACATGAGAACAACAGTTATTCTCTTTATTGTTCTCTCTTTTAGTTATTTATTTTCTAAGTCACTCTGACTTTTTAAAGCAATCGGGCCAGTGGTCTTGTGGAAGGGTCTACCATGTATACTGGTCTGATCATCTCTTCATGGTGTTATTTCACTTAATACCCAGCAGGTCCTGGACTAGAATGCAACTCTGTAGAAACTAGATTCAGATCAAGCACTTGGGGCAAATGTAATTCCTAAGAGATGTACACTTTACATGATGCCAGGTGCCCTAGAATGTCAGCTTGTCATAGTCTTAGTGATGCTGAGTTTGATGCTTTGATTAAGGGGATGAGCATCTTACCCCTTCGATAAGACAATTTTGTTTTTCAATTTGCAACTGGCAAGGAATATGTGAGGTGATATTCTGGCCCATAACTGTCCTGTTCTCCCCCCAAAATTTCATCTAGTAGTTTCAGTATACACTGATGCTGGAAACACTGGCCTAGGAGAACTATTTAGTTGGGAGTTTCAAAATGGTATTTTTTTTTCAATTTTGCATTAAGACACAATTCACATACAATAAAAATTCATCTTTCTATCTGTATAGTTTTGCGATTCTTTTTTTTTAAGATTTTTATTTATTTATTTGTCAGAGAGAGAGAGAGAGAGAGAGAGAGAGCGCATGCCAAGCAGGGGGAGAGGCAGGCAGAGGGAGAAGCAGGCTCCCCACCCAGCAAGGAGCCTGATGTGGGACACGATCTCAGGGCCCTGGGATCATGACCCGAGCCAAAGGCAGTCACTTAACCAGCTGAGTCAGCCAGGCATTCCCAAGTTTTGCAATTCTTGACAAATGTATGTATACACTAATCTACAACGATCACAACCGTTAAGATAGAGACTAGTGCCCCTGCCCCCCACTCCTCAAATTCCCCCACATCAAGGATTATGGTCTGCACGTCTTGATGGCAGCTCTCGGCAACTACCAACACGTGTTATGTCCCCTTAGATCTCCTTTTTCTGGAATGCCATATACATGGAATCATACATTGTGTCGCTTTTTAACTCTGGCTTTTTTCCATAACGCACAAATGCATTTGCAGTTCACCCATGTGGTTTCATGTATCCCTTACTCTTTCCTTTTTATTACTGAAGAGTATCCCATTGTAGGAGTGTCGTAGTGCTCGCTTATCTGTCCCACGTCGAGGGACAGCTATTTACAGTTTGAGACAATCGTGAACAAAGCCATAAAACCATTCTCATTCAGGTCTCTGCAAACGTGGGTTTTCATTTCACTTGCATAAACACTTAGGAATAGGATTTCTGAGTTGTTAACTAAGTGTACGCTTAACTCTGTAAGAAACTGCTGGATTCTTTCCCACGGGGGCCTCAACATCCTATGGACCCACCACAATGCAAGAGAGCTAAATGCTCGTTTTTCAAGGTCCGGCATCCTTTCAATTTCATGGGTGTTCTCCCATGAAAAAACATTTGCTCACCAATTTGAGATGAACTGCAGTTCTTGTTATAAAAACAGAGTAAATGCTAATTCTTTTCACCTAATTAGAGGACAGAGTTTTCATAGCCATGGCTATGAAATGGCTGCAAGTGAGGTTTCCTTTTTCCTTGGTCTGTTTCTCTCTTTCTTTTCTGTACCACAGTACAGACTTAAGAATTTTTATTTACTCCATAGTTAAAATCAATACCATTTATTATTCTTTTTGATTCTCAAAGTGTCCCAAATTTGCCTAATGAGAATGCTGTCAAGTTGGTCCTTGGGCCTTTCAACATGGCTTTATTAGCTTTTGATACTTCTTGCCTTTTGGAAACAAGAAGATTCCTACTCTTAACCTTGAAATTTCCTTGAACCAGGCCTAGAATCAGCCATTTCTCCAAGAGGACTGGTTCCTTTAAGTGATACTTAGAAACCACATCTGGACAGACTTCTCGTGGTTTTTTATTCTTTCTGTGGAAATATACACACACCTACACACACACACATACACATACACATATTAAATAAAAATTAAGATATATACATGCATATAAATCATGAATTCATACCAATAATGCCAATTAAATTTTAGTCTTCTTACTTTCTTTGACTTTTTAACTTGTACCTTTTTTCTTACACCAGAAATCTTGATTCTTTTTTTTTTTTTTTTAAGAAAGATTTATTTATTTATTTATTTGGGGTTGGAGGGGCAGAGGGAAGCAGAGAATCCCAAAGCACATTCCCATTGAGCACAGAGCCTGACATGGGGCTCAATCCCAGGACCCTGAGATCATGACCTAAGCCAAAATCAAGTGGGACACTTACCAACTGACTGAACCACCCAGGCGTCCCCTGAAATTGATTCTTCACAAAACTAACATATCAACTAATTTGCTTTATTTCATGCTACAAATAAGGTGGTGTCAAAATCACATCGCCAGTACTATTACTACTACTCATAAAGCTGCTGAAGGAAGTCTGAGATTTCTGTGCAGTTCTTTCTTACATGCTTCCCTTTAGGAGGTCCATGCAGAGGACGGAGTTCACAGGTCTCTGGAAACAATTCTCTGTGAGATTATATTTCTAACTTGGTGTGCATTTAAGTGTATTTTTTTCCCATTTGTTTGAATTTCAGGCTCTGACCTTCTACTCTACAAGCTCCCTGGAGGATTCCAGCTATGGTCAGGGCATCACTGAGCTTCTGGTTTGTTTTTCTCTCCTCTTTCCCTCTCCTTGAAATGGCTTCTTTCCCATTTCCCTTCACTGAAACCCCACACCTTTTCTTTAAGGCTCGCCTCCCCCATCCACAGCCCTCCCTTTGATCCCATTCGTCAAGAAGTAGCATTTTCTTCCTCCGGACTTCAGTGCCTTTTGACCATTCCTGATGGAATGTTAAATGTTCTACCTTGCTTTATAGCCCTTGGGTCAAGGGTCTGTAAATTTTTGCTGTAAAGGGCCAGACAGCAAGTATTTTCAACTCTGCAAGTCACATCCCTCTCTGTACATTCTTTTTCTTCTTTATACTTTATGTACATACTCTTTTTAGAATGTACATACATACTCTTTTTCTTCTTTAAAATTCTTCATATTCTGAGGGGGCAGGACTCACAAAAACAGGGGATACCTTGAGGTTTGGCCTGTAAATATTTTGCCAACAACTTCCTGATATCATCTTGTTACTCAAGTACCTTGGGGGCAGGAAAAGTCTTACTTGCTCCTGCGTGCCCCACTTACAGCACAGCACACAGGGAAAGAGATGCTCACCCAACATTTTCTTGGTTCATGAAGATACAGTATTATGAGATGGCATACTTACAAGAACCGGTAATTAACCCAGAAAATTGAGCTATCCAGAACAATAAAATCTCTATGTATAAACATAGAGCCTTGGTTACAGACAGTAACCTAGAGATGGTACTATCCAATGTGTTCCCTCCCTTGCCAAGCCTTTTTCCAAGGGAGAGCAGGGGCTGGCAGTGGTGTGTTGGTGCAGATCGTCACAGGCGTGGGAGTTCTCGGGACCACACACAAGCCTCAGAGAGAAAGACAAAGAGTGAATAGCTACAAATGTCCAGGAACAGACAGGATAGCAGAGAAGGGAGTACTTCAACTTCCTTCCTTGTGACCAGAAAGTGGGTCCCAGTGCTCAGGAAGGTATTAGTCCCTGCCCAGGAAGGAGATGCCAACAAGGTAAGAAGGGAGTTCTGGTTTCTTGGAGCCTGGTTCCATTTTCATGTGTGTCTGAAAGAGGAAAATAATCTGATATCATGGGAGAGGGAGAGAAAGTAGAAATGCTCTTTAAAATTTTGTTTTCTTATGTCCCAGGAGGTTTGTACTGAGACTTTTGTTTCTTCCCTCAACCTGTCATATCTTAAGCCATAGGTCACTGTAAATTAAAAGGGCATTTAAACAAAATCAGTTTCTCTGAATAGTATTAACCTCATCAAGGGGTTACAAAAAGGGGTGACAAAATCTAGAAATTGTACTGATGCCTTTTAAGCAAAACCAAGCCAAACATCTGAACCATTTCTGCCGTCTCTTGCATATTAAGATGTAACACATTTGTGATATTTGTTGACATTTGTTATACTTCTGATGAACAATTAGTCTGCAAGAATATTAACAGGAAATTCCATTCGTGAGATAAGCAGCTGTTTGTGCAAAGCTTCAGCCAGATCATGGGACCAAAATCTTCTTTATGCAACTACCGTTTGCTGAATAGTCAGCATTCCTTACATATCCAAAAGGAAATGCTTTGAAAATAACTTTTCTGGCTAATTTTGACTCTTCCATTTTCCTAAGGAGAAAATAACTTTCATGCTTCCTTTGGACTCTTATACTGGCAGTGTGCAAAGTGTGAGTATTTAATAGCGTCCTTCGTCACCATGTAAATTTCAAACAGTGGGCATTGCCAAGTGACCAACTTGAGTTACTTCCAGGCTGTCATAGAAGAATGATAAGGTGAGTCTTAACCCCAACTCCACTGCATGCCATAGTGCATTATTATTTCACTCTGGAAGCAAAAACTGAGTGCCTGGCATTATATGGAACACGCTCTGGTTCAAAAATACGGACCTCTTCCATTTTTGAGGTATTAAAACATTTACTATAATAGTCTCCTTGCAACATTTATTTAACATCCTGGCAGTGGCCCGGAATACATCTCCAAAAGACTGAGAGGAAAACGAGTGGTAATGAACAGATTTGGGGGAGGGGGCACCTGGGTGGCTCAGTCAGTTACGTGTCTGCCTCTGGCTCAGGTCATGGTCTCAGGGTCCTAGGATCGAGCCCCACAGCAAGCTCTCTGTTCAGGGTGGGGCGTGGGAGTCTGCTTCTCTCTCTCTCTCTCTCCCTCCCTAATAAATAAAATAAAAAATGTTTTAAAAAGAACAAGTGAAGGCACAATGTCATCATGGAAATGGTGTAGTTCTGCATGTGTACTAGAAAGGCAAGACATTCCTCACTGAGCGGCCAGGCTTTTATCACGGATTCACTCACAAACCATCAATCACCAACTCCTAAATACCTCTAAATGCCTCTTCCTTTCGATCCCAACTGCCTCATCTCCCCCTCTTCTCTACCATATAATGGGCAAAAAAGGAAATGCGGAAGGCCTTTGGCTATATTTTCAAGTAAAAGCAAAAACCGTAATTTTGTCCGCATCAGTAAAACATCTCCGAGCAGGCATTCTCAATCCGCACACATTTATTTATAAATGACACACAGGCGCTTCTCCCAAGTAGAGCATTAAATAGCAGTAGAGTTTAGTGTCATTTTTTTTCAGATTAAAGAGAACATCTGCACCCAGTTTTCTTCTACTATGTCCTTGCAGACATTTTGAGGTACAGATGTCCCCTGCAACTTGTGAGTCCATTGCTCAAAACAGTCACCAGACAAATTTTCTGAAATAATCTCCCATCTTAATTCAGACCCTGGCTGAAGTCCTGCCACGAGGGTCTTTAGCTTTTACTTGAAAATAAACCCAAGACCCTCATGGATATCCTTCTTAGCTGATGACGGCCCCAGGCCTGGTTACAAAGATAAGCCGGTATCTGCTCAGATAAACAGACTCCCCCCTCCTACTAAGTCCTTTGCTCTAGTCTTGCCGAAGTTTGGGCGGCGGAATGCAGACAGAAAAGGCTCTGCCTGCTCCTGGTGGTTCTTGTCGGTCAGGCTATTTTCCAGTTGAGAACACCCCAAGGATTTAACTGGTCGAAAGTTTGAACTACGACTTCCCAGGAGGATTAAGAAGTCTTCTTTCTAGGGAAGGCGGTCAAATAGTGCAAACCTCCAGTTACAAGATAAGTAAGTGGTGGGGAAATAGTGTGCGGATGCCATGGTGACCAGAGCCAGCGATACTGTATTGTATATTTGAAAGTTACTAAGAGAGCAGATCTTAGAAACTCTCATCACAAGAAGACTTGTGAACGATGTATGCTGATGGATGTTAACTAAGCTGATGGTGGCCTTCATTTTGGAATATATACATATATCAAATCATTATGCTGTATACCTAAACTTAAAACAAGGTTATAGGTGGTAATTTTAAAAATTAATACAAGGTTATACATATTAATTCAAAAAATGAATACAATGTTATATATATTTAAAAATGAATTCATTTTTAGGTTACATGTATTCAAAAATTAATATTAATCCTTCAAATTATTAATTTGACATTTGATAATATTAATTTAATTAATAAATTAATATTAATTAATTTAATTTAATCATATTAATCAAAAATAATTACAAGGTTACATGTATTCAAAAATTAATACAAGTTTCTATGTGCTAATTTTAAAAATTAATAAAATTAATATAAAATAAATATAAAATGGTAATAATAATGAAAAAAGAAGTGTCTGCACTCTGCTGCTAAAACCTCAGCAAGACTAGAGCAAAGGACTTGGCAGGGGGCGGGGGGTCTGCTTATCTGAGCAGATACTGGCTTTTCTTTGTAGCCAGGACTGGGGCCATCATCTGCTAAGAAGAATATCCATGAGGGTCTCAGGTTTATTTTCAAGTAAAATTCTTTTAAAGAATTTTAAATCCTGGAGTGCGAGATGAATCCTACTATTGACAGACAGGAAACGTGCCCATGTACCTTCTCATTAGTCCTGACTGGCTGTAATTATAAACTACAAATCCCAAAGGCAATCCCAACATGCACCCCAAGACCTCCTCCACTCCACATCACGCTCATTATTTCATAGCATCAACTTGGACCCCATTTCCCCAAGGCCCTAGAAGAGCTGTACCTCGCAGTCAAGTTTTCCATCAGCGGGATCTCCATCGACCCTACCTCCCATGCAGCAAACCCAAGGCCTGTGTCCAATTGCTCCCTCCCCTTCATGCCCACGTCTATGCCCCTCATCTCGGACAAGTCAACCTTTCTCCTCTGCCATTCGTTAATCCAGGCCTTCAGGGCCTCTTGTTTCAATGATTATAATGGTCTCCAGGTTGGTACCCCACACCCCAGGGGCTCCCTACACTCTGGGGCAGTCATCTTCTTAAAAAAAAAAAAATCGGCTTATGACAGTTTTTCCCAATTAGCAACTTTTATTACTACTCTACGTAGAGGTTGTCCCCAAACACTTGTTCACAGGCCTCTACTAGTACAAAGTTCTGAGTGCACACCTTTACAATGATTATTTATTCAAAAATTATGAACATGTATTACTGTGTTCATATCTTTGTGCCCGTTATAAAATAATACACACATGAAAATAGATGTTAAAGTATGAACTGATCTCTATGTCCTATTTTGGACATGGGGTAATGAAACTGTCTTATATCCTGATTATAATGGTGGTTACCCCTCACACACACTCACATGTTTAACAACTGGGTGTTAAACTCCACAGACCTGTGCACCAATAAAAAGTCAATTTTACTGCTTGTAAATTTAAAAATGTATTTTAGAAAAGTATGAGATAACACTCAAAATAAATAATTTTAATATATTTACCCACTAGCAATTGGATTACCCTTTGTATCTTGAGTGTACATACGCCATGGGAGGATCACAGCATTAAATTCAAACAACTCAGATTGTCATCCCGGCTGCTATCAAGGAAGCAGCAGGAACATCTTCAAGTCATTGGGAGGCTTTTCCACTCATTTTGTAATGATGATAGCTCCAGCTGCATGATATGGAAACACATAGTCAATATGAATCACAGTGTGTCTAATTACTACAGAATAGAGAGTAATTTGTGTTATTCTTCTAGAACATATACTCAGTCTATATTTGTTTTTGGGACCTGCCCACAGTAATGACACAGAAAGGCACTGGCTGGAATGAGCCAGATCAGGGAAGAAATACCTACAATGCTAAGTTAAAATCACCTCTCACATTAAAGGTACCTCAAAAATCTGGATGCAGGGTGCCTGGGTGGCTCAGTGGGTTAAAGCCTCTGCCTTCGGCTCGGGTCATGATCTCAGGGTCCTGGGATCGAGGCTCCCATCAGGCTCTCTGCTCAGCAGGGAGCCTGCTTCCCCCTCTCTCTCTGCCTGCCTCTCTGCCTACTTGTGATCTCTGTCTGTCAAATAAATAAATAAAAATCTTAAAAAAAAAAAAGTTAAAAAAAAAATCTGGATGCAGAAGAGCAGCCCAGAAGGAAGTTAAGGAAGACAGATTGGGATGGGGCCCCCACCCCCTCCAGCCCTGCCAGGTAAGGTCTCATTCTATATCAACTACTTGGGATTGAAAACTTGAAACAAACTACCTCAGTGTGGAGCAAAATCAGATGCTGCATCTCCCATTTCACCAAGATAAACCCACATGGTCTGCCTGTTTGCCAAAGTGAGGAAAACATGTGGAAGACTGAATGGGTAGACAGAAATGAATCTTCCAGGTGTTCTGTCCGGCTACCCTTCAAGCTTAGATAGCACCGCAAGGCTCGCCTTTTCATGTCTTCAGGCTACTTCACAGCTCTGCATTTGCGACTCTCTACTTCACAACCAGCTTGCATCGACTCTTTAGGATGTGTTTTAGCATCCCTGATTGTCTACACATGTGTATGTTGTTGGAATTTTCTTTTGAACCCGTTGTAACGTCTTATTAGTTTCCTCACTTCATCTGGGTGTTAAAGAATATATTTGAAGGGCCCCTGGTGGCTCAGTCTGACCCTTGGTTTCTGCTCAGGTTGTGATCTCAGGGTCATGGGATGGAGGCCCTCCACCTCCCCCCTGAGTCAGACTCCGCTCAGCAGGGTCTTCTCTCCCTCTCTCTCTCCCTCCCCCCCCAAAATAAAAATAAATACATCTTTAAAAAAATAATAATATATTTGATACATGTTCATCTTCATGAGAATCATAATTTGGCCCTTAAAAAAAAAAACAAAAAACTTTCCTTTTAATGCCAAAAACCCAGGAAAGCCTGGGAGACTTGTCACCTTATCAGAAAGTGTATCCTCATGATAGATGGGAGCGAAGAACCAAAGGAAAATTTCCTTCTGATTAACTTTCTGTTCTCTGAACAAATAGAGATGCTGTAGTCAGGGGAGAGGGACTTCAGCTGATCTGAAGAAAGATGCCTTTGCAGAAAATTCTGTTAAAGGTGAAACAAAAAATTTTAATTGAAATTTTTATCTTCAAATCTACCGCAGGCTACATCAGACATTTGAGCCTGGCCTCTCCGTCCCCTCCATTTCCCAGCCACCTACATCTAGAACCTTCTACTCGGGCACAAAGAGTACGCCCCTCACCCCTTGTGCTCCCTTCCCGTAGAATGGGGGAAGCGGAGGGGCAATTCTCTGTCCCCTTTTCACCTCCTCCTATGACAGGGTTCCAAGACTTGCCAGTATGACTTCTTACATCTTTTCGCAAATGTTCATAAAATGTGTACAAATCTCTACGGCTCAGATGCTAATAGTTCATCTGTTTGCATGAATATCAAATTAAGAAAACTCATTATTCCCACTTTGCTCTAGAGGTTCACATTGGGGGTAGGACTGTGTTTGTAGAAGAAAATCCTTGATGCCCCGTGGGGCTAGAAGGTGAGGCCCTGAGCCTGTCACTTAGAAGCAAATTACAGAAAGATAGTTAAGCAGCCCTGCCTAATGAATGAAACAGAGCTGGATGAACAGAGTTGAGTGAGGTGAGGGAGAGCCGAGGCAGAGGAAGAGAGAAGAAAGAAGGAGGAAGGGGAGGAATGGAATTAAGAGTCCATGGAAATACCCAAGAAACATTTTGAAGACTAGGGGAGTCTGTTCTTCAACTTTAAATGAATAGCTCTACGGCTCTGCAGTGGAACCTCCTTGCCATCAACCTGCCAGCAGAGACCTACCACATACCACTGCTTCACGTGTGTTGTGATCTTGATCTAAGAGAGCTGATCTTGATCTAAGAAAGCCATGGTGGGTAACACAACTGATGCCTGGTTTACTCAAAAATGTGGCCCAATGCGTCTGGAATCTTTGAGATCCTAAAGTAGACACTCCTTGAGGACAGGAGGTTACAATATTCCTTTTCTCCAAGCAGAGCAAAGTGGCTGCTTCATGACAGGTGATGAAAGATTAGAACCTCAGTTTACAAATTTTAATGAATTAATAAGTACTGAAATGCCATTTGTCATAGTTTGTGGGCCAAGATACAATGATTGCTAATCCAAATGGTTATCTAAAGGTATTTCTTGTTCTTATATTTATTATGTGATATAATATAGTATTATTATTTGTATTGTTATACTTATTTTTCTTTGGGGTTCTTTCTTTTCTTTGGGGTTATTTATCTTTAATCCAATGAGAGATACCACCATATTCTTTGGTGGTATCAAGCAGTATGTCAACCCTTGAGGTCACTATTGTTCTTAAATATCCAGTGTAATAATATTCAGTGTAATAATAAGGAAGTGTAATAATACTCAGTGTAATAATATTCAGTGTAATTCAGTGTAGTTTTAAGTGTAACAATAAGGAAGATTTTGAAGATGTTCAGGTCCTGAGTACCTACCAGGGGCCAGAAGATGATGAGCTCTAGAGGAACTTTTAGGAGCTGAATCATGCCCCCCAAATTCATACATTGAGGTTATAACCTCAGAATGTGACAGTATTTGGAGATAGGGTCTTTAGAGAAGAAATCAAGGTGTCATGAGGTCATATAGTTGGGCCCTAATCCAACCTGACTGGAAGAGGAAATTAGGACACAGAGGAAAAACCATGTTAGGACACCTCAAAAAGATGGCCATCTTTAATCCAATGAGAGAGACTTCAGAAGAAAGCAGACCTGACAACACCTTGATCTGGAACTTCCAGCTTCCAGAACTGTGAGAAAATAAATGTCTGTTTTTTAAACCATCCAGTCTGTGGTATTTTTTAATGTCAATCCTAGAAAACAAAGACAGGGACCATGTTTTCCAAACTAAAAATTAGGACATGTGACCTGACAAATACAAATGGTTTCTAGTCAGTTGACTGTATTTGAAATCTAGCCATACCTAATGCATAGTCTTACTTCCAAATAGGACCTAACTTAATCCTAGAAAAATACTTTTACTCAATTCCCTATAAAATCTTTTAAAAGGGGGCTCATTTGCCACCACTGGAAAGACACAATATATCTCCATTCTGAAATTGAAGGTTTACTGTCATGGATCATTTTGACGCCATTTAAAAACTAAACCAAATGTAAGTTAGAGAGGATTAAGGCAGAAACCCATAATCTTTTGTCCTCAACATATAACGTAGACAAAATATAGAATATAGTTCTATATTTAGGAGACCGGAAATCTAAGAACCCAAATGCCTTCAAGAAGACAAATCCTATAAGAGGAGTAGCCTCCGCCAGCATGTGCAGACTCTTGGGCTGACAAGTTACATAATTAGAAAACACCTGGGGGGTGGGGATGGGAAGGAATTATTTCAAACTAAATATTCTTTAAGATTTAAATCAAAGAATGCATTGGAACCTGGCCATCGTTGTTGATACAGTGCGTATGAAACCCAGTGCCTGTTTTCTCCCTCACAGCTAGAATTTTTAAATCAAAGCTCTTATTTATTAATAAGCACTACACAAAAACGCTAATGTGTATATGTCAAAAGCCCTTTGGGGATCAAAAAAAAAAAAAAAAGAAGAAGAAGAAGAAGAAGATGAAGCAAGTGGAATCCTTGTCAAATACAAATACAAGCCAGTTGTGAATTTTGTTTTTCCTTTATCCTTTCGTCAGAAAACTTCAGACCCACAGATTTTACATTGTAACTCTGCATTTCCATTTTCTGCACAGGTTATAGAAATACAGCTAACTAGAAAGGAAAATTAAATTGTGACTATTAGTGGAAAAATTCAATTATTTGACTCCTGGGGTAAGATGAAAAAGTGGAACCAAATTGCAAAATTACTCAATTCACAAAAACCAGTGAAGAAAATAAGAAAGGTTAGGGAAAAATGAGTTACATCAACTGTCCTTTTAAAAATGAGGAGGGAAAACCCATATTAAATCCTTGGAAAATGTTGCCCAGAAAAAAGCTGGGTGTTTCCAAAGATGGAGAGAGAGCTCTTGGCCTGGTATCCCCGGAAACATTGCCAACACAGAAAGATGACCAGGTAAAATGTCAGAGGAAAATATCCCTAATTTCTCCCCACTTTGAAGGAAAGCAGCCTAAGAGGATAGGTATGTAGCACCCCAGGGGACAGGAGTGGAATGTCTCCCTTGAATAGAAGTCTCAACCCATCTGCCCACTGACTCTCCCACCAGGACTGTTCAGGGAAAAGAGAATATGTGTGAAAGCCCATAATGGTCTCTATTAACACATAAGGGTTTCCAAGGATGAGGGACAAAAGAGAAAATAAATAGTATGACAAAATGCCTGGTGTTTGTGAATTGAGTAATTTTATAATTCGTTTCTGCTTTGTCATCTTACCACAGAAGCAAATAATTATGGGGGGTGAGGTATGAGGCCTTTGCACAGAGGCCTCCTCTCCTGCTCTTCAGATCAAAACTGCCATCACAGTAGGTGGAGTATGGAATAGCCTCTGCTGTTTAGGAGCTGTGTGACCTTGGACAGGTTACTTAACATCTCTTAGCAGCAATTTCCTCATCCATAAAATAAAAATTATTATGATACCGACATACAAAGATAAAATGAGTAAACATATACAAAGCAGCTAGAAAAGTGCTGAGCGTATAGTAAACACTCCATTAGTTCTGATTAGAATTATTTTTTTAAAGATTTTTGTCTATTTATTTGAGAGAGAGAGCACAGAGGGACACGCAGAGTCCCCAGTGAGTAAGAGCTCCATGAAGGGTCTTGATCCCAGGACCCTGAGTTCATGGCCTGGGCCGAAGGCAGATGCTTCACTGACTGAGGCACCCAGGCACCCCAATGACTATTACGATCATTGTCGAAGTCCCTAAATCTTCTTTCTCTTTTTCTCTCTGGCTAGGGCAGGTGTAGGATGGCCCACGAAGGGTCAGGTATTACCACAGATACTGGTGATTTAAAATTAAAAAAATCCAATGCCTGGGTGAATGAAGCTCTCAGTCCTTGGGAGAGGTGAGGGACAAACATAAAAACAAATGACCCCCCAAACCCTAGCAGCGATTTCCCCAAGCTATGTATGGCACAGTGCTCACAGCTCAGGAGATTTCTGAGAGATCCGCACTGCTGATACCAGTATCCAGTCCATGAAGATACCAGCGGGTCCCACTCCTCTTTCAATGGCCAGATGTGCTTTGGTCATTGTTAAATACTCTGTTTTTTGTTCTTCCAGCTCTTCCTGCTCTGTGTTAAGCAAGAACATCAGAACCCTCAGTCAGCCCCTTCTTGTTATATCTCTTGCACAGTTTGCCACTTGGGCAGGGTACATCAAAGCCCCACAAAACTGATCTCTTAAGCTCCTGCGTTACATGCACAAGCCTCCTGACAACATGTACCCACGCTCTTGTCCTTCATTCCTCTTGAGTTATCACAGCAATCCTGCACATGTGTATTTCACATACTATATTCTTTTTTTTTTAAAGATTTTATTTATTTATTTGACAGAGAGAGATCACAAGTACGCAGAGAGGCAGGCAGAGAGAGAGGAGGAAGCAGGCTCCCTGTCAAGCAGAGAGCCCAATGGGGGACTCAATCCCAGGACCCTGAGATTATGACCTGAGTCGAAGGCAGAGGCTTAACCCACTGAGCCACCCAGGCACCCAACACATACTATATTCTTAATCTTCTTTTTATTCCTTCTTCCCCATTCCTATAATCCTGAAGAACAAAGAATGGAAAAACATCTCAAAAACAACATTATGATGTCTGGCCTTGCTAACTGTGCACCATTTTGTGAATAAAGCTCCAAGAGTTGTGCAGTCCCCAACCTGAACAACCAGATGCAGCAGCTCTGCCAGCATGAGGTCTAACAGAATGTGTCCATGGCACTTTGGGAGCATGGTAGGCAGAGGGTTCAACTCTATTTGAGAAGATCAGGGAAAGCTGTACAAAACAAGTAATTGATTTGAATCCTGAAGCACGAGTAGGGGTTTTCTACCCTTTCAAAGTTCTGGGGAGGATGTTGTAGGGAGAAGAAAGAGTGTGTGATGAGTCATGGAAGCATAAAACAGCACAACATCCTAGTACTGCAAGATTAGCAAGGACTGGGGAAGACCAGAGCAGAGGAGATAATGGGAGGACAGCTGGAAGCAAAGCTGAAGACAGACTCATGTGGGGACGTTCATGCTATGTCATAGCATCGGAGTGTGGGGAACCTGGGAGGAGGAGGCTGTGGGGCCCATTCTTTGGAGAGAATGGGCTACTGGAGGGAGCAAGATGGAGTCTCTCATGTCAAGCAGTGTCCTGGATCGAGCAATGATACAAGCAGTTAGGGGCCTGCTGCTAGGAGATACTGCCCAGAATGGCGTCTGCTCACTCCCCAGAACTGATAACGAGCAGAACCAAAGGAGATCTGCAGGGGCCCAAGACCGACCGACTTAATCCAAAGGGAGGATTTTGGCAGAAACTGTCAGACTCTTCAGACATGACCCTTCTCTGTCTGACCACTTAAAAAAGACAGCTGCCGCCAAAGGCTCTGCCCGATTGATCTCAGAACAGAACCAAGATCCTTCACTGCTTAAAACTAAGGAGTAGTAAGAGCAGGGAGCTACCCCAGACCAGACGGAGGCCTTATCTCAACCATACGCCCAGACTGACTACATGTATGGTTTGTTAACTTCCTAACCCTCTGTTACTTTGCTTGTTGTGTGACTCGTCTTGTGTTCTGCTTTGTGTGCCTTGTATGAAGCCAAGCTATTCACGTGGTGAAATGTCATTGAGTTGGAAATCCTGAGCCAGCTTTATAATTATATGAATCTTGCTTTATGATTAAAAGAAGCTGACACCGTGGAAAGACACAGCGCATGCCTATGCCTTCAGAGCCTGTTACACATGATCAGATCTGTGCTCTAGAGAGATCACTACAGCGGGGTAAATACAAGCATACCTTGGGGCTAGGTTGACCTGTGAGATCACTGGAAAGCTCTCATCATCATCTGAGAACAAAAGATGGACAATCATGTCCATGAAGATTAATGCAGAGATTCCAGAAACATTTGAGAAACACAATATACAAGACATGTTGACCAACTGGACTAGGGGATACATGGCAGGAGACTTGGATGCTATCAGAACCCTAGCTCTGGTCACTGAGTAAAAGACAGTCCACCCTTTACAAGTTCGTAGGTAGAAGAGAAGCTGGTCTGAAAGGGTTGAAATAGGTTGAATGCAGAGAGCCCATGAGCCGTGGAGATAAAGCTATAGATGAATCACCAACTGGCAATTTGCATCTGGAGTTCAAGAGAAAGATATGAATTCTATTTCAAAGTCACGAGAGAAGGTGACAACACGTGAAAATGAACAGTGGAGATAGCTAGCATGGGTTATAATCCAGGGACTTTGTAAAGGCAAACAGACAAAATGCAAGGTGGAGGAGGATATTTTTCTTTCTGATGGGACTTGAAACTATCAGTGGAAGCAAGATAAGGATAAGGCAAAGGACAGATTGAAGAATGAGAAAGAGAGTATCACTAAAACTAAGTTAGGAAGAGCATTTAAAGGCATAGCTGAAGGCGGTCTTAGGCACAGGGATTTCAATAAATTTTTTTCAATTTGAATTTTAATTCAAATGGAACTTTCAATTGAATTTCAAATTTTCAAATTGAATTTCAATTATTCAATAAATATCTGCTAAGTAGCTGGGCATCAGAGTCAGCGTCATTCTTGCCCTCTTGGAGCTTCAAATCTGGTGGGGTGGTGGGCATTAATCAACACCTCATACAAATAAATGTAAAGTTGCCACTGTGACAGATGCAGATTTACAGATGACAGATGTAGATTTACAGGCTGCAACAAGAGTTTATAATTATAAGAACTGACCTACTAACACATCAACGAAGCCTTCCTTGTCGAGGTAACACATGTCAGACACACCACTGGGTGAGATGTGACTCCAGCCCATAAACTAGAGCCAACTAGAGAAGAGACAAAAGGAGAATTCAGTATGCACAAAAGTCTCTGCAGAAGTGGGGAATATTGGAAGAGCCAGGATGGAAAGACAGGGTGGCTGACAGAGAGAGTGGGGTGGAGCATGGGAAAAGATGAAGATAGGAGATGTAAGTAAGACCAGACCAAGAGGACCTTGTAGGGTATGTCCAGGGGGGTCGTCTTCATTCATAAAGGACTAGGAAGCCATCGAAGAATTTTAAGAAGAGCTGGGGACAGAGGTCTTATGATGTCATTTGTATTTCAGAAAGTTGACTTTCTCTGTAGCCCAGAAAATGGGTTAAGGGAATCAGGAGAGGACAAGATAGACCCTTTTCTGTCATCCTCGGAAGAAATTACTATCACTTGGAAAAGATGGTAGTGGAGGAAATTGAGAGAACAGATAATTTCAAAGGATATTTATGAAGTGAAATCTGATAAGATAAGGTCAAAGAGTGTTGAGGCTACTTCATAGATCTTCAGTGTACACAGACCGGTAGGTTGCCCAAGTTAAGTACACTGAAAGTGGGTTGGGTTTGGGACAACGATCATGAGCTTACTACTAGATACAGTAACTTTCATGTGTCTTTCAGGCTTTCAAGAGTAGATATCAAGTGGACTATCAGACATGTGGGCCTGGATCTCAAAGGACACATCTAAATTGTAGGTATATACAGCAGGCATCAATAGAATAAGACTCTTAATGGAAGAATGTGGAGGAAAGGAAAAGGCCCAATTTGGAATCATGAGGTCCTCAAATAATCAGTGGGTAGAAGGAAGATGTCCAGACTGAAGAGAAGAAAGAAATGGCCAGAAAGATAAGAAGAAAACTAAGATAGTTTCATGGCACCAAAAAGAAGAGCTGAGACAGTTTGAGGAAGAGGAAATATCCAAGAATGTTGCTAAGAAGAAAGACAAGAGTAGAAATGTTCATTGACACAGAGGTAGAGCAAAAATGGTTTCATGTGGTAATGGAGCCAGAAATCACACTGAAACCGGTTGAAGGATGGGCAGGAGGACAAAATGGAGACAATAAATACAGACAGTTCCACCAAGAACTTTGGCTGAGTCATCGACTGAGAATGAAAGGGACAGAAGCTGAGAAGGTGCCTTGAGGAGAGAGAGGAAGTTTAGATGAGCAGCTGAGAGTTATTAAAGACACAGATGGCCTCAAACCAGTAAAGAAAAAAAATATAAGAACTGGGGAGACAGATTTCCATTAATTTGTAGTGGCACCAGTTTGCCTGGGTGGGCAATTCTTTCTAGCTATCATAGTCTGAACTTAGTTGAGAAATACCAAATTGCGGTCACAAAAGGAAAAGAACAAAGAAAAACACCACCACCAAGGAGACAATGAAGTCGAGAGGCTTGAGAGAAAGAAGCTCAAATTGTCCATGGAGCCCTGGCTCCATATGGAAAGAATTGTGGTTCTAAGAAGGCTGATGATTTTAGCTGGAGATGAATGAGTCAAGGGATTAGGGACCCCAGTAAAGATGAAAGGCATGTTTAGGGGAAATTCCATGACTCTAAGAAAGTTGAAATGGTAGGAGAAGAAGATGCTCTCCATGTCCCCCAATATCTCTGCGGCGATCCTGATTTTTACATTCCCAACTCTGGCCAGACCATGACTTGCTTTTGGCTTCGTGCCTTTTCAGGCCAGAAACACCGAGTTGTTGATGTTCCCTGAAAGCAACGTCAATCAATGACCTATGGGAATCAGTGAATAGCTACCCAACTCCTTCACCTTCCCCTAGATGAGATAACTCTAAGGATGTTCTATTTCTTTCACTTCCTTGTCTCTATCCTCCCACTCTCCTGCTGGATTAGCTCCCAATAAACCACTTGTGCTGGAATCACTTTTCAGGGTCTGCTTCTTATAAGTCTCAAACCAAAAGAGGAAACTATTGCTGCTAACGTTTTCAGAGGTGACACTATTGGGGGGTAAAAGGATGAAGAAGCTACCAGTGGTAGAGCTTTGCCAGAATGCTGCAGAGGTGAATGCTATTGTTTCTAAGACTGGGAAGGCCTAGATGCTGCCATGTTGGGGGTTATCTACATACATGTCAAATTGTCATGGATGGTGACCTAGATGAGACCTTACTTAAACCAAGCACTGCAGTTTTCCATAAGATAGGAGAAAGGGTAGAAGGCCAATGGATAACAGTGATCTATGACAGTGGAGGGTAGATTTTGGTAGATGGTGTGATCCAAGATGAAGAGGATTTTTAAAAAAGGAGAAATGGAGTAACGTCTAGGCACAGAAAAGGAGATGGAGGACAAGGTTGACCTTCCTCCCCCAGATTAAGAGGGAAAAGAGCAGTCCCCACTGGAGAGGACCTAATTCAAGAAAAACAGTGTCCTTGTGGATGGACTACAGATTAGTCTATGATGGGCTGAAGAAATAGAACGTCTTTACAATGGACAGGATGGAAGGTTCTAGATTGCACAAAAGGCGATGAACCAAAGTGGATGAACTCGAGAAGGCTATGATGTAGGGGGAAAAAATAACTGGAGTTTGGACACTCTGAGCAGTGCCTTGACGTAATACTTTCCAGCCACCTTCTAAGGCAGAATCCTGGGAAGATGAGGTCCATGATCACATGACCCATGTGTGTAGAATTGGAGGAATGGAACCAGGCCTCTGGCTCTTGAGGCCATTAGTCAGGATTCTGTGCTGTCCCTGAGGGTCGGAGCTCCAAGGACCGCTTCCAAAGCAGGGACAGGAATTTGCACTTCTATTATGCAGTACTTACACTTTAAAAAAAAAATGGTGCACAAAACATGCTTGTGTGGGAATATACAAAATAATGAAACAATAAAAAGTAACCATGCCAGGTACCTGGGTGACTCAGTAAGTTAAGCGTCTGCCTTCAGCTCAGGTCATGATCTCAGGGTCCTGGGATCAAGGCTGGTGGAATCTGGTTCTCTCCCTCTGCCCCTCCCCACATTTGCACAGGTGCTTTCTCTCTCTCTCTCCCACTCTCTCTCTCCCTCTCTCAGAAATAAATAAAGTCTTTAAAAAAAGAGAAAAATCTAACCATGCCCATGCTCTGGCACCATCATGGTCACCTTCTTTTTTTTTTTTTTTTTTTAAGAAATTCAGGCCTTTTTGCTGCCATTTCCATCGAAGTAAACAGAATTAGCCTCCAGCAGGCTGACATTAAAAGGCTTATTATTATCTGTCCTGGATTCATTTTTAAAAGGAATCTGTTATGTACCAACTTCTGGTTTAGTCTGTGTTCTTTGATGCATTACAGAAGTTAGTGCAGAATAGTTTAATCTAATACTCTCTTGCCCAGAGGAAGTGAAACTCAGGGTTGGGAGGGTAGGGAAAAAAGAGGTGAGTCACGTGGTGCGCCCTGTGGAGCTCGGCACAGATTCCTCTTCAGGAGCAAAGGCTGACTTCCCTAGCGGCTGGCAGTGCTGCAGGCCCCAAACCCTCGGTGTGTCACCCCCGTGGGTGCCACTGCGAGTCAACTGGCTGGAAGGGGTTTCTTCTCTCTCAAGGCTGTATCTCCATCAGGAGATGGCCACATCCAGTGAAGGCCCTACAGGGACACAAAAGCTGAGCCCCCTTGCCTCAAGATGAGTCCACTGGGTGGGGCCATCTTGATTCCAGAGCTCCTCATGCATCAGCCCAAGCCTTTGGCATCATAGCTCAGCCTCCCTCACCTAATCCCACTCACTCTCCCTCCCTTCTACAGGTGTCCAACTAAAAAATGCTCCTTCATAGACATGCTGTACATGATTCTCCTTCACAGAGCTCTGAGGAGCCACAAATGACATGGTTCCTTGAAGAAAAACTTCAGGAAATCTGATCCGATAACGGGGACATTGGCTTGCAGAAAATATAATGCCATTTGCTGAGTGTTGGAAAGGGGAAGAGAAAGAGCTTGTGCTAACTCCCATGGACTTGAAATTAAATCCTCACCTTGTATTTTCTCAGGGAAAGAAATCTCTGAGGAATATTGAGATGACGTCTGAGGAGAATTCAGCGGAGGCGCCTCTTTGGCTCAGTCAGTGGAGTGTGCGACTCCTTATCTCAGGGTTGTAAGTTCCAGCTCCACATGGGAGGTAGACATTATTTAAGAATAAAATCTTAAAAAAAAAAAAAAAAAGGCGGTCTCTGATTTTCAAACAAATCATGCCATAAATGTTTGTAATTCAAAATTCATTACCCCCATGGAAGCAAGTGTATAAGTGAAGGTTAGCTCAGTTCAATAAAAATAGTTGCGTGTGCCAATCACTATGCCAGACCCCAGGGGTACCAGCTCTTGTTCCTCCAGAGGCTATGAGTTTGCAGTGGGGGAATCTCCTACGTCAAAATGCAAATGCCTGCCCAACTGATATGTGATTCTAGATATCTCTGACCATTGTTTTTGACACCTGCTTACGGAGGGAGAATCACATTCTTAGTTAGAACTTTGGACGTCAAAACCACATTTCTCTCCCACTCTTGTCGCATCTTATAGATGCTTCCAAAAATCAGGAACTTGCTCAAATAAATATCATCACCCAATATGTTTATTACTGCACAAGATAAAAAGGAGTAACCAGGATGTCTGGGTGACTCAGTCAGTTAAGTGTCCAATCCTTGATTTTTGGCTCAGGTCAGGATCTCACTATAGTGAGATCCAATCCTCATCTGGCCCTACATTCCATGCAGAGTCTGCTTAAGACTCTCACGCTCTCCCTCCGCCGCTATCCCCACCTGAGGGAGCCCTCTCTCTCTCTCTCTCTCTCAAATAAATAAATAAAATCATTTTTTTAAAAATGCTGTAACCATAGGTTTATTTTCCAAATTAGGTCAACAGTATTAAAGAGGTGTTGCCCAAAGTTTCCATGGCAAAATAAGTTAGGGAAACAGTAAGTTTTAACTGGGGTCTTTGCTGGAGAGCTTCTTAAATGACTCAATATGTTATGTCCTTCATCTCCTAAAAAGTGAAAAGTGATAGGAAGTAGTTTCTAAAATTCTTTGTCCGAATTGAAAACCATTTTGTGCTTAGTATTTGGCCTGGAGTTAGGATAGCACAACCATCCTGATATTCCCAGGTTGAGGGTAGGTTCTAGGGATACCTGATTTTTAGGACTAAAACAGAGATGGCTCTGGGCAGACCAAGCTAAGCAGGTCAACTTACCTAAGAAAGTCCTGAGCACAGTCCGGAAGCTGTTGCTCAGGGACAATAACGTCGGGGGTGCTTGGAATTGAGAAGCAAGTGTTATGGCCTCCATGAAGGCAGAGAAGGGCTGGAGTCTGCTACCCTACCCCTGCTGCCCTGACGCCACTGTCAGCTTCTGTGTATGGGCAGGTCTTTACTCATGTGTCTGTACAGGAGAATCGGTTGTGGGGGCCTTCAGTTGTGCTTATAATACTGATGAGTCTACAGAGAAAACTAAGACTAAAGAAATCTTTGATCTCCCTAAAGTTAGGAACGAAGAATAAATCAGAAGAATTCTTTATTTCCCTAGTTAACGTCTATCCATACAACGATCGAAGTATCGAGGAGACAAGGCCAAAGTAGGTAATAATAACTCTGTCTCAACCAGCTCATCGGTGAACTCTACACCCCTCTCAGTTTTAGAAAGTGTCTCACTGGAACCTGGTATGACTTGACAGGCTGGACCCCACCCCTGGGTATGCATCAGGTCGTCATATCTGGCCTATCCCATTTGAATCAATTTGGATGAAGGCTGTCCCCTAAACTGTAACTGGAAGCCCCCATGGGGTCTTTTTTTTTTTTTTTTTAGATTTTATTTTATTTATTTGACAGAGAGAGAGAGAGAGAGAGTGAGAGAGGGAGGACAAGCAGCAAGGGAGGGAGAGGGAGAAGAAGGCTCCCCATGGAGCAGGGAGCCCGATTCAGGGCTCGATCTCAGGACTCTGGGATCACAACCTGAGCTGAAGGCAGACTCTTAATGACTGAGCCACCCAGGTGCCCAAATAGGGCCTTTTATACTCAAGGTGTGGATTTTGTGAACCACAGGCTAGAGTTCTTTCACGTGGTGCCTGGGCATCCATGTCTGTGAATAAAGTCATGGGTATAAGGACCCCATCTTGAGGGGAACTTTGGCTCTGCGCATGGAATGCAAAGCCCACGCTGGACATTCAGGACCCAGGACAAAGCCTTTGAAATTGTGGGCACATGATGACTGCTTTCTTTCTTTTTTTTTTTTTTTTTTTAAAGATTTTATTTATTTATTTGACAGAGAGAGAGATCACAAGTAGTCAGAGAGGCAGACAGAGAGAGGAGGAAGCAGGCTCACTGCTGAGCAGAGAGCCTGATGCAGGACTCGATCCTAGGACCCTGAGATCATGACCTGAGCCAAAGGCAGAGGCTTAACCCACTGAGCCACCCAGGCGCCCTGATGACTGCTTTCTGAAACCAAAACACCGCATGCTTCATCCTTGAACCCCTAGGAATGGATGACTTCATCGATGTTTATGAGATCTTGGAGCTAGCTACCAAAAATAGATGAAAATGGGGAAAACGTACAGATAAAAAGGAGCGTTGGATCAGTGGATCCCATTCTCCCTGGTTGCCAGCCAAAATGGAAGTTTTTTAGGGGCTGTGAGAGTCCTAGGAGCCCAGAGGAAACTCTGTGAAAAATCTCCCCAAATGAGTAATTATATCAGTAGAACTGACCTCCTGCCACTTCATTGTTTTCGAAAGCCTACCTCCCAAAGTCGCCTTATTTGGTTTTAAATAGAAGAGTCCATGGCCCACAGCAGATTCCAACCTGCGCAGGCATTGTCAGAGCAAGGCCAGGCTTTTGACACTGTGCTCCTGGGGCTTCCTCCTGAAGATTGAAGTGATGAATTTAGGGCAAAACACATCCTGGAGAAAGTATGCGGCGCCATCATTGGTCATGACCCAGAACTTGTTATAAGTATTTTGTCATCTGCTTATTTTTATTTCTCTAACCTGCGAGAAATTAAAATTAAAACAACAGTGGGCGCTCATTACTTGGAATAAGGAGTATTTTACATATACTGACCGTAGGCTTTTGGCAAGCAGCCATTAGCCAAAAGGACATAAATACACATAGACTGGGAGTAATTTTCGCTTTATTTCCAGTCAGACGTGTAACGCAAACCATTCCCATTGCTGTTTGTTGAAGTAATCTTACTGCCAGGAGGTACTTATAAAGCCCTCCCAAGCATCTCACAAATTAGTTTGCTAACCTGACAGTTTACACTTCATGGCATCATTGGTTCTATTCCTAATCCACTGGGAGGTTTTGCTTATTTCCCTTGTTAAAATGGCAGCATGGGAGAGTGTTCTGTCAAGGGGAAGCTTGGGGATCCTCATTAGACGGTAATACAAACGCAGAGTCGTTGTAGTCCCCGCGTTAATACGAAATCGATTAACATGGGTATTTTCATGTGGCGTTTGTGAAACTGACTTTTTGTTTGGCATTTCAAAATACATGTCATTTCATATTTATATTTGTATTGTTTTACGATGAGGAGATTAAAATTGCCTACGTGGAAAGATTCCCTATGCTGGCCAAAATAAATTGTTTTAAAGTTCAAAAGAAAAGGATGACATATTTTTCATTTTTGCCCCCAGGTTTGATGAAAATTAAAAGCAGACTTTACAAGCAGATACTATGAATTCTTAATGGCGGCAAAAGCATTTACAATGAAAAGAACCCCTTGGGAAGCTCTTACCCTTTGGGAAACAGTGGTCTGCGTGGAATTTGTTTTTCTGTAAATCAAATGTTTAAGAACAGCTGTTTTTTGTTTGGGGTTTTGTTTTGTTTTGTTTTTTTTTCCTGAGAGTCTCTTGTTCCCCCAAATTTCCTGGCATTCATTATGGCTTGTGCCCACGCCATTAAGAAAATACACTTTTGATTTCTCAATGTATTCATTTATTACAAATTTTATAAATTTCATGTCCATCATCAGTGCTACCTGATGGTACAAATCTTTTCATACCCTGGCATAAAGGGCAATATCCTAAAATACCGCTTTTTGTTATTGTCCCGTAGAGCGCTGAAAAGCTTAGAATAATTTCTCTTTAAATGAGTGAGATACAATTACCTTTCATTTTAACCTACTTAACCTTTCCTGAAGTAACATGTTTGGACAGGTAGTAACATGTTTAGAACTTATGTTCTAAAATGTTATTTCTTCTTTCTTGTAGCTGTGAATCTTTCTCTGCATTTACAGGACATAACCAGCTATCGTGACATCTACTCAAGACTTTGAAATTTCAAGAGTTGCCTTTTGTGGTTCCTGGCTTTGGGCTCTTGAAAATGCAAGCCTTTTTATAACTAGCTGTGGTTCCTAAGAGTAATGCAATAAAAACAACAACAAAACCTGGTCCCATCTGTGAAGCTTGGGAGTCACAGTATTTAAAAAGGTCAAAGACTTCAAGGTCAGATTATCAAACGAGATAATTTGCGGACACATTATTGCATTGAAAAAATTTAATATAATTAGGCAAAGTAAAGAGAAGTAAATTAAAGACGGTAATCTGTTATCAGTTAAGTTCTTGTTGCAGAACCAATTATCACATCTCAGTTCCTTTTTTAGCTTACTATTGTGTGAGTCAGAGATTTGGACTGGGCTCAGCTGCTGCTACTCCTGGTTGTCTGTTCCAGCCGCTGTACCTGTGAGCCGCTGTTGGTTGTACGGTCGTGGCAGTTCCTCTGGCAGCTGGCTCGTCCCCACTGGTCTCATTCACGTGTCTCACAGCTGGCTAGGTGTTGACAGAGCACCTTGGCTGTTTTCTATGTGGCATCTCATCTTGCCAGTGGCTAGTGCAGGCTGGCAGAAAGAGAGAGAGAAAAGGAGAGAGCATGTGCTCACAAAGGCGGCAAGGCTTCCTGAGGCTTAGGCTCAGAATCAACCCAGATCAGTTCCACTCCACACTATTGATCAAAACAAGTTCCGAGTTCAGCCCAGAGTCAAGGAATAGAAATATAAACCCCATCTCTTAATAGAAGGATCTTCACTGTCACGTCATGAGGACACAGATACGGAGAGAGACAAAATCTGTGGCCATTTTTATAATCTGCCCCAGTATCACATCAGCTGATTGAGCCTCAGAAGAAACAGAGGGTTTACAATGCTGTGGAGCTGTGGTTGAAACCATTAAGCTGCGCTTGACTTTAGGCAAGAAAAGAAACTCAGTTTTGTTTTAATTTCTCCTTTTAAGGAGAGCTAGTCGTGCTGCTAGCTTTCATTCATGGCTTCTGCACAAACAAACTTCTGAAGGATCCAACTCTAGAGAGCTAAGTGGGCAGAGCCTTTGTGTGCAGAAGATGGTGCCTCTTGTTGGGTTGAACCCAAGCAAAGACCTTTCCTGGGTGGTAAAGTGAAAGAATGAGGAGCTCGGGGCATCTGGAAGGCTGGCATTGTCATCCACCGAGATGGAAAGGATTATGAGTAAAGCAGCTTTGAGGGGAGCCTAGAAGGTCAGCTTTACACATGAGATCTCAAGTCAGCATTCATGTGGAGAAGCCAAGTAGGAGAGCAGTGCAGGCTGAAGGTGGAAATTTGGGAATCATCAGCTCATATATGGACTAAAGATCGTGAGACTGGATGCCACCACCAAAAGAGTGATACAGGGAGAGAAAAGAGGGCTCTAGAATTTAGCTCTGGGTGCCTCCAATCTAACGGGTCAGGGAGAAAAGAGGAAACCGCCAGTGGAGGCTGGATAAGAAGGAAAGTGGAGAGAACAGATATCCTGGAGGCCAAAGAAGAAAGCCACAGAGAAGAGGAGGTCACAGTATAAAATGCCGCTGATAGGTGAACCCCATGAGAACTGAGTATTATCCGGGGTCTAGGAGTGCAGAGATGCTTGGAGAAGTCTAGGTGGAGGGTGGAGCAAGGACCTGACTGGCAAATCTTCTAACAGGTTGAGAAGTAGGAAGTAGGAAATGCGGGAGCGACATGGGCATTGATAAAGTAGGAAGCAGAGATGCAAGGGATCCTAATCAGTGAGTCAGAACAGAGGACTAGTCCAAGGGTGCTAGTCCAAGGGTGAAGTTCATGTGTGACTCTTACAAGCTCTGTGACCTTGGACACAACACCTGATTGTTCTAAACTTTAGTTTGCCCCTACATAAGATGCTGGTACTAATAGCACCTCCAACCCTGTGTTAATTTGAGGATTCAATAAGACAATCTACATGACAAGCGTCACAGCCCATGGGAAGCACAGTCTTGACTAAGACCATGATGGTGAGAGTGCTTATTTGCAGGTCTGTCTGCCTAGAGTTTGGGGCTTTTTTTTTTTTTTAAGGTAAAATTCACCTACCATAAAATTAACTATTTTGAAATGTGATTCAGTGGCATTTAGCATATTCATAATGTTTCTCAGCCATAACCTCTATTGGCTTCAGAATATTTTCATCATCCCCAAAGAAGACCCTATAACCATTAATCACTGCCCATTCCCCTCCGCCAGCCCCTGGCAACTGCCAGTCTGCCCTCTGTCTCTGCAGAAGTACCTATTCCAGATATTTCATAGAACACGTGACCTTTCATGTCTTTCTTTCACTTAGCCTAATACTGTCAAAGGACAGTCATGTTGTCACATGAATCAGAACTTCACTCTTTTTTATAGTTGAATAATATCCCACAGAAAGAAAATGCCACATTTTGTTACCATCCATTCGTTGGTGGGCAAAGTGGTTTCCACTTTTTGGCTACTGCAAATAGTACTGCTACGAACATTCACATGCAGGTATTTGCTTGAGTGCCTGTTTCCAATAATCTGGAGTTCACGCCTGAGAGCAGAATTGCTGGGTTCCATGCCTGCGGTTCCAACAGCACAAAACAAGGCTTTCAAGAGTGTGATTTTCCACTAGTCCGCTCGACTACAGCTTCCTAAAGTCAAGGACCGTGCTTCACTCTTCTTTGGGGGCATGGCTTTAAGGAGCAGGAGAACAGAAGGTATCAACAGTAAGCATTGCTTCCTACTCAGTGTTTTTTTCAATCATTTAAAAAACAGAAAAGCCATTTGTAGCCCACAGGTAGTACAAAAAACAAGAGGAGAGCCAGCCTGGACTCCCGGGCCGTGGTTTGCCGCTTATGTATGCCCCCACGGTACCAGGCTATTCGGTGCTTATGAGTATTGTAATGTTAAAATGAACTTCAATTTTATCTTTGTGATAGGGCTGATCATGGCCATGTTCATAGAAAATATACCTGGAAATGCTTCTCAGGAAGCTTCATCAGGAAGCAAATCAGGTATTCCTCTGGGTCACAAAATGCAAATGCACATAACCCACAGCCCATCACAGATGCCATCAAGTCAGCACTGCATTCTAAGGTCTAGAAATAGAAATCATAAAAGAGGAAACAGACACGGAGCTCCGAGAAATTTTCAAAAGAAGGAAAGAAATCAGTGGACTCTGACTGGAGACGGAGGGCTGAGCCCCAGGGGATCAGAACAGAGGGAGTAAGTATTAGACACAAACATCCAGGGGCAGGTTTGACAGCCAGGAGAGAGTGGTCAGGGATGGACGTGATAAACATCCCAGATACCAGTGAGCACATACCAGTTTGTTGGGCTGAAAAGAAGAAAACGGTATGACATTTTACACCAGCTTTTTCATGCTTGGTCCTGAGTGAGATCCACAAAATAACAGACCTTTTGGCCTGAAAGATTTCAGAATAGAGCATGTCTCCTTTTGTTTTGTTTTTCTTCAAACCTCCCGATGCCAACTCCCAGTCTCTCCTGGCAGCTCCCTGAAGCCGTGGGTCGCCAAGACTTTTGAGAACTTGTTATGGACGTGAAATCCCTCCTCTTTAATTTAAGTCCATTCCCACTAACGTGGTCCCCCACAAGCCTGATCTAAAACTGCCTCACATTTCCCACATTAAGATCTTTCATTTGACTAAAGATGGTCATTAAGCCTCCCTCTGCCTGCTTTGCTCTGAACCAAACCACCCCAAACCCTTGAACTTTTTCCCATAGAACTAATTGTCATCCTTTACAACGTTTTTATAACTTTGGTTTCTTCCCGTCATTTTTTTAACAGCAGAAACAAATACCCACTCCCTCAAATGTGTTCTCTAGAGAAGCCTGGTCTACAAGTGGAACACTTAAAGGAAAAATATACAAAGGAGACAGAATCCCTAAACCAATTCTGGGTTTTATTTCTGGTGTGTCAGTGCCATGCTGGCTTTTCCCCACACAACTACTCTATTTCTGAGGAATATTCATTTAGTAACCCGAGCCCACTCCACCCAGGTCGCTTCGCCACTAAACTTCCACCTTGTAATCATCCCAACGAGAACAGCTGTAATAGTGGTATCTAAACTTGTCGCCTGGTGCTAAGGCTCCTGGCAACCCTAAGCGGGAGGTCTGTCATTATCCACACTTGACGATGAAGGACATGGACGGGGAGAGGTTCAGGGACTGGCCTGAGACCATCTTGCTGGTCAGTGGAGGGAGCCTGCCTTGGTGGACCTTGCTGGGTCCCTGGGCTTCCCGTGTTCGGTTACAGCCAATGTTGTTGTATTCCCTACTCTGTTTCTTATCTGTGGACTGTAATTAACAGTAGCTTTTCTCGTATATTTTCTACTCAATTTATAACCAGCAAATTGTTCCCTCAACACGTTCCTGATTTATCAAGGTCATTTTCAAATTTACGCTGGCTGTCAGTCTCGAGAATTAGCAATTCCTCCTAACTCAGTAACATCTGTGGTGTATTTGCGTCATCTTCATTCCCAATATGGAGTCTGAGAAGTTTAACCCTCGGGGGCGCCTGGGTGGCTCAGTGGGTTAAGCCTCTGCCTTCAGCTTAGGTCATGATCTTATAGTCCTGGGATCAAGCCCCACATCGTGCTCTCTGCTCGGCAGGGAGCCTGCTTCCCCCCTCTCTCTGCCTGCTTCTCTGCCTACTTGTAATCTTTGTCTGTCAAAAAAATAAAATCTTAAAAAAAAGAAAAATTGAGGGGCACCTGGGTGGCTCAGTGGGTTAAGGCCTCTGCCTTCGGCTCAGGTCATGATCCCAGAGTCCTGGGATCGAGCCCCGCATTGGGCTCTCTGCTCAGCGGGGAGCCCACTTCCTCTTCTCTCTCTCTGCCTGCCTCTCTGCCTACTTGTGATCTATGTCAAATAAGTAAATAAAATCTTAAAAAAAAAAAAAAAATTGAACCCTTGGAAGATAGATGTTAAAAGCCGGAAGAGTTAACATTATATTCCAGGCACTGTTGTAGGCATGTTGCCTACCTTCACCAAAGCCCTAAAAGGTGGCTGCTATTGTTCTTTTTAATGTTGCAGATTGAGGCACGGAGAGAGTGCAAAACTTGCCCATGGTCACTCAGCTAAAAGTTTGCTGACATTTTTATGAGTAGCCTTAGATTTCAAAAATATTCTACAATATTTGCCAACTCGTCCTTAAACAATCTTTGTCTCAATAAATGATTTTATGTAAGGATAGAACGACAGATGAGATGAAAGAAACTTTAGGACTTTGAAGTCATACAGCAAGACCATTCACCATTGTTCTGGGAGGGTGTGGGTGCAGACATCTTCCTCTGAACAGAATAGGTGAGTCCATAGCGGCCAAGCACGCATTCTAAAATCTCTGGGCTAGTGAGTGTCACGTGATTATAATGCAGTCTATAAATGGTTACGATATGTGGGTTTTACAGGAATGCTCTAGAATATTGGTACTGAAACTTTTCCCAAATTTTCTCATGTGAATAGAGGACATAGAGGAATGGTCCTCTATGCAAAGCAATTCGCCCACCAAAAGAACAATGAAAATAGTGGCCAAGAGCAGGAATTCAAGAGTCAGATAGCAAGGACTAGAACTCTGGTATTTACCCTTTCCATGGGTGCATCTGGGCAATTTATGTAATCTCTCTAAACCTCAGTGTCCTCATCTGTGAAATGGAGCCTATGCTGGTATACACCTCATTCAGTCCCTCTGAGAGCTAAATGATATAATTCGTGGTACTCAGCATTGGTACATAGTGATGAGCACCTAATTCACAGTATTTAGCATTAGGCAAAATAAATATTAGCCATTACTAACCGGACAGGCTTCGGATACAATACAAATTCCGCCATAGGTTTTTAAAGCGTAGCTTCTGGGATCTGCTTTCAGGACTAATGGAAGATTCGGGAGGGGGCAGTGGAAGGCAGTTTCAAGTATCTGTGTTGGGTGGGACCCAGGAAGCAAGTCTCCCTGAGGCTGCCCCTGGGCAGCGGCGTCCAGGAGGAGCAGAAGGAAAGCGTTTCAGTGCCACCATGAAAGGAAGCCCACCATCTAAAATTGGTTAGACTGTCCCTGACTGTTATCAAGAGAAACACAAGGATCCCTCCTGCCTTCACAAGTTTAATGCGAAACCATGACATTGACACATAGCCAGTGAGTTCGTCATTGGAATAAAAACAAGCGTAAGCAGATGACATCACGTAGAGTGTTTACCGTGTAACTTGGGGTGAGTTATTTAGCTGCTCTAGTCCTTCTCCTCAGTGGATATCACTGTTCACCAAACATATCCTACAAGCCACATACTTAGAGTAGCCCCCTTATCCATGAGAGATATGTTCCAAGCCCCACAGGGGATGCCTGAAACTGTAGATAATACCAAACCCTATACATACTATGTTTTTTCCCATACATACATACCTATGATAAAGTTTGATGTGTAAATTAGGCCCAGGAAGAGATGAACAACACTAACGAATAATAAAATAGAATAATTATAAGAGTATACTATAATAAGAGTTATGTGAATGAGGTCTCTTTCTCTCAAAATCTCTTATACTGTACTCAAAATTCTTTTCTTTTCTTGAAGATTATTTATTTATTTATTTATTTGACAGAGAGAGAGAGAGAGAGCACAAGCAGGGGGAGCGGCAGGCAGAGGGAGAGAGAGAGGGGAAGCAGGCTTCTTCCCGCTGAGCAGAGAGCCTGATGTGAGGTTCGATCCCAGGACTCTGGGATCATGACCCGAGCCGAAGGCGGCCACTCAACCAACTGAACCACCCAGGCACCCCCACTCAAAATTCTTCTTATAATGATTGAGATGATAAAATGCCTGCATGATGAGATGAAGTGAGGTGAATGATGTAGATATTCTGACGCAGTTAGGCTACTATTGACCTTCTGAGGATACGTTAGAAGGAAAATCATCTGCTTCCAAACCAGGTTGACCGTGGGTAAACAGTCACAGATAAGGAGGGAAACTACTGTAGATTGACGTTTTCTACAAGTCACATTAAAGAAAGTAAGGAGAAATAGATAAAACTAATTTTAATAATAGACTTTATTTAGTCCATTTTAACCAAAGTAATATTTCAGCATGTAATTAATACAAAAAATACACTTGTGACAGTTTTGCATTCCTTTTCAAAATCTTCAAACTTGGTGTGTATTTTACAGTTTCTGTACAGCTCACTTAAGAATACTGCACTCTCAGTAGCCACGTGACTAGCGGCTACCATATTGACACATGTTGGTCTAGGGCACACTCAGCTTTTAGAAAACCACTGATCCTAAAACTACACTTTAGGGAGCCTGAGTGGCTCAGTTGGTTAAGTGTCTGTCTTCCACTCAGGTCATGATCTCAGGGTCCTGGGTTCGAGCCCCACATCGGGTTCCCTGCTTAGTGGGGAACCTGCTTCTCCCTTTCCCTTTGCCTGTCACACCCCAGCCTGTGTTCTCTCTGTCTCTCTCTGTTAAATAAATACAGAAAATCTTAAAACACAGACACACACACACACACACACACACACACACACACACACTTTAACGATGGGAACAAAGGCAAGGATGAAAACTTTATGCCATTGATCCATATAGGAAGAATTAAATGACACCAGTAAATGACATTTTTATCTTGTCATATAATAAAAGATGGGAATTCAAGCTTAGAGCCCAAAATGACGTCTCTCAGAAGGAAGGTCCCATAAAAAGTCATTAAAAAAGGCTAACATGAGGGACGCCTGGGTGGCTCAGTGGGTTAAAGCCTCTGCCTTCGGCTCAGGTCATGATCCCGGGGTCCTGGGATCGAGTCCCGCATCGAGCTCTCTGCTCAGTGGGGAGCCTGCTTTCTCCTCTCTCTCTGTCTGTTTCTCTGCTTCCTTGTGATTTCTGTCTGTCAAATAAATAAATAAATCTTAAAAAAAAAAAAAAGGCTAACATGAGATTAATAAATGTGACTTGCAGCTGAAGAAATTGAGCTGGTTCTCCTTAAAGAAAGGGTCTTAGGTTTCCTTTGATCTCTTTCATTAACATTTTATAATTCAGCAAAAATCTGAATTTTTTAGCAAAAAACAAGAATGTTTACAGTAGCTCTATTCATAATAGCCACAAACAGACATTCTGAAACAACCCAAATGTCTTTCAGTGGGTTAATGGTTAAGCAAGCTGTGGTATAGTCACACTCTGGGATATAACACAGCAATGGAAAAGAATGAACACTTATGACAGGCAACCATTTGGATAGCTCTCGGGGGAAATATGGTGAGTGCAAAAAAGTCCATCTCTAAAAAGTTGCATATTATTTGGTTCCACGTACATATTTTCAAAATAACAAAATAAGGGAGATGGAGAGCAGATTAGCGATTAGTGGTTGCTGTGGGGTAGGGGTTGGCGGAAAAGAAGTTGGGTGTGTCTACAAAGGGCGGCATGAGAGTCTGTGGTAAGGGCACAATCTGATATTTTGTCTGTGGTTGTGCTAACATGAATATCTACAGGTGATAAAATTGCATAGAACCTTACACACACACACACACACACACACACACACACACAAAGTGATTATGAAGCTGGTGAAAGCTCAGTAAACCTCTATGGGTTGCACCATAGTGGTTTTAGTGGTTACGTGAGATGCAGCCATTGGAGGAGACTAGGTGAAGAGTACATGAGATCTCCCTGTCCATTTCTTTTTTTTTTTTTTTTCTTTTTGCAACTTCCTATGCAGCTATAATTTTTTTTTTTAATACATCCAAAAAAAAAAAAAAAAAAGATTCTTAGGAAAAGTAATAGCTTGTTGGCAAAGCTGGGCCCTACAGATAGTAGCTCCAATTGAAAATCCAGGAACTAGGTTCCAGTGAAAATGGAGAGGTAGGCCAACATCCATTTCTTAGATAGAAATCAACACAGGGGAACAAGGAGAGAAATAATTGCTTTGGTACAAACCAAACCAATTCTGATTGCAGACCTCTGTCCTCCAGCCACAGGAGTTTACCACCTTCCAAATCCACAAAGTATGTTTTATGGCCTCCGTGGGCCAAGTTGTATGCTGCTCATCCCGTGATGTTGCAACACCTAATTTTCAAAACCCACAAGAAAGCTATGGCAAAGAAGGGCAATTATGAAACCTATACAATGTGCTTGTTTTTCTGCTTTCATTAAAATTACAAGTTACAATTAATCTGTTTCTTCTTAGGCACTCAATTCTTTCAGAATGTAGGTGAAAACATTGCTTTTTATTTGTGTTATCCTTTTCCTAATGGCTGATAGAAACCAGCTTTGAGGTTTAAAATGTTAGTCTATTTAAAACTAAACCCTGGGGGTGGGGGAGAAAGAAAAGAAGAAAAAAGAAAGAAAAAAAAATACAGCCCTATACCCTGAAACTACCCGAGGAATGCATTCTGCATTTTTTGATCTATGCACTTTCTGACCACAAGAGGGCTTCTTTTATTCCCAGCCGGAAAACCTGGCAGAATAGTCTTTAATTTGGAATTTACAAACATCTTAGGAAGGAAAAAGAATTGAAAACCAAGTGCTCCTTCTAAATACCAAGACTTGAATGACTACAGTTTTGTAAAATGTGGAATTTATTGAAGAACTTCTGTGATATATACTTCAAAGCTCGGTCTCCTATTTTTATATTTGGCATTCTACCTGATGGAAACTAGCCAACCACTTAGGAGGCATGTTCATGCTTTCATTTCCCAGTTGGTGAATGAAGTAGGGCCAAGTGCTGTCTTTATTTTTGTTAGTTTTATTATTAACATATAGAGCTCAGCATATTGCTTGGGTTCAATAAGCACTTTCTAGTCAATGGCTCCTTATGCATTATTTAAGATAATTCTGTCAAGCTAGAAAATGAATTTCCCTAAGTGTACCCCCCACGCCCCATGCCAAGCCCTGCTTATAGATTTCCGTCCCTTTGGTTGTAAAGCAAATGTTTTGGAAGAAAGACTCTTCTTATTCCTCTTGAGATAAAATCCAAGGTTTTAGGATAAGAGAGGCCAAGAGTCCAGATTCCTGAAATGCTAGGAGAGGACACTCGGGAAGGACACGTAGACTTTGCAGCATGTTTTTGTTTTCAGGATTTGATCATTTGTCCTCAGCTTTGCCTACGGGCCACCTTCACTGCACATGGGGGATCACCCAAAATTTAGGTTCCTTTCCTCTACTATTTGACCATTGCTGACAGCTGGTAGAACTCAAATACAATACCCCCATTGAGCCAGAAGTTGGCATTATGCCATTATTTCTTGATTCCTTGCCCATTTACAGAACTTTCTACATTCTATCAGTTTTGAAAAGTTTTGAAAAGCATATGCAAATGAGACAAAGAGTACGTGTGTGCGTGTGCGCGCACTGGTCATCAGTCTCAAAGTTTTCTGGTGAACCAAAACTGAAAGAAGTTTCCATCAAATGCTTCCATTTCTTAAACTAGAAAATTCAGTCAAAATCCGAATCCATGAATATTCTCCACTGGCATCTCTTTGGAGGGAGACCCGGGATGAGTGTCCCCCTATTTACTTTGGTTATGAGGAGAACGCAGCACCTGGAACCTTCTCTGTCTGTCTCCAGCCTTGCTCTGCCTCCCACTTCCAAGAGTGAGAAAGGCACGAGGAGAGATGAGACAGAGGCCAGGGGTGAGCTTTGCTTGGAGGGGTACAGGGGGGCGTCAGTTCATTTCTGACACTGTCCCCATCTCATTGGCCGTGAGCTAAGGCCATCAGATGGGCTTTCGGGAAACACGACCATGATTTGCTCTGGGGAAGCATGGACAGATTAAACCAATTGCTGAAAACAGTATCTGTATGGAGGACCCCCAGCCGGGAGTCTTGAGCTCCAGGTCTGAGGTCCTCGTCTGTCGTCACGTGGCTCTGGGCTCCGACCTCCTTGCCATGTACCAGTTCCGTACTATGGTGAAATAAAGCCGATATCTAAAATTACCTTGACTGTCTAATTTCTAAAGCTCGGCTCAGTACTAACCTCAACCTAACTCAGTGTGTACTGTGTACAGCCCAACAATTATTGGGCCTTCTGAAAAACAGAGTCCTGAAGCCAAATTCTCTTTCCAAGTGATGGAAAGGAATTGTTTGTGTTGAAGACCAATCTGAGAACGTCAGTTAGAATCTACAAAATGTGATTTTTTTTTTTTTTTAAGCAAAGCGTATGACCAGCATAAATCCACTAGCCACACCCTTGGAGGGACCAAGTCTGAGAGATGGGCCCAGAAAGAACAAAGCTTTAGTGTTTGATATTTCCAAAGGAATGTTCAAGTTTCCCAGTCAAGTTCAGTCCCATGTAAGTGAGAAGGGTTAACGTTTGTGTCTTAGCAGGGCCTGGCTTTGGTGGGGACTGGATGAGCACGCTCGTTTTATGTGTTCCTCTGTCTAGTATGTGACTCCGTAGAGCCCTGTGGACTCTAGCTCAAAAGAAAAAGCAGATACCATGTCAGGTTGGCTGCAGGAATGGCCAACACATTTATGCACAAAGTTAGGTCCCGGTGGGCCAGATCTACAGCTGCAGGCAAGGCTGGGGACAGTCTCTCCCGCGCGGCTTTCTCCAGGGCATGGTCCTGCCTGGCCTTGTCTTCTGGCAGAGCCCTTCTTGGCAAGGCCAGGCCTTGCATGGCGGGAATCACTTATTAGTGATAAAGTGATTATATCAATCACTTTGTTCTGGACTGCGTGCTTTTCTTCCATAAAGTCTACAAGACCTTCTTTTTTTTTCATTTTTTCTTTAACCTGCTTATGCTTTTAGTAGTCTAGTCAACCCTCTGGAGAGCTGTTGCCAGGGCTGGAATGGACAGGGAGGAAGAGAGGACAGAATCGGTGCGCAATGAGGGGGCGGGGGCTGCTGATGGGCCAAGCACCAAAATAATGCATCACTGTCCAAGCAATGGGTCCAGCAGGCCCCTTCAAGCAGCAGCCTCTCCGTATTGGAATGTCCTCAAGGTCATCTGAGGGGCCACATGACAGTCTGGGGCTGGACCTCAAACGGCTCCTAAAAGGTATTTTGATAGACCAAGAACTTTGAGACAGAAACGGCCAAAGTGGGCGGGATTCTTAAATGGGCACAGGAGAGTGAAAGGAGTTGCCGAAGAGGACAGAGAGTCGGCTGGAAATTCCAGTGCTTTTACCTTGCCACATAGTTTGCTTTTTCAGAAAAGGTATCTGGCTTCTTTGCAATGCACTGTAGTTTGTCCTGTTTATGAGATTTATTTTCTTACTGGATTGAGAGTTTGCTGGGGATAGGGAAAAAAGAAGCTTAGGGAATGTTTAAAACTCCACTTGAACATCTAGGGTTATTAATTCTCATGAAGAGAAATATTTATTTAAAGAGCTGATTTCATTATATTATAACGTTGTGAATAAAGGGACCAAGGGCCCGAGTATGGGGAAGAAGTACAAGGAATTAATAACGAACAGGGGTGGAAGGAAGACAGCCAAGAGTTACTAAACACACGGTGCTGACAGACATTATTTTGTTCGGTTCATACCCGTAAATACCATATCTCCATTTCATAGATGTGGAAACTGAGGCTCAGAGATAAGAAGTAAACTACTTGGAGTTCATACAGGTAATAACATGATAGATCAAAGATTGGAACCCTCGGCTAGTTCAAGGAAAGACCATTTCATGCTTCACAGGCTATGGTGGAAAGAATATAGGGCTTAGATGCTGGGGGAGGTGGGCTAAGGGAGTGGGTGTGAGTTTGTTTTTTGTTGTTGTTTTTTTTTTAAAGATTTTATTTATTTATTTGACAGAGAGAGAGAGAGATCTCAAGTACGCAGAGAGAGGCAGACAGAGAGAGAGGAGGGAGCAGGCTCCCTACTGAGCAGAGGGCCCGATACGGGGCTTGATCCCAGGACCTTGGGATCATAACCTGAGCCAAAGGCAGAGGCTTTAACCCACTGAGCCACCCAGGCGCCCCTGGATCTGAGTTTTAAACCCAGTTCTGGGACTGGTTAATGTGTGCCCTTAGGAGAGATCAATTCATGGATCTGGGCCTGTTTCCTGACCTTTTAAGGTGCTTAAATTCAAGCCAGGTGCAAACCTACCACCTTTTTGGATAAGCGCATTTACTCTGTCTCCTTTGGTAATGCAAACCAACCTAAGAGGCTTTCAAAGTTTCCAGGAATGTGTCCTTCCCCACCCCTACTCTGCCCCACACTCCTTTGTCTGCTGGAGGGGAGAAGAGTCCACGGGGCACTGGGGCGGTGGCCAGGAACACAATGAGAACTAATGGGGAGCAAGTGTGCTTGATGGAAAAAGGCTTTATCATGCTTATGTCAAGCATTGTTCGCTAATTAATTGGGACCTAATTCAAATATCCTAAAATGCGTGCATCTTCATGGTTCACTGGGACTCAACAATTATATACACATGTGTAAACCACCACCCAGATCAAGTTTAAAAAACTTTTCAAGTTCCCTCCTTCCCCTTTCTAGTCAACAGTGCCTCCTCCTTACCCAAGGAAGACAACCACTGCTCTGATTTCCATCACGATGGCTTAGTTTGATCTGTTCTGGAACTCGTATGTGTGGAGTCCCATGTGTAGAGACTTACCCAATGCGAGAGGCACATGAGGCACAGCAAGGGCTCCAGGAAGTAGATGGTAAAATTATTTTCCTAATGACTATGAGTCAGGGGTACCCAGTCTCTTCGGTGGGAGAGTGAAGGCCACAGGTGGGTGTAGATAACTGTTTCTTCTTTCCAAGATGCTTATAAAATTCTTGAAAACACGATCTGGTTCTTTCATAGGGTCTAACAAAACAGTGCACATACCCTCTTCCCATTTCATATTTATTTAAGTTAAGTGATGCCTTTACACCTTCTGCATTCATTCATCTATGCATACGTTCATTCATTCAATAACAAATGTATTACTGTGCAAGTGTACGTAGGGGGCGGGGTTAGTTACAAATGACATGCGCAGTGTGTGTCCCCTGGGGCTCACATTCTTAGCTGGGAGACCAGCAGTAGGTGGCCTACACTAGAAGGTAGAGGAACACTGGTGAAGGCAATAGATTCACGAAGAAATGAGTCAGGTACTGTGAGAGAGTGGCAGCTTCACACACGTGGCGTTAGTAGGAGACTTCAAGTCATACTTAACCTGCTGCCAGTTTCAAGACACAGGATTAACACTGCAGCATGAACTAGAATTTCATTACCCAACACTTTATTTACCCATCGCCTACTACGTGCTAAGTGCGGACAACACTGATATTACAAAACTGAATGAGGCATGGATGAGTTACAGATCTCTGGAAGACCCTTGCCTTTAAGAAGTCTACATTGTTTTCTCCACTGTCATCATACACAGAAAAACATGAGTTCCTCAATCCACATTTTGAGAAGTTTTCCTGAGTCATGTCTCAAGCTGCTTTGAATGGGGGTCACTGGGCAGCTTTTTAGAGATGTGGAAAGAACCCACTCTGCCAGACAAAGGCAAAAAGACTTTCTTCTTTCCTGCAATGTTTCAGACACCTCTGGGGTCCCCCGGCCAGTTCACTGTCAGCAGACGCTTAGCAAAATAAATTGCACTCTAAGAAGACTTACTTTTGGGATTTTGAGAGTGCCTTGAAAACAGAGCATAGCAGTCCCAAGCTAATAAAATCAACACTATCACCCCACGTACACTCTCTCTGTCTCTATCTCTGTCTCTCTCTCTCTCTCTGAGGGTTAACCACTGTAGCTACTCGTGGTCAAAAGTTTTCAGATGTGTTCCACAGATGAATGTTTGATGTCATGGGACAGGACAGAGCCAGAACAATTGAGTCCTCTTTGGCCAAAGCTTTCCCGTTAGTGTGTATCAGAAATGTGCAGGCTCTGATTGCAGAATAAGTAAACAGGACATAATGAGTTTTCAATAAATACTGCTGAGCCAGATTCCTAGTCTATTTGGAGAGGTTGATTTGACATGCGGAACCAGCCGGGGGACTTGAGGACAGAAAGGTACAAGGAGTTGAAGTTCATGAATGGCAACAGGTGCACAGAGATGGGCTGTGGCCACCATGCAAAGGGAGAGGAGGTGAGACGCGGCTGATGGTAGGACGCAAGAACCCCTAACAACACCCTTGCTGGAAATGCCCGTTTTATCTTCAGAAGAATCAGAATGCTGGGGGCAGGAGGAACTGGGGGGGTGTGAGACTACTTTCATCTGCCTGCTTTTGTTTTTAAAAAAATAAAGTAAAACAAAACAAGAAACCTACAGCTGAGGGTAGTAACGGACCTAAAATCCCACACCTACTTGAATGAAAATTTGACTCCATCATTTTCTGGCCCATTTTGTGCCTTCAGCCAGAGGGTACAACCCAGCGGATTACATTTGGCATCAGGAAATTTCCTAAAGATGTTTATGTTCTAACAGACTGAAGTTGGTTTTAACTGTTTCTTCCTGATTTTAACTAGAAACAAGTTAATTTACATGTCCATTAGAATTTACTTTCACTTGGACTCTTTTAAGACATGGAAAACTGAAGAACTGAGAAAAAAGAGAGAGGCTCTAGTCGCAGATGCACCTTGCAGACACCGGGAGCCGCCGCGCTGGCCTGGGATCCCTCAGGCAGCCTGTCTGTTTCCTGGGTATTGACTCTCCACTAACAAGTTAATGAAGTAATCAACAAAGTAATCAACACATTTGGAATCCAAACAAACGTTTTTCATTAGCACTTCGATATCCTGGGTCCTGTTCTCCAGAAACAGAGCCTGAGGGCAAGATACCAAGGTTTGTGGTTTCCGGAGCAATTCCTCCTCAGAAAACACGGAAGGGAGTGTATTAGTTGGCCAAAGGTGCTGTAACAAAATGTCATAGGCTGGGTGGCTTAACCAACGGAAATTTATTTTCTCACAGTTCTGGAGGCTGGAAGCCTAAGGTGGAGACTTGACGGGGTTGGGTTCTGGTGGGGCCTCTCTCTGCGCTGTAGACAGCGTCTCTCTTGCTGCCTCTTCATGGGGTTGTTTCTCTACATAATGTTTGCTTGTGACTCTCTGTGTCCCAATTTCCTCTTCTTGTAAGGACAATAGTCAAATTGGATTAGGGCAAATTCTAACAGCCTCATTTTATTTTATTTTATTTTTAAGATTTTATTTATTTATCTGACAGACAGAGATCACAAGTAGGCAGAGAGGCAGGCAGAGAGAGAGAGAGAGGAGGAAGCAGGCTCCCCGCTGAGCAGAGAGCCCGACATGGGGCTCAATCCCAGGACCCTGGGATCATGACCTGAGCCAAATGCAGAGACTTTAACCCACTGAGCCACCCAGGCACCCCCAGCCTCATTTTAAATTCATTACTTGTTTAAAAGCCTTATCTTCAAATAGAGTCCCATTCTGAGGACTGGGGGTTAGAGCTTCCATGTACAAAAGTGAGAGAACACAATTCAGTGCTTAATGGGAAGTTAGAAAAGGGGAACAAGAAAGAGGAAGGAGGGGAGAGAGAACTTGATCTCTGGGAAAGCCTAGTCTCAGCCTGGTCCATGGGGTAAAGGGGCACTGGTACTGTCAATCAAACCACAGAGTGGTCCCACCTTGAAGTGAGGAGTCTGGGTCTTTCTCTGACTGTATCTGTTATTTCACCGACCAGCCACCAAGGTGTATCTGGTGGGGAGGTGGGAGTCTTCAAGTATCTGCCCGTGCATGTCCAGACAAGACAACTCCTGTGAGCCAAGAGCACTTTTCTGGAGAGAGTCACACAGCTGTCAACTGTGGCCCATTCAAGCACTCAGGCAGCTGGGGGCAGGGTCCCTGGGCAAGACGTCAACATCACCCTCAACACAGGTCTTCCGGGGACCCTCTGTTTATTACAGAGGCTTACCAATCTCCCATCTCCAGTTGTCAAGCCCACCCTCCCAGGTTCACCATGGGGCATGGCAGCACTGCCGGGAGACAGCACAGGAGGGTGCAACCTCTTCCTTCCATCCGCACACAGCACTACCCTGGACCCAGTTTCCCAGGCCTGAGTACTTGACTTCTGGTCAACCACCACATCTCACAGCCCACCTCTTCATTTGTTTTCAAATCCATCTTCTCTCCCTTCTCCTGGCCATCGCCCTAGCTCAGCAAGCTATTACTTCTCATCCCCAACACTAAAGAGTTTCTTCCCAGATCTCTCTTCCTCTACCTAAACCCCAACCACCTTTTCCACAGCAGCCAGGTTCACTCCCCTGCTCAACACCCTCGATGGCTTCGCTTCCCTGTAGAGATAGTCCATCTCTAATGTGACTCACCGAGCCTTCCTTCCCTCTTGTGGCTGCTACCTTCTGCCTCAAGCCACCCTCCCACCCCCCAATCTGTTCTTAACAACCACATTTAGCTTCTTTTTTGTCCTTGGACTGTCGACATCCTTTCCTGGCAGACAGTTTGTCCTGAGCTGCACTGACACCTACCCAAATCCCCCGGCCATCAGACATGGTCCACTTATGGACACTTTTTCTAGGCAGTCTTGCCTTGGCCTCCTGGTTTCATTGGTTGCCTTTGCTACAGATTCCTTGGCTCTGGCACCAACCACACTTAATTGCCACTGTGTGTTTAATGGTCCATCCCCCTTCCTAGACCTCCAGCTCGCAGAAGGCACGGTGGGAACCTATCGTGTTGGGTTGTGTCCCCCCAACCTTGTGTCCCTACTCTGCTACTTCACAGTGCCTGACCTGTGTCTCAGTTTTTTTATTTATAAAATATAAATAATATACACAGTGTAATGCTTCTTGGAGTTTGGAGGATTAAATGATTGGTGAGATGCACAAGAACAGGTACTTAGAGCAGTATTGGGTGTGTAGTAAGCACACGTTGGGGTGACTTGTGATTTCCACGGCCAGTGGACACAGTGGTCCCAGCAGTAGTACTGGTATCTCTAGCACCAAGCGGAGTGCCCAGCACATAAGATAAGAAAAATGAAAGGCGTTAGAACTGGCCTGGCAGCCCGATGGGATTAATATCACCTTCATCATTTCTTCTGATAGTTTCACTGATGATGAAACCAGAGGCATGACCGAAACCCAGCTTCAGTCTTATCTCTGATTTTACTTGCCTCCAAGGCAAATATTTAATGTTAGTTTATAGTTGACATGAACAGCTTACCTTAATAGTAGATAGGAGCAACAAAACAAAACCCTTCTCGTCAGAAGAGGTGATTAGGTTACGACGGACTGCAACAGTGACACCTGAAGTTAATCATTTCACAGCGTAAGAAATGCAGCCTGGGAATATTGGCTAATTCTCGTGAAATCCTCCCTCACCTGTCTGTTTTGTTGAATGAAGTGCAGCCAGCTGGGGTTTGAGCCATCCGGTTGCATCTTTCCCGTGGCCCCAGGGAGCCCATCCATCAGGTCAGGCCACTCCAGGCGCCTGCTACTATGCTCCGTCTCCCCCACCCAGACCCACCCAGGGCTCTGCTGACTCACCAGGCCGCTGGCTTCCCCGGAGGGGACCTTCCAAGCAGAAGCACCTCGTCCTTCTCTGGGGCTCCTCTCCCCTCCTCTCCTCCTCCACAAAGCCCACACTACGGCACAGAGCTCACTGACATACCCCTTCACCAAGGTGCCAGGAACCGTCAGCAGATGATGAAAACGCCTTTCCCACTGAACGTGTCCGGGCCCATAAATCCACAGCCAGAACATTTTAGAGTGGGATACCAAACCATCTCCTTTCCATAGATGCAAAGGCAGGAATAACCAGAACAAGAGTAACTTCTTTTTTTTTTTTTTTTTAAGATTTTATTCATTTATTTGACAGAGATCACAAGCAGGCAGAGAGGAAGGCAGAGAGAGAGAGAGAGAGGAGGAAGCAGGGTCCCTGCTGAGTAGAGAGTCAGATGCAGGGCTCGACCCCAGGACCCTGAGATCACGACCTGAGCCGAAGAAAGAGGCTTTAACTCACTGACCCACCCAAGCACCCCCAAGAGTAACTTCTTTAAGGCAATTCCATATGCCTCCCGTGTTCTCAGCAGTGTTCGTATGCACGTCCTTTCTTTCTCTACCAACCGTCAGTCGCCCTCTTTTCTCCTCTGGTTTTGTTGTTTTTCTTACTGTTTTCTTTTTTCTTTCCTTCTTCTTTTTAAAATAACGTTGTGTGGTCTATCTACTTGAGTTCTGATCTCATTTCCTAATTCCTCACTAAGGTTATGGTGCTATTTGAACACCTAGCCAGAATTTGATGGAAAGGCATAAAAAAGCGGAAGGAATCACACCCCAGTAGGTAAGGCTGTCCATGCAGCCTGAGAACACTGTTCTGGAGAGTTCTGCCATTCATCCAATGCTCACAGACACAGGAACATGAGTCATCAATGAGACACTGTTACCACCCGCTCTTCTCCCCCAAGCCTCCCTAATTTAAAAAAAAAAAAAAAAAAGAGGAAATGGCCTCTGACATTGGGATGTATGAACAAGAGCTCCACACATGGCACAGAGCATGAGAACTTCTGCCGTGGACTTCCGCACTGGCTATAGGATGCTGGTCTCGTGTTTGGTTTCCAAACCTCGCATCTAAAGTAAATGTCACTTGAAGTATGATTTGTAGGGAGCAACATAAAGGCTGATTCAGGAGGAAAAACAAAGGCCAAATGGTACTACTGTTACAGGACTTCTGTAATTTTAAAAATAATCATAATTTTTAAAGGAATATTCGGCATGTGGAAGAATGAAAATAAAGAGAGCTATAATTGCCTTTAAAATGCATAAAGCAATTATTAGGGAAGAAAGAAGGCCAATTAGCCACACTAGTCAATAAAGCTGAAACAAGATGTTGGGAAACTTGTTCAAAGAAAAGTTTGCTTAAACTTACCGAGAAACTCTCTAATGGTGAGAAAGGAGAGAGGAGGCTCGGGTGACTCTGACAGAGGCGGTTACAGATGTCTTAACCCTGTAGACGGCAACGAGAAATTGTACAGCGAGAGCTGTTCGGGACAAAACCGCGTCATTCCTAAACTGGGGGGCTCCATTCTCTAGTTAAAAGGATCTACGACCGGTTTTACAATCTCCCGCCGTGTTATTTCCAGACGTTTCAGGGCCACGTGAGTGAAGGTGCGCGGTCCTATCAGCCTAGCACCCGCACCACGCTGGGGCAGCTCGCCAAGGGACAAGGATTCTGGGATATTTCTTTTCCAAGCCTCACGCCCCAGGATGCCAGATGAGCTAGGCTATAAATTTGTTCAGCACCCAAAAAGTCATCCTGCAAAAAGCATCCTGTACAATTTGAAGCAAATAAAAATTAAAAATAAAAAGGGCTAGAAATGATTAGAGAATTTAGTCAGTAGCTATAAAACCCATCTAGGGTTAAAACCTGTTCTTGGGTTCCCTTTTATCCCACCAGCAATGTAGAAAGAATTCTTTTTCTTTAAGATTTTATTAATTTATATGAGAGCGAAGAGAGAGCGTGTGAGCGAGCAGGAGGCTAGTGCAGAGGCAGAGGCAGAGGGAGAAGCAGGCTCCCCACAGAGCAGAGAGCCCGATGCGGGGCTCCATCCCAGGACCCTGGGATCGTGACCTGAGCCGAAGGCAGACGCTGAACTGACAGAGCCACCCAGGCGCCCCGGAAGACTTGATTTTCATAGTTATTCAGAACATGCTAGCATCCAGAACCGACACGCTGACTCCTGTCTCTTTTTCTGGTCTCCTCTGCTGAGGGGACACCCTGGAAGGAGGACCCCTTCAGACCCGAGGTGGGTGGAGAGTCGCCACCTCCTGGACCTCCACTGTTCTTCGCAAGCGCACCCTGGCTCCAGGGACTGCCCTGCCCACCGCCTCCCTTGCACACGTTTCTGGAATTGGCAGTAAAGTGGCATTTGCGCTACTTGTGTCCTAACAGAAACGAAAACCTGTTGCTGAGAACAAGAAGCAAATCCGCCCAGAAGACAAATTCTTCTCAGGGAAGCAGTGTGTGTGCCTCGCTTGTGGACCCCTCGCAGAGAAAAGGCATATCCATGCATGAACTGGCAGTTCACTGGGTTTTGTAATTCTCACCAGGGAGGCAGGCTCAGCAAACCAATTAACTAATTAAACCAATTAACCAAATGTGTAATTAACCTTGAGAATAGAGGTGTTAACAGAAGCACAACAAAGAAGTTACCCTCCCCCTGAAATTGCCTGGTGGTTTTAAGCCTTTTGGTTTTCTGTCTTAAAGGCATATCCACAGAGGAAAAATATTCTCTGGGCACAGGATTACTGGCAAGCGGTATGGCCTGTAGACAGAATGCAATCAAGGGCGGCCTTGGCCACCCTAACCCCCCAGCTACAGTCCATCGTCTGTAAGTAAATTTATAGGATTTGGGGAGGACATCATCTGTGAGGCACTGGCAATTCATGGTTATTTCTTTTAAGAACACATACATCCATATTAAGGAAAGGGAAATAGCTAGAAATTTCCAAAATAGATCCGTGCTTGGAAATGGCCAAGTACCTTGTAATTCCAACAACCGAGTCTAGGAGAACAGGAACCAAGAAAGGGAAGCTACAGTGTTTGTAAAGGTCTGAGCTATAGCCTGAAATCCCTGGGAAAGAGGCACTTGGGGGACTGTCAGACTCGCTCTCTCCGTGCAGTTCTGACGGGCGGAAATTCATCTTTGCCAGAGCAATAAATTAACACCTTGTCATAATTACTTTTAAGTTGCTCACCTTATAAAATTCTGGTTTTCAAGTAGCTTCAGGAATGTTAGTTGGAATTAGTTACGTGAAAGTCACTAAGCTCAGCCTGTTCCTTCAAGTACCTTACGTTTAAGGGGTGGTGTGAAATTCACTCAGAAAAAAATAAGAGCTGACAAAATATTATAGGTTTAACAGCAAACAGATGATACAGACCATAGGCAATTGCCAAGTGATGGAGCGAGGCCGACTGAGGCTTCAAGCCTGACTTCCATGCACTATTTCAGGGAAACCAGAATCGTGACCGAGAGGTACAATCAAATCATTAACAAGGAAAGTGAATGCCACGGCATTAGGAAATGTGAAGCTTATCAGGAGAATAAATATGTATGTGAAATCTCATACTGGATTTTCCTGTTCCTCTTTCATAAAAGGCACAGTTTTCAACGCTGACCTTGAGCAAGATCAAAGCTCACCTGTGCTAAGTCAGCACACATTTTGTAATCCTTAAGTAAAAAGATACACTTGTGAACGGTAGCACTCAGCCAAGCTCACGGACTCTGCACTTAATCAGGAACTTAAAGTGCAATTTACAACCAGGCAAGGATGTTTAAGGCTTCATGTTTCATTCACGAAACTGAGGATCCCATTCCTACCCCAAGAGCAGAGCAAGAAACTACCTGGGATCATTTGAATTAGCCCATCTAGGCCTCTGTTTCCCAATCTGAAAAAAAAAAAAAAAAAAAAAAAAAAATCAAGGGGTTTCAGAACAGAGAATCTCTATGAACCCCCTCATGATTCAAATGGGTTGGGGTGGGTTGGTTTGTTTTTGTTTGGTTTTGGAGGATGAGACCCTTTTGACAACAAACACCTCCACTTCTAATTTTTTAAATCAACCAGAACACTGAAAATTTGGTACGAAAAGACTTTCTGAAGATACAGAGATAGCATTTCCTCGAGAATGACTGCCAGTCTTGCTGAAACTTAAGCCGGGGAACTTATCAAGTAAAGAAACCACCTAGTTCCAGACCCCGACCCTAGGCGGAGTCCCGGCGAGTCAAACCCAACGACTCACGGGAATTTAGAATTACATCGTCGTTGGTCAAGTTGAGAGTAAACAATGTGAATGTGTTTTTCAGGGATTCTCCAAGACCATATCAGCTGGGGCACAGTGCTCTTTAAATATATAATTGAGGAAAACAAACTTCATCTCCACAAGGCTGTGTACTGCCAAGTGAGGAACTGGTCCACACAAAATGTGCTCTTGTTTAACTCTGCCTTGCATCTGAAACCTGCCATTGTCTGTCTAGCCTGAGCCCTGGGGGTGGATGGCAGGGGTGGGAAGCCGAATTCTAAGCAAGGTGCTTCACACCAATAAAATGGGTTTTATGCCATCTACCCTTATGCAAAGTAAGTGTATTAATAGTGACCAGGCATGGATTTGTTAATAATTGTAATGTCTGATACACTTAACATTAAACGGAGGATGGTGAAATGTTTTCTAAATCCCACCAAATAAATTTAACACAGTCAAGAAAGAAATGAAAAGTTAAGGCTATGACGAATAACATTGAAATGTATAGAAACATGGCTTAGTCTATTCAAGCTGCTGCCACAAAATACCATCGGGTGGCTTATTTGTAACAGAAACATCTCTCACAGTTCTAGAGGCTGCGAAATCCAAGATGGCGGCTTCAGGGTCTGGTGAGAGCTGGCCTCCTGGTTCCATTCATAAACGGCCCTGTTCCTGCTGTGTCCTCATATGGCAGAAATGAAAAGACCTCTCGGGGTTTCCCTTTATAAGGCCACTAATTCCATTCATGGGGGCTCCACCCTCGTGACCTAATCACCTACCAAAGGCCCCTTCTTCTTTCAGCACATGAATTTGCAGGAGTGCGGTTTGGGAGGGGGGGGAGCATAAACCCTAAGTTCATGTACAAACATGCACATTTAAAATGTTATTTCTTGGGGCGCCTGGGTGGCTCAGTGGGTTAAAGCCTCTGTCTTCGGCTCAAGGTCATGATCTCAGGGTCCTGGGATCGAGCCCCGCATCGGGCTCTCTGCTCAAGCAAGGAGCCTGCTTCCTCCTCTCTCTCTCTCTCTGCCTGCCTCTCTGCCTACTTGTGATCTCTGTAAAATACATAAATTAAAAAAAAAAAATTTAAATGTTATTTCTCTTGGACTCCCATTAATTCTCTAAACAATGACTTACTGAACAGTCGAGTGCTTGCATAGGACTGGAAATATGGATAGGATTGGGGATGATTCAGTCAGTCACAGTTTAAACGCTCAGGGTTGCTGTAAACCTCAATTATACAAAGGTATTTGTCTGGGTAACTAATAGAAGGCTTCAGAATATAATGCCACAAGGACCTTTATTTCATTATACTCCATGAGTTGTTTGGGGAGTATGTTGTTTCTTTTAAACGATGAATGGCAGGAACACAGATGAATCTGGTAACATATTTAAGAATACTGTGATGTATGCAATTTTTGAAAATCATATATAAGGCAAGTGGCAAGTTAGTTTTTAGGATACTGAGCATTCAGGTTCGTCACAGCATATTAGGATCAATATTAAATATTTGCCATTCGAAAATAAAATGATGATAATGGCTTTAAAGACATTACACGGCTCCAATTTGCTTGTATCTTAGAGACCTAAAGAAATACTGAAAGGTCCCCGAATGATACTTTTTCTACAAGAGGGAATCTAGAAACAAAAACTAGAAAGGACATGTTCAGAGCCTTTTTACAAGGAGGAAGTCTCTGGGCAGGAATCTCATCCCCCAAAATGACCGGCCACACGAAAAGGTCAAAGTACTTCCTGGGCCAGTCGAGAAGCTTGAGAAAGTTCCCAGAATTCCTGAACATGAGAGCGGAGGTTCCCAGAGGAGACACGGGCGCCCCTCTGCCTGCCGCCGGGACTTTACCTTCGTCTTTCCTCCCTGGCTCCCACTGCCGGGCGGCTGTCTCCTTCCACGGGGCTCCACTTCGACGTTCATGGACTTGCACCAGGCGCCATCGACATGTGATGACATTGCGACGTGCGGAAGTTGGGAGTCGGGAGTAAAGTGAATGGAGCGAACGGGCCTGACCCGCACTGACGTCGTAACATGCAATCACTCCTCTTACACATTTCGGCAAGAACTGTGACTTACTCCTCTTTCTCCCCCTCCACACGTAGATTTGAATGGATTTGTTAGAAGAAATGGAGATTAGAGAAGGTCCCTTTAGCCTCTGCAGATTGAATGTCGGGGATAAAACTAAAAGAACATGTTAGCAATCCGTCATTTGCGAGCTATGACGGGAACCCTGAGTGGACTAGATGATGTGATTGGACCGTTGTGTTGTAGCTTCTCAGACGAGATTGACTTTCTGAAAATGAAGGCCTGTTTTCTACAAAAGATACGCAGGCCTGTCCCTAAAAGTTGGTTCAGTGTAGCTCATGCTGCATTGACTCTACCCCAAATGTCACAGAAACTTCTGGAGAAGCCTATAAACAGTGAATATTTGAATATTTGCTCCAATGCCATGTTCTGTGGTAGAACACACACACGCACAAACGTAGACACACACTGTTAGAGCGCCTCCTAACTTAAGCTTCTTTTCCTAGACAGAAATACATTTCTGGAAATTTCTTTCGGGGGGAATCTCACTTCTGCACAGGACGTATTGCATATCCTGATTGGTTAAGCAGTGGTCTTGAAAATAGCGCCTTTTATTCATAGGATTTGAGAACTAGTGTAAGTAAAAGCACTGGTAAACAAAGCTTGAAATAATTTTTCCTCCATATAATCTCTTTTAAATGGACCTTTTGATTTATGGGTAGAGTAATCATACTGTAAACTCTGCTCAGGAAAGAACATATGTAAATGATTAGAAACCACTGGGGGTGTCTTCACGGTCTATTAACTCCGATGTATGATACACTCGTGGTAGCTGCTGAACCGGGTGGATATTTCTGCTTCGGAGGTGCCGTTTGCATAAACTCCCCCCCACTTAATCAACGGAGCTTCGACGTCGGAACTGAAATGTGACACACAGTGGAAAAGTGGTATCACAACACCACCTTGACCAAACGAAGGGAAGTGGATACAAGGTTCAGGAGGCGGCCGTTACTTCCGCTGGCAAATGTAATTGTTAGGGAAATGCTGGCTTGCTTTCATTTTTCTTCTTTTTTAATTTAAAAAAAAAAAAAATCTACAGCTGGGGAGCCTGGGTGGCTAAGTCAGTTAAGCCTCTGCCTTCAGCTCAGGTCATGATCCCAGGGTCCTCTGCATTGGGCTCCCTGCTCCGTGGGGTGTCTGCTTCTCCGAACTCTTCCACTGCCCACCCCCACTCATGCTCGCCCTCTCTTTCTCTCTATCTCAGATAAATAAATAAAGTCTTTTAAAAAAATCTACACGCCTTCATAATACCGAATTGCATGGAGCACTGGGTATGGTGTATAAATAATGAATTTTGGAACACTGAAAAAAAATAAAATTAAAAAAAAAATCTACAACCATTCTGTCTTTACAGACCAAGGGAGGATTTTTGTAGCCAAAATGCAAACTTTCTGAAGCGTCTAAAAGCTTTCCCACACGTAAATCAATCAGCATTGGTAGGTCTCTTAAATAAAATGAGTATGTCTTGGGGCACCTGGGTGGCTTAAGTTAAGCATCTGCCTTTGGCTCAGGTCATGATCCCAGGGTCCTGGGATCGAGCCCCACATCAGACTCCCTGCTCAGTGGGAAGTCTGTTTCTCCTTCTCCCCCTGCTCACGGTCTCTCTCTCTCTCTCTCTCACATAAATAAATAAAATCTTTTAAAAATTATTAAAAGATGAGTATGTCTTTGTTATCAGTTAAATATGTGGTTACTTTGCACAGAATATTATTGCTTCTCCACTGAGAAGTAATTAAAATAAGTTTTTTCTAAAACGAAAAAGCAGAAACTGCCAACTTGTACCATTAAAGTATCGACTCCAAATAAGTAAGATACAGTAGAACTAACTTGAGGCCCAGCTTAAGATGTTTAAAATTCTTTATAGTTATCACGCCCTACATCCCCTCATGCATTGAATTATTGTTGCTAATTCAAAAGAAAGATAAAAGGTTTTGTCCAAAGTGTAAACGAAGCACGGGAAAGGAAAGCTTTTTCTCGGTCCTGGAGTTGTTTTTGTTTTTGTTTTTTTAAACATGGGGTGAGAGTGGGTTGGGGAAATACGGTTTTATATGAAATAATCTTTCAAAATATTTGAGGGAATACTTGTGAACAGGAAAAATCAACAACTAGAAAATAAAAACTATAAAAAAGGAAAAGAAAAAGAATTCACAGTGACCTGGGCGGGAAGACCCTCTGGCAAGAGTCTCAACACTTCTATTCCCATCAAGGAAAAATTCGGAGCTATTGGCTGGAGTGTGCAGTGTTCCTGAAGGCAAAATGTGATAACAGGGTTCATCATAAATATCAGTAAACCGGTGTCGGATCTTGGTATCCGGTAAGGCAGGGGGCGGGGAGATTTATGTTTGCTGCTAGAATGGAAACCATATCCTATTCCATAGGAGGCTGGCTTCATCCAAACTTGCTTTATCTGAACTTCTGTTTGGAATCAAATGGACAGAGACATATTTGATAGTCTTCCAAAAATAAGCTTCTCAACTATCCACCACTCATCCCTCCGTCCACTGCCTTGAGGTTTAGAGCAAAGGGGTGACTTTGATGATTGCACAATTCTCCATGGTGGTCCTTAGCTGTGAATTCTGAACGTGCTTCGCCTCCACTTCCATTTCTTGCTTCCATTCCCGAAGGTTGTTTGCCAACGTCTATAGCTCCCACAGGCTGACACAGAACTCAGGGGCCATGGGTGGGGCTCGTGCCACTCTCTCACTCTTGAGAGAGGCTGAGTAACTCACTGCCCTCACCCCCGGCTCTTTCCCTAGCCAGCCTGCCCCCCCAAAGCAGAGCTGGATGGAGCTGCAGACTCGGGAGACACGAGGAGACATCTTGCCATCCTATCTCTTTCTTTCACCAGCCACTTATGCACCAGTTGCATCCTTACAATACGGACCACTAAAATAGCTAGCCATTTTATAGCAAAAAAAATCCCCATTGTCGTGAAAGTCATTTGACCTCGAATGGGATGGTGAAGGCACAGGGCTTTTCTGCTGGGCTGTAACAGACACAGCTTTCAGCCATGGTTAAAAGTTATCATGTCGGAAAACTGTAATAGGCTATGGTCACTCTGAGATTGCGATGTTCGATTGGCAACACCAGATTCGGTGGCTTTTTAGCCCAGATAAACTGTTTCACCAACAACCATTGACTGTCTCTGTACTGGTCATCATGCTGTTCTATTGGACATAATACTGTTTCCCTGGATAGCTTTCAATTTTACACGAGGGGTATTATTGAGCCTACCATTTAAACTAGCACTCTGGTGAATCCTTTGGCAAAGCAATGAAAATCCTTATGATTAAAACCATGCCCTTCTCATGTCTGTTTTGTAAATCTATTGTTTCACGTTTCTGTGTTTGTTAAAAGTAAGGCTTGCATATGGCATACGTGCATTTTCTCCCATCAGTCTCATGCCTTATTCTATTTGTTTCCTGCCCTGGGAGTGAGCAGACTTCATGGTGATACAAAACGTATGCCAACAACTGTTCAAGAGAAACCAATTAAGAATAAATTCTGCCACCATTTAGGCAACTCCTTACATAAGACATTGGCAAGTAACAATCAGAGACAGAGTGTTATTGTTCCAATATACCGATGAGATTCTGATTATCTGGCTGTGATTCTCAGTTCTTATGAAAGTCTCTAAATGTCAGATCACACTTGAAAAAGACATACATGATAATGGCAGCACCTTTCTCATTGAGCTGTTAGGAAAACTTAGTAAGAGGAGGACTATGGCAAGTTTAGCATGGTAGCTGGCACATCGGAAATGCTGAGTAAATGCTGGCTAGCGTTACCAGCATAAAGACCTACCCACTTAAAAAAATAGAAAATGCTCTGAAATAGCTCCAAGGGGACACTGGAAGCCCATGTCACATTTATCATGGCAGGCGCAGCATCTTCTCCGTGAGGCCATCCCTCCCTGCTAGCTGCAAAAGAGAGTTGAGCAGAATCAGAAGTTTCCACTAGCTTTGAACAAAGGTTGGCAACGCTCACGGGGCTTCCATCCCTCCCATCCTTGCTGGCTTCCATCCACGTTGTGCCCAGCAGAGCATCAACAGGATGTGGAGTCATCTTCCGTGGTCCCAGCTGGCTTTGACTGTGCTGTGATGACTTGGTGATCGCAGATGCTAGATGGAAAGCATGTCTCAACTTCACCTCTAGAATGTAATTTGTTTATATTTGTCCAATCCTTCCCCCTCCCCTTGGGTCATTTAAAGATCTTGCCAAATGCCTTGTTTCTTTTATCTGGGTAGAGTCGTCATTAAAGATGTTTGAGAACAGTTACTCTCGTTGATATTTTACAGATCTGGAAGACAGTTTTCATAGCTACACAGCCTTTCCCTCCCCAAAGTCTGGCTCCACAAAGAGTAAAAGTGAGCCTTCTGAAATCTAAGCTAGATCATGCTACTCCTTTGTTCCAAAACACTCACTGCCTTCATCTCAGGGTAAAAACTGAAGTCTGAGATGACATTACATAATCTCTATACACCCTACCTCCTCTTCCTCTACCCTGCTCTTTGTTTCCTTGCTTGTCTTTGAATACCCCAAATATGTTCCTACCCCAGGGCCTTTGCACCTGCTATTTCCTCTACCTGGAATGCTCTTTGCCCCAGATACCTGCCCAACTCAGTTCCTTGCTTCCTTCTTGTCTCAAGTCAAATGCCACCTATCATGCAGTTCTTCGACTGCTCTATATAAAAGTTTCCTCTCATCCTTCTTTATTTTCTTACTCTGCATTCATCACTACCTTATGTACTGTTTATTGATTTAGGAAGGGGGGGGCTGGCTCCTACACTAAAATGTAAACTTGTTTAGATGGCTATTTTGTTTGCCACTGTATCACAAGCACTTAGACCCCTGAAAGCACTTAGTAGGTGTCCAAAAAATGGTTATCGAATGTGCAAAGAACAACTCCTTCAATTATCAGTCTACTCCTCCTTCTTAATGTCCTTTTTTTTTTTTCTTCTGCACTCCCACACATGACTCCACACTTCTTTGTCCATCAATATTCTGGAATATACTGTATCATCCTGTACTCTATGATTCTTTTTTGTAATAATCCATATAACGCTGTTTAGCAAATTGCGCAAACCCATGCTCTAGCTTTATAAATGTTTCTGTAAATCAAAATGTATCCTAGAGCTGAGCTTAAAACAAAATGCTTTTAAGCCAAATTTAGCACACTATTTCCACCTCATAAGGCTTCAGACCACCCTAGTCATAGTGATGAACATATTATTTGCACGTTTGATAAGCTTGGTGCACAGGTGGCAGCTCTTCTCCAGATTTTGCCTGGAGGAAAACGTGTTTCAAACAAGGTCCATATCTGTCCGCATATGGCAAATCCTACCAGTATAAATCCAAGAAACTGGATGTTTGAAGGCATTTTATCTTGCTTTCTTGTTCCTTCTTAAAAGCATTGACAAAGGTTAAGGTCCATGGCTAATACAGAATTTAAATTTCTATGAAAAAGATAAGGAAGGAGCCGGATGAAAGGCTGAACAGGGTTCCTTTGTTAAAGGAAGGAATGCTAACTCTCAGAAACTGGCCCTTACCGCAACTTTCAAGAAATAATACAAAGAAATTTCTCAGGAAGAATGATAACAAAAAGAACAGAGAAATCTCAAAGAAATGAAACTAATAGAATTAACTGGTTTTATGGTTTTAATTCACAAACATGCTAGAAGACTCTGGACCTCATAGGCACCGATTCTTTTCCCTGTTTCTTCTACTCTGTTTTTTTTTTCTTTCTAGATTTTACTTATTTATTTGAGAGAGAGAGTGAGGAGAAGGTCAGAAGGAGAAGCAGACTCCCCATGGAGCTGGGAGCCCGATGTCGGACTCGATCCCGGCACTCCGGGATCATGACCTGAGCCGAAGGCAGTCGTCCAACCAACTGAGCCACCCAGGCGTCCCATACTCTTTCTATTAACAAGACTGCCTTATTCTCCCAGAACTTCCCTTGCCTTAGGGAGGAGGTAGGAAGGGAGAAGACTCTCATTCCTTATAGTCCTTCCAGGTGTGCACTAACTCGGTTCCAGACTCCCTACCAGGCTTCAAATCTGACTCGATCTTCTGCTAGCCTTGTGTTCTTGGGCAACTCTGGCTGATGGAAATACTAGTCGTAGCATCTGCTTCTAAGCAGTACAGAGTAGGATTACAGGAGTCAGTCAATGCAAAGCACGTGGAGTAACCGGTGGTACGCTGAAACTGATCAGTAGGTGGTAGCTAGTGTTCCCGGAAGCTTAGGAATTTCTTTACTTCTTACTCAGAAACCTAAGGTCAAGAATTTGGTGTCTGTATTGACTTAAAAGGAACAAAAGCCTTCTCTCCTCCTAACTTCAGCTCTGTAGCCTTCACCCAAGGGCAGAGCCACCCAATGACCCTCTAGACCATGGATGGCTCTGCTCGAATGGCACCTCGCCTCGTGTATTTGCGAAGAGTGGCTCACAATTTGGAATCCTCACGATACAACATTGAAAGTGGTTCAGCTTGGGGGCTTTTCTGGAATTCACCCATTTGATCCATTCTTTCTCTCCACCTCCTAACTAGTATATGTAATTAAGGTTCAGTTATAAAGGCTTAATACAGGTGCATCTCTGTCCCTAGCCCCCTGGCCATAAAGAAAATACATAAATATCCAGAAATAAACTGTGTAGAGGAAGACTGTAGTGCAGTTCCTCCACAGTATTTGCCGCCTGACTCAGCAGGCGCCGAGTAGAATGAATGAGATGAGTAGACATAGCGCTTCAGTCTGGAGACAAAGCAGTATGGGGGGCAGGCTGGAGATGTGGATGCCATTCTGTCCAAGCAGCCACAGAAGGGACAGCCCTATGGAGTGTCTGCAAAGCCTTAGTGTCTTTATTCCGTTTGTTAAACAGTGTTTCATAGAGTGTTGCTTAAAATGCTGCCTTTGTAGTATCGGACCTCTAGATGTGTGCTGTTATGGGGGACAAAAATGCAAAGGAATCATGGGAATGCCTTCACAGTAGGAGAGGAAGAAAGGGTACGCAGTTCCAGACAACGTCTTTATAAAAAGACCCCTTACACCGGGGGGCCCTCCCACCTTATGTGATAACCAGAAGTGACCTGTTTTGAGTATGACGACATGCCAAGGCACGTGAAAAGAATGTTATGTAAGTTATTCAATCATCAGACAACTGCGTGGATTAGCTGTTATTATCTGCACTATGGTAAAGAGCCATCAAAGTTGACATAGCTCAAGGACACACAGTAAATGTATGACAAAGCTGCCCTAACATTCTTAACATCATGGCAGCACCCACTATAAATACCAGGTCCCTCTGGGAGGATTAGAGTCACAATGGTCTTCATGCTATAGACAGGATTTTACCATGTTAAAGATATCCACATCCTAATTAGAAGAGCCAATGAATACATCGTATTAGATGGCAAAGAGAAATCGAAATAAGGGATATCAAACAAAGGGAGTCATAAACTGATTTTGGAAGATTATCCTTGGTTATCTGGATGGGTCCACTGTAATCACAAATGTCTTTTTTTAAAGATTTACTTATTTGAAAGAGAGAGAGCATCCAAGCAGGGTGTGTGGGGGGGGGTGATTGGGGAAAAGGAGCAGAGGGAGAGGGAGAGAATGTCAAGCAGACTCCCTACCAGGCATGGAGCCCCATGCAGGGCTCAATCTCATGACCCAGAAATCATGACCTGAGCGGAAATCAAGAGTGAGACGCTCAACTGACTGAACCACCTAGGCCCCCACAACTGTCTTTATAAGTGAAAGTGGGAGGCAGAGGGGCCAGATTCAGAGAAGAATAAATGATGAGAGGCAGAGAGAGAGATTCGAAGACATTCCACTGCTGTCTGTGACGATGGAGGAAGTGACAACACACCAAATTTAGGGAGCTTCTAGAAGGATGAAACAGGCAAGGGAACAGACTCTCCCCAGAGTTGCCAGAAGTAACATCACCCACCAACACGTTGATTTAGCCCAATTAAGTCCCATTGGCAGACTCTATCTTCCAGAACTAGAAGATAATAAATACGTAAAACCAGGAGTGACAGGAAGTTTCAGGATGATTCAGTGTATCCGTCCAAGTGGTGTTTGTAGGGAAATTAATCCATGCCACAGACAGGAGAAATCCAACTCAAGCAGATAGCTCGCTCAAATTGTTTGTCCACGACTATATTTATAGACTCCGAGGTGACAGAAATGGGAAAACTGACAAATAAAACTGCAGCTAGCGTAAACAATGAAAGGAAGCAGGAGCCTGGAGAATCTTGCGTTCAGAAAATAAGCTTAGCTGCTTTCGCAAAGACAAACCCCATGGGCAGACAGGAGACCAGCCCAGTGGGAAGTAGCTTAAGAAACTGGATTTTGTCCATGTGTCCACAGAGAGAACATTCACAGGTACAAAGTATATCATGTCCAGAAGCACTTTGCACTGAATCTTCTTACGGGCTCCTGAAACAAGTCGGTGACAGAAGACTGTGGAAGATGAGATATTCATTACAGGTGCTTCCAGGGGAGCTTTCCTTCAACCAAGAGAGTAGTGAGTGGTGCACGTGATCACAGGGGAGGGAATGGCAAAGTCTTCGAGAGCAGTAGATCGTGCAGCTTGAACCGATGCCCTCACACTATGCTGCCCTGTGTGGTAGCCACTAGCCAGTCATGGCTTTCCAAATTAAAATTTGAATTTGTTAAAAGGAAATGAAACCCCAAATTCAGTTCCTCCACCATACTTGCCACATTTCAAGTGCTCAATAGTCACATGAGGCCAGTGGCTACTCTCTGGGACAGAGGAGCTATGCATTCCCATCCCTGCAAAATGTTCTAGTGCACAAAGCTGCTCTAGACCCGGGCGGTCCCAATATAGCAGCCACTAGCCACATGTGGCAATTGACATTTATATTGATTAAAATTAGAAATTCTGTTTCTCAATCACATGAGCCACATTCCTTGTGCTCAGCAGACACAGGACTAGTTGCTACTGTCAGAACCGCATGGATCTAGAACATTCGCACGGTCACAGATAGTTCCCCTGGACAGTGCTGCCTTTTAGCTACTTTGCTTGGCTCTTTCTCTGGATTGTCTGTATGATTTTCAGAGTCAAACTCTGCGGCCATCTCAAACAAGGAACATGGTTAGCTGTAGCTGAACACTCAGGACCCTTGCTCCATGATTTACGTGGTATTCACATCAAGGTTTCCTTTTCCTGCTGTCCTCCCCGTCCTCTAGGTTATCGCGGTGACTCTCCCGGTGCAGTAGCATATGACAAACATCTCCTGGCTCAGGTTTCCCATTCAGTTTCCAACTGAAAGAGGAGAGGCCACTTCTAGACACCACCCCCTCCACGGTTCCTGCCCATTTACCTACCTCGAAGCACTGTGCCAAAGGAAGGTCCAGGGAGTGAGTCAGGGAGGAGCTGGAGGGCTGAAGAGAGCTGAGCGGGTCTGGGTGAGACTGACTGTGGCCCTCAGCTGAACCACCGACCACGCACGAGGGCCCGCTGTGGAGATGCGAGAAGGTCTTCAGTGTCCGTGGGGGAGGGGGAGATGTCAGACAGCACGTGTAGCTCCCATCTGGGCAGCATACACACCGACGTACAACCCTGTGTGTAGGTCCATACGCATAGACACAGAGAAGACAGACACATGCAAACGCAACACACACACACACACACACACACACCTTTTTCTACATGTGATAGATTTTCTTCACTTCACATTATAAACATATACCTTTTTAAAGTCCACGGGTTCTGCACAAATGTCACTGCCCATGGCCACTAAGGTGGCACAAAGTATCCCACTCCAAAATACATTAATTAGGGAGCTGGAGTAATAGAAATGTGTGATCTCTCTCTCTAGCTGGTCTTCTTCTCCTGGTTGAGAGATACTCCCTTGGGGTCACTATTTTGGGTTTAAGCCACCAAAGTAAGTAGACAGTTTCCAGAAGGCTGAGACTGTTCTCCTGGACAAGGCAAGAAATCCCTGGATTTTACTTCAGTGGTTTTCATGTTAACTCAGATTTATTAACCACATTTATTTAGAATTTCTGCGGTTTGGGGAAGCACAGGGGTCCGAGTGGGGCATGTCAGCATCGTACTTCATATAAAATGTGGATCTTGAGGAAAGCCCGGGGTAGAATCCCTAACTCTAGGTAAGCAACATTCTCTAGTCCAAACCCCCACCGGATGGACAGAGGAATCCCCACATCATTTCCAGAATGTGGTTCCCTAGACTGTGCGTGGCGTGACCCCTGCAAAAGATTCATTTTATTTTGTTAATTCAAGCCATCAGGGGTCAGGACACATCTGCCCCCTTACTCGCTCCCCCTCCATATGTGTAAAGTTTCCGTACGGATGAAAATACATGCTTCGATGCTCAGTATCTTGTAATTCCTGTCTGTCACTTGGAGTCCAGACTCCCTCCCACGGCTTTAGGATAAACCTCCCCTCCATCTACGGCATTATTCCAGAAGATAGTTCAAGTTTCTCTCTGCTGCCAATTTTCAACAACAGGGGTTGCAAAAGGAAGTATACACCACATTTCTATAGCAGTGACGCCTGTCGTTTGTGTAGTGGAAGCCAACTCTTTGTCATTTGATGTCGCCTCAGGGCCAAAACCCTGACAGGAGTAAAGCTAATGAGGGGAAATCAACTGGTCTAGTTCTGCCTCTTCTGAGAACTAGAATGAGATGTTTGTGTCTCCTCCCGAGTTTGGGAAACTCGGACAAGCTGGTTCAGAACCCCTTTTGAACATGGATGACGTGTGTTTCAAACATAGCCAGTGTTGAAAGTACACTGGCTTTCCTTGGAAAAACAATGAGGAAGAAACCGTGAACTGAAATGCCCCTGCCTTGAAATGAAGCACGTAATATAGCACCACAATGTTCATTTCTTTAATGAGGAAAAGGAAAGAATTTGGGAGGTACCGAAGCTAGTGTTAAATCACACTTAAAAGTCTGTCATTTTTTAAACTTCTAAATTGAGTAACGAAATATGGATTCCTTGAAAACTAAAAGACAGTCTAGGACCTAATATTTTTAAAGATTTATCCTTCAAAACGAGGAGGCATTAGGCATTTAGTGATAGTTACTTTGTGTGTGTGTGTGACAGTTACTCTTAAGAGAAGTGAAGAACCGCCCACAGTTGGCTCTGTTCCGAATGATAGATGGTTCCAGAGAAATCTGGGGTCTCCTCTCATGGAGCTCTAGTGATTTCTCATGGCAGATGAAGTTGACCTTGTATTTCTAGGATTCATTACTAACCTGTTTTCATACCTTGAAGGTGGAAATTCAAAGACCAAGGATCTGGGTGTAAAGATTCAATACCAGATTTCCCTGATTAGTTTTTTGGTTTTGCCCTCCCTGATGGTTGAGGCAACTCATTCCTCATTCTTCTAAATCCACTTTTTTTTTTTTCTTTTACAGAGAAAAAGAGAGAGAACGGGCAGAGCAAGGGCAGAAGGAGAGACTCCAGCAGACTTCCGCTGAGCGCAGAGCCTGTTGTGGGGCTGGATCTCAGGACCCTGAGGTCATGACCTGAGCCAAAACCAGGAGTCATTTGGCCGATTTTAACCGAATGAGCCACTCAGGTGCCCCCGACAAAATCCCTTCGAAGCTTCCTTCACTTGCTTCTCTCCCGCTCCGTTCCCCTTTCGCGCGCCTTCCCGTCCTTGGTCCTCGCCTCTTTTCACAACTAAGGCCTTGGTTACGTTCCAGAGCCTGTAAAAGTCACTGATGTCCAACGCCGTGAAAGAGCAGAGCCACATGCTAGGCCACTTTGAGAGACCCATGTCCCCCCGTGCCCAGCGTGCGCCTCTTCTGAGACGGGCTCAGGGAGCCAGTAGACACATCTGCTTCTCCACTCTCCTCACAGACTTAGCTCTGTCCGTCATGGTGTTCCCATCCCAGCGATTTAAATGCAACTCTCCTGCATTTGTTCTCCTGTGAAAAGAGGACAGAAACCAGTTTCGGATCCCAGAGGCACCCTCTGTCTTCTGATTCATTTCCATTTTTAAAACATTAGCCTGAAACATTAGAGGTTTGATCCAAAAAAAAAGATCAGGTATAGGAAGTCCAAGGAACTGGTCTCGAGAGGTTGGTTTTCAGGCCAACGTATTGCACTCACCCTAGAAAATAGGAGATGTTGTGCTAACGAGTTCATTCCAGGAGGAGATGTGAGGGCAAGATTAATAGTTCAGTTGAGATTTCATCCCCAGCTCCTGTATCTTCTTGGATAGACCACCTCAGCATTTAATCATATAACCAGGGAGAGACCCCACAACATGCCTCCAGAGGGTTCCCACACCTGAATCCTTCAGAGTGGTCATTTATTATGTCTCCTGGACAATTTGGGGCTCCAGAAAGCATTAACCTTGTAACCATACATCTGGGAGTGCAGGACAGTTTTCAAAGGGATCTCACAGACGTGATCTCATCTGACCTTGACAAGGTCCCGCAGTTCAACAATGGCAGAGAAAAAAAGAGCCGGACAGGAAGTGGAGGTACCCTCCAGACCAGAGGGTGCTCCAGCATCAGTCCTGAATCCAAGTTCCAGTCCCACCATCCCTTCAGGGTGTAGCCTGTGTCAATTATTTCACACCCCTGAGCTCCAGCTTCTTCATTCCCCAGCCTGAGACAATAATGGTACTTGTTTCAAAAAGCTGCTCGGGGCAAGGGCAGTGAAGAAGTCATCCGCAGCACGCAGCATTGTATCTGAATGTCACATGTTCAAGACATGTCATCTATTATGATCAGTAAATATGTCTACCCTGCATAAGAGCAGTCTGAAAAGGAATATCCAACACTCAGAGTTCATCCTGAATGTTTCATTACCCAGCAGGGACACAAGCCTGAGTTGGCAGGATGATCCAAAGACGCAGATTTTAGCATTTGAAGATACGGCACTTGGGAAACAGCGAATGCTCTGAAACTCAAAAGGCTCAGCATGGTGGACAGGTTTTATTATTCGGTCTACTGATTAAAACTATGCTTATTTTTTATAGACCATTATTTAGAAATAGTTGCAGTGTTGTTATTTCACTTGTAGCTATGTATTATTCCAAAACACCAGCCATGTTCACCTTTATTGTTTTGATGAGCTCAGTGTTCTCGAGGTTTCTAGGGCAACCGGCCATGCTGGTGATATTGGTTTGATGTGCATGCCTGCTCACTCTACTTCTCAAATTTTCTTGCTTAGAACTCTGAGTCACCTAGAGTAAGCCTGGCCCCTTCTCTAAAATGAACTGATTTTATAAAATAAGAAATGTGAGAATTATATTTTTCAAAGTTCCCTTACGCATTAAAATGTCCTCCACTCTTGATCCATGACTGCTCAGCTCAGGAAGGAGGACCAAACTGAAATAGCTTCAGTGGGACACAGTATCTTTGGTACTAGGCAGCTTTCTCAGATAATGTAACTGTAACAAACAGACTTCTGGGCTTCTAAGAACAAAGCTTTAATTCTCACTTATTTTATAGGCCAACTGGAAGCTGGCTGTTACTCTCATTCATTCTGGGATCAAGCCCATCTGGATTATGTTGATCTTGAGGAAGAACGAGAACGCAATGGGGAACCCAAGCAATGGCAGAAGGAGTTAATGGTGGTTCTGCGACCACATGAAGGTCCTTCAGTTTCTGCCAAGAAGAGGCACACCATATTTCTGTGCATATTTTATAGAGCCACGCCCACCATCAATGCTGAAGGAAATTCACCTGTAGGGTGAGGCCCTGCAAGCCACATGGTGGGAGTGGGCACATACATTCCACCCACAAAGGGCAGTCAACAACACAATCTACCACACTTGGAGTCTTGGTTAACTTTGAATGACATTCCTATGTGAGCTCTTGTCTGTTGGTTTAGGGTCATTCCCAAGACTTAGGGAGCAGCGTAGAGGGACTTTAATATCCACTCTAAGGTGCACCTGGGTGGCTCAGTCAGTTGGGCATCTGACTCTTGATTTCAGCTCAGGTCATGATCTCAGAGTCCTGGGACTGAGCCCTATGTGGTAGTCTGCACTCAACAGGCAGTCTGCTTCAGGATTCTCTCTCTACCTCTGTTCCTCCCCCTGCTCTTTCTCTCTCTCTCCCTCAAATAAATTGATAAATCTTTAAAAAGAAATAAGATGTACTCTAGAATAGAACAAGGGTTGGCCAACTTTGGTCCACTCTTATTTTTGCATGATCCAAGAGCCATGATGGCTTTTACATTTTTTAAAGGGGTTCTATTTAAAAAAAAAAAAAAGGAAAAAGAAGGAAATTTTGTGACAAAGACCAAGTGCAGCTCACAAAGTCTAAAATATTTATTATCTGACTCTTTTACAAAAAGCTTGTCAACTCCTGGAATAAAACAATTTGAAATTGCTTCTGGAACTTTGCTCTCATCCACATTGGAAGCAGTCCACATCAACCCCAGTCAAATCAGCTCCTGGAAGTAACAAATACAAGCTTGAATTCAGTGACTGCTAATCAAGGTACAGTTATTCCTCTAGCATAGGGAGTCTAGAGACTCTACAGAACTTGTCCATCCATATCTCTGGTGTTGCACCAACCACACTGGATTATAATTGCTTTTTTCTGCCTTCATGCCCCATAAAAGGGCTATGCTCATTTCTTTTAGGGAAGACACAGAAATGTCCCACACTCAGCCCCATGCTTAACAAAGGTATTTACAAACGTTTTCAGTCGAGTTACACTAAACTCCTAGCAAGACAGAGAATCGTAAGGCACCAGCTCTCATTTTCTTCATAAAGCCTCTGCTCTTAAATTCCTTGCCTGAGTTTATTTATCTGAAAAATGGAAATGGAAATGTTTGTCACTATAAGTCTTCCTTAAATATTTACTTACAGATGATAGAATAAAGTTATGTTCACTCTGCCATACTCACCGAAATCCATCAAAAACAACAAAAAGACCCAAAAGGTAAGAAACTCCATTTTAAATTAACTAAAGTAAAAGCCTCTGACTCAAATTAAAAGAAGAAAGAACATCTGTCAAAAATAATGTAAAATGAAATTTATTGGCAGTAGAAAGCATGTAAGAGTTGACATAATTTCCCTAGAGGTTTCTCTCGAAGGAAGGACCTTAATCCTGAAAAAGCTGCCTGACTAGTGACATAACACAGAGACACTGGGAAGACAGGGAGAGAGAGTTTGGGTTGCAGAGGGGTGGGGAAAGTAGAGCTGAAGAACACCCCAGCTTTGCAGACACATCCAGTTCAATATCTATTCCAGTGCCCTGGCCCAGGGAAACTACTAGGAGTGATAGAGAGGGAGGATTTGTCACCAAAAAAAGACACAGAATGTGCAAACTGTTGCTAGGGTTGCCTTAGCCAAGTACCACAGGTGGGCAGCTGATCAACAAAAGTTCTCGTCGCCCCATTCTGGAGGCTAGAAATCCAAGATCAAGGTGTCAGCAGGTTTGGTTCCTTCTGAGAGATGTGAAGGAAGCTTCAGTGCCAGGTCTCCCTCCTGGACTTGGAGATGACATGAGCCACTCTCTGCCTTCGGGTTCACTTGTCTTTCTTCCTGTGTGTGTGTGTGTGTGTGTGTGTGTGTGTGTGTCTGTTTCTTCACATGCTTTTGTTTTTTGTTTTTTGTTTTTTTAACAGGGAGACCAGTTCTCCTTTCTCCAGTATGACCTCCTTTTTAGCTAATTACATCTGTAAGGACCATATCTCCAAATAAGGCCATACTCTGAAGTCCTGGGAGTTAGAACTTTAATCTATGAATTTGGGGGAGGAGGGACACACAACTCGACCCATGAGACTCGTGAGACTTATGAGACCTGTGAGACTCAGGATGGACCGTGAGCCACTCCAACCTTCGCACATCAAGGTCTGCAGTGAGAAATGCTCCAGTGCAGAACTCAGTGGTCGATGAGCAGCTTTTCAGATGATACATCTTAATTCCTGCTGGAGATTGCCAGGTCATTCTGTCACACCTTTCCCAGCACTTCAACCCTATCACTGCATTTTGTAGCAAATGCAGATAGAACGACTCCATTTAAAGATGAATCATGCACATAAAATCTGTTAGCTATAGGATTTGTGTGTTGGCCATGAAAAGAGAGAAAAAAAGGAACATAGGCAGAAAAACAGAGAACACACATCAGAAGAACCATTCACAAAAATGAGGGAAAATGTTTGCAAATTATTCTCCAGAGTCTCAAACTAGAGATTCAATGGCTTCTTTGAAAAGAGAGCTTTCAAAATGTACAAAAAGGCAAAGTAAATGTGATGAGTGCAGACGGGGTAAAAGGCGAGCTGACAATATGTGAAGGGAATGGAGGAATAGAAGGGAACAGAATCGTTACAAAGCTAAAAGCCACATTAGAGGCAACAAAGACAGAATAAACAAAATTTAAGACCGTCACAGACTTGGAGGAAAACATTTGGAGAAATTAGATGGAACAAAAAGGAAAAGAACAATGACGTAAATAATTAGAGAGAACATGGTAAATATCAAAAATGAGAAAAAGATTCCTGATATATGCGTAATTGATGTCCTTAAAAAGATACACAAGTGGAGCAGAAAACAATATGACTTCTCAAATAAAACCTCAACCCTGCAGAGGGAGAGGGCACATATTGTTTCTGTATAAATTTATACAGACCTATTTATACTCTGTCTCATCATGGAAAATTTATGGAGAAAATTTATGGAGTAAAAATTTCTTTACTCTTTCTTTCAAGAGTAAAGAAGTAATGCCTCAGACACTTAGGCTGAAAAATAAGTTACTTCCAAAAGAAAAAAAAAAAAAATCACTTTAGCCTCAGACTTCTTCCTAACAATGGTCAATACCAGAAGCCAGGGGATCCTGTTTACAAAGGTACGCAAGAGAGTGTGACTCTCGAATTTTATGCCCAGCCAAACTGTCCTTGAGGTATAAAAGTGACATATACCTTTAGACATCAGGAACTCAGGAAATAGAGCATCCACATAATTTTGTCCAAAAAGACTACTCGAATATCTCAGTACAGCTAGTGTAGCAATACAACTGTTAGAAAAAAAATCACTTTAGCCTCAGACTTCTTCCCAACAATGGTCAATACCAGAAGCCAGGGGATCCTGTTTACAAAGGTACACAAGAGAGTGTGACTCTCGAATTTTATGCCCAGCCAAACTGTCCTTGAGGTATAAAAGTGACATATACCCTTAGACATCAGGAACTCAGGAACTAGAGCGTCCACATAATTTTGTCCAAAAAGACTACTAGAATATCTCAGTACAGCTAGTGTAGCAATACAACCAGACCTAAGAGTCAGACTCTCACTCACTGTGTGACCTCGACCAAGTTACTAAACCTCTCTGTGTCTCAGTTTTCTCATCCATATGAAAGTCATTATGAGAATGAAATGAACTACTACAAAAAAAGTATTAGCATAATGCTTGGCCCTTCATAAGCACTGAATAACTATAAGCCATATTTATCAGGATCATCATGATTATCAAGGTAAGAGTGTAAGTTAAACTGAAGTGAAAGCAGGATTATATTTTGAAACAGAATGTAAACATTATGAGTCCTGACAATATTTTTTAAAAAGGGGGGAGGAACCAAGGGGGTGGTAAACAGATGAAAAACAAGAGAAGGAGTACATGCTCACTAATATCCTCACTGTTCACAGCAGGAGGGAAAAATATATAAAATAATATGGATTGGAATATAGTTTCATCACCTGTAAAGTTATTTTTTAACCTCCTTTGCAAATTTTTAAAAGCACTAGTATCCAAAGTTTAGAAATTCAGTTAAAATTCAGTATTTTTCTATTAAATTCAAAAACAAATTGGTTTTCACAAATACAGTATAGAGCATTTGATCCCCATGTTGTAAATAAATCTTGTACTTCCATCCTTTTGGCTGTGTAGACATAGAAGTATTTAAAATGTTGATAATGGGGGTGCCTGAGTGGCTCAGTGGGTTAAGCCTCTGCTTTCGGCTCAGGTCACGATCTCAGGGTCCTGGGATTGAGCCCCGCATCGGGCTCTCTGCTCAGCGGGGAACCTGATTCCCCTCTCTCCCTGCCTGCCTCTCTGCTTACCCGTGATCTCTGTCTGTCAAATAAATAAATAAAATCTTTAAAAAAAATACAATAAAATGTTGATAATGATTTTATTTATTCATTTGAGAGAAAAAGAGAACACAAGCAGTGGGGAGGCACAGAGGGCGAGGGAGAAGCAAACTCTCCACCGAGCAGGGAGCCCAGTGCCAGGCTTCATCCCAGGACCCTCGGATCATGATTTGAGCCAAAGGCAGACACTTAGCCGACTGAGCCACCAGATGCCCCATAAAATGTTAATAATGATTTCATTCCTGGTGATAGCATTTAGAATTTTGAGGGTTTCTTTTTTTAACCTTCTTCTTTAAGCTTTCTATATGGCTTGAATTTTTATAATACAAGTCTATCACTTTAACAAAAACAATAAAGCTAATTTTAAATAACTAGCATGCCTTTCATTTTCATGCACGAAGGTTTTTATTTGAGGCCCCCAGAATATTAATTGAGCTATAAATACATGAAGTTCAATTCCATTGACCTCCAATAGCACAAGAATCTGGCCAAGAAAGAGTGTAATTTTTTTTTTAATATTTGTTTTTCTGCTGTCATTGCAATCAAGAAATTACCAACCAAAATAAGGCAATCTTTCAGAACAAAAAGAAAGCCCAGTCTGTCATTAAAAAAGCGGCATTCACGGGGTGCTGGGGTGGCTCAGTGGTTAGGTGTCTGCCTGCTTCTCCCTCTTCCCTCGGCCTGTAGCTTGGAATGCTTGTGTTTTCTCTCTCTCTCTCTCGGTCCAATAAATACATTTTAAAAGAAAATGTTTTTTGAAGAAGCGGCATTGACTTCATTTTGATCATTGTTGTACTCCCATACCTGTTTGTTTTTAAAGCGTCTTGGTCTCCAAGACTCCCTCTCTCTTCTCTGCCAGCACCTCTCAAGGCTGAATTCACAGCAAAGGACAGAGGGTGCATGGAACACGCCAGAGCTGGGATTCATTTAGAAACTCGGATCTCCCCGACAAGGGAAGGTGGACGGAGTAAAACCAGCATCCGCCTCTGTGGTGGTGTTTCCATCTGTGTTTTTTTAATCTCCCTCTTTATTTTTTCAAATGTATCTTTTTCTTGATTTTCATTTATCATCTTGCTGGGATTGCTCATACTTAACTACCATCCCGTATACCTCATCATTTTATGTTTTCTTATTCTTTCACCTTTCTTATTTGGGGTTCTTTTCCCCCTTCGGGGACAGTTTCTGAATCGAACTGTGCAATTTGCTAATTCATCCTTCAACTGCTCTCATTCTACTCTGCATTCCAGCATTTCTCCTCTCATGCAAATAGTATACATTTTCTAGTATTTCTTTTTCCCCCCCAACATTTTACCCTTGAAAGGTCCAAACATGCCAAATAAAAGAAAATAAAAGAATTTCATAGTGGACACTTGCACACCCAAAACCTAGCTTCTAGAGTTAACATCTTTCTGTATCTGTCACAAGCTGACCCATCGTGTTTATCTTTTGCCACATTTCAGAGGAAATGACAAACATCAGTACACTCCCTTTAACTCCTGCAGCATCCCATCAGTATCGTTTAACAAGCTCTTGGAATAACTACTAATTTTTTTTTTTTTTTTTTTTTATTTACTTGAAACAGAGAGAGAAAGAGCAGGAGCAAGGGAGGGTTAATAGGAGAGGGAAGAAGCAGGCTCCCTACTGAGTAAGGAGCCGGATGCGGGGCTCGATCCCTCGACCCTGAGATCATGATCTGAGCCAAAGGCAGAGGCTCAACCGACTGAGCCACCCAGACGCCCCTCGGAGTAACCGTTAAATGCAACCAGGTTCGGGAACCACTGTGGATCCACGCTCCGTCCCGGCTCACAGTTGCCTGGTGGTCTTACTCAAAAGCCTTAAGAAACTTCCTTCTCCACGTACTCCTGAGAAATCCTCTTTAAAAACCTTAGAAAAACAAACAAACAAACAAACAAACAAACAAAAAAACCCAGACAATCAAGAGGTAACATCTAAGTCCCCCATAAAGTTAGTACAAGCTGAGGGGATCAGTATGGTGGGAAACTCCAGAAAAAAAAGACAAAAACCAGGTCTTTCTTGCACACTGCCTCGACTGGTAGCAGGTGGGGAAGGAACTTCTCACGATTTAACTCTGCGTGTCTCCAAGGGCACCTTCTCTGGACCTGCTCCGGGGGCGACAAGAGAAAGTTCCTTCCCTGGCGCTTTGATTGGACGGACTCACCGCGGACTGGGGGATCCTCCCCGCCCAGCAGGGCAGGTCCCTCCCCCGACTGTCCCCTCCGCGCCCCCCCCCCCAAGACCTTACAGCTTGAACGTTACCCACGTGGTAAGGATTTGGTGACACTGAACCTAACAGTTTGAGGAAAGCCCCTCCGAGTGGCCGGAAGGAAAACCGTAACTGCTCCTGAGTACGGGGATTTCACCACCTCGGCCGTCGCGCAGAGCCAGAGTCCGGACGGCTCAACAGCGTTGTCACCCGTTTGCTTTCATCATGGGCGCATCGGAAGATCCTGCCGAGTGCCGTGGCCTGAGGACTCTAGGACAGGCTTTGCTCATCCATGCTCCGTGCTGGATCTTCTGGTCCGCATCAGGGGAGCCCACGCGAGGGACACAAGCTTGTGCGCTTACTGACTTGCACGGGGCTCCAGGTCGGAGAGCTCACGTAGCCCACCTGTGAGCAGTCACCCTGCGCGCGTGTGGCTCCAAGTTGCCCTGTCCCCGCGGGCGCATAATACACATCAGGGCGCCAGGCAAGAGAAGGCCGCCCCGACATCAGCGCGCATCTCAATAAATGCTCTTACCCTTTTGTTTCCTTTTATGGGAATACCCTTGGCTCTAAATTTTGTTAGATTAACCAAACGATGAAATCACGTATTTGAACAGTTAATGTTTGCTGAATCCTGGCATTTTTTGTTCTTTTCAGGGTAAGAATAACTTCCTTTCAAGACGTTCGAAAACTTTCATGTATATGCATGCATCTCTTCTTGCTTCCGCCCTACACATTAGACAATAAGTACTAGTGTTCCTTCCAAATTCTAAGCAAACACGGTGGGGGGGGGAGGAAAATACCTCTTTGGCTTGAGGGCATATTTTATTTCCTAGCAGCTGGCTTTACAAACTTCAAACCAGATTTCTTCCCAAGAAGCCCATAAATAAAGCCTGCTCCCCCTTGTGCTACAGGAGGTGGAGGAAGGAGCGGCTCTCCTTTTGTGTGACCTCAGGCTGCACAGGAAAATGGCAGCAGGGGTGCAACTGTCCTCTGCTCTGATGCTGCTTTCTGGGGGCTTTGGTCCTTGGAACAGGAGGGCCTGGCCTGAGCAGAGGAGGAGGAGCAGACTCCCTAAGACAGGCTTGGGGTCCCCAGCGCTCAAGGACACCATCCCGCCCGATTGCCTCCTCTCCCAGAAAAACCACCCTCCAAAAAGGACACCCCTTGTGGGAGAGCTGTCAGAAAGAGGAAGCTGAAAGAGAACGAGAAAGAAGACTCCGTTGGAAATATCTGAGGGCCTCATAAGGTAGTAATTATTCAATTTAAGCTTGTTTTAACGAAACAAGCTGGTTCTGTGAAGACCATTGTTGCAACAGAACTCCAGTTCGAGCCTACAAGATGCAAACAAGAGTCTGCGGGCTTGTGGATTGCTCCCCCCACCCCTCATTCTTCTGAGGTAACCACTTTACTTCAGAATGAAGTTAAAATTCTTTCTAGCTCATTCAGAGCATATTATTAGAAGTCTTTTGCAATGTGGCATCTTCTAAAAACATGCGGCTTTACAAGCCGATGACTCACGTTCAGCCACGGTGGATCCACGTTCACTTTCTTAACTGATCCCGTTTTACAAAAAAGGATTTTAAAAAATGGGGAAAGAGTTCAGAGGACTTGTTTCCACATCCAAATCATAGAGAGAGGCTGTCTCAGCACTCTGGACCCCTCCCACATCTTGTGAGTGTTACTGAATGCCCAAAATAAAGTTTTCTTTTTGTCACAGGCAGGGATAAACCAGGGAATTCTTTACCTAAATTTAAAAGATTTCCTTCATCAAAGGCAACTTCTGCCCCATCCCAACCCAACCCACACAGGTTACTTCATGAAATATATTTTCTCATTCAACACCAATAACCGTGATATTGACAGAACAGGCTGATTCAACGTAACTTAAGCCGCTTTACCTGTAGGAGATAGAAAAGAATTTCTTTTAAGGAACCACACACTGAAAAGGGAACACAGCCCTTTGTTTGGTCTCATGCCAAGGGGGAATTCAACATAAAAACGGATCTTGAGCTGGCAGCATCCAGAAAACTCTGCACAAAGTGGCTCTGCGCTCTACAGAGGCCAGGAAGATCCGGGAAGGAAACCTTGGTTTCCTCTTTCTGCTGATTAAGAGTCTAGAGCCTTCGAGTCCAGCTCCAGACTCGGAAGAAAGATCTTATCATGACCCTTAGAAAAACCTTCATTGTTAAAGGGGTCCTCATTTCCTCAATGCAGGGAAGAAAAAGAAATAACATTTAAAGTTCATTCCTGCTTGTCAGCTGTTTGGATCCGGGAGTTCATTCCTTACCAAGATTTTCTGAACCTGTGGGAACATTTCAGAGGATTAAAGGCTGACCCACATACTCTCCCTCAATAAAATCCTCGTCTCCCAATTACCTAGTACCATTGGCTGGGCCTGTATTCCCAAGTTCTCAGTTACTGTAGGAGCTCTACACTGCTTATTACGGCCACCGATAACATCTGACATCGAACAGGTCCCACTAGGTTAGGTAAAGCTTTCTTTAATTCAGTATCTTTATATGAGGTTTCCAGGCTGATTGGATTAGAAGCAAAGAATATGGCCTCCAAAACTTCCCCTTTCTGGAATTTATTCGCGTTCTCTTTGTGGTCACTGATGGGATTGAGTGCTGAAAGTCCCCAGAGTCATAAAACAACACACATTTTCTGTAGGATATAAAGTCCTATACATATCTCTATTATATTGAGGGTATTCATTACATTTTTTTTTTTTTTCAAACTCTCTTCCTCCTGATTTTTATGTTTGGTCTAAATACCTCTGAAAGAGAGATATTAAAGTCTCCCAGAACAATTTTTTTGTTTTGTTTTTTAAGTTTTTTTGACATGAGTTTTTTAATGCTGAATCGTTAACCACTTGGTTAAATGACATTGGGATTATCGAATGTAAAGAGATTACTCTTTTCTCTGCATTATTTTGGATGAAAACTGGGGAAAAAATAAAAATAATTTTTTTAATACTTCAAAAAAATGTTAACTATACTGGAATTAAAATTAAATAATACTTCCAAAAAACTGGAAAATATAAAAAAAATCAAAATGTGGAGTATGAATGAGTTATTCTCTAAATCCACTCCTTCTTATTCTGATGAGAACTATGTGATCGACTGAAGTGATTTCAAGTTCACTGAATAATTTTTTGGTTTCAAGTCAGTATTGCCAGGAGTGAGGAAAAATAATGATCCCAGAAGAGAAAACTTACCTATTGCCATCTCTACCTGAGTTGCTATCTGCTCATCATCAAACATTCTCATTTTAGAAAATCAAGTAGGTGTGCCTGGCTCCCATCTCTGGGCAGGACTTGGTATCATTTAGAATGACCCATAGCTAGTCATCTGCCTTGTTTTTCTGAAGATGAAGGGTCATCAAAATTCTAAATGGGTTGGAGGAAGAAGAAACACAAGCAATTCTTTGGCTTCTTCTTGGTGACCTCTTCCCTGCTTAAGGGAACAACATGAAGTAGGTTCAAAGACGGAGCAAACGAATACTTTTCTGTAAATGATAGAAACGGATGGGGCGCCTGGCTGGCTCAGTGGGTCAAAACCTCTGCCTTTGGTTCAGGTCATGATCCCAGGGTCCTGGGATTGAGCCCCGCATTGGGCTCTCTGCTCAGCAGGGAGCCTGCTTCCCCCCTCTCTCTCTGCCTACCTGTGATCTCTGTCTGTCAAATAAGTAAATAAAATCTTTAAAAAATAAAGTGGTAGAAACAGGAAGTTGAGAAAGACTTGACAGACTAGAAGCTACAAGGAGCTTTCAATTGATCCTGATAAATCAACACTGCTTTACACTTCGACTTGACTTACTGAGGAATCAAATAATTTCTGTGGACACCCTGAGCAACAGAGGAATTTTATCAGCATGTGGCCATGGCTTCTCCCATCCTTGAGGAAGAGGACCCAAATATTTCCAATATTCTACTGCCCTAGAAATGGCAGTGGATGTTTTCTTATCCATTGTTTAGAGGCAGGACAATCAAAGCAATCCTGTCAGGAAAGGGTCCTTCGTCATTCTCAGTGACAGCTGGAAGTCTTTAGAAACTTCTCCCAGAGAGTGCAGCAGGATGTTGAAGGAATTGCAACTTTTAGCAGGAATCTCAGGGTGCCAAGTTCAACACATGGCTGAAAGATGCTTACGCCCTAATCAAGCAAATGGGAGCAAGATGGTCAAGAGGGCCTGTAGAGTATGCCTGCTCCATTACCCAAGATGGAGCTCTCTACCCTTCCCCAAAAAGTGGAGAGGCAGCTTTTAAATTTTCTTTAACTGCATACCATATAGGAACATTCTAGAAACAGATCACTGGGGGGGGGGGGGGGGGAAGAGAATATAGAAAACAAAAAAATTAATGTCCAAGCAATGAGAGTGTAATTATCTGTATCTATCCTCTTATATATAAACAAGGGAAGAGCTGCCTTCAACCTTCAGTACATCATGAAGTTTTATTTGATTATTGGAAACTTTAGTTTTTTAAAAGCAGATTTTTCCTTCGAATAAGCAAAGGTTATTACCAATTCCTTTCTAGCCATTTTGTGCTCACTCTCCTTCCAAAACTGCAAAAAGGTAGAAAAACAATTGTGGGTAGCCGACAATTCTGGAGAAGGAAGGAACTCTCCTCAGCAAAGTGAAGGGAGTACCATCTGTGGTCCCTGTTGATCGGAGAAGTCAACCTCTGGTCCACCAGGCATGCCTCAGAACTGGGGGAGGTGGTGAGTCTGTGATGTGTGTGTTTTTCACTTAAATTAAACTGTGACTGGGTCAAGCCAGGATCCAAAGCCTTCAGAGAAAGCAGAACTCCATGTGATATTTTGAGTCCAAACAGAAACAGGAAATTCCATTGACCTCTGGAGAGAGAATAAGTTCCCTTGAGAAGTTCTCACTCAGTTTTCCATATTGAATGAGTTCTGGATGGTTCGAATGACATCCTGAACCACATGCAAACAATCTCAACATATCCTTAGTGTTGAGTAAAGTTCAAGCAGCCCCAAATTATTTTAAGACTTGGCATCTATTGTACTGCAAACAAGCAAAGTTAAATTCTAAAATCACAGAAGAGACGAAAGTGGTTTTTCATATTCTTTATGACATCCAGCCTACCCGAAACATTTTATTAAGCATAATATCTCGAAGTACCTTTATTAAAATAAATACACTGTAAGTCACAGGAGGGGGCACATGTCACAACTCAGACCTATCAATCATCTGGTTAATTACCTATCACTTCACAGAATGTCAATGAGGAAGACAGCGAAAAGAACTAACATTTATGTAGCTCTTTCTCGATGCCTGCATTCAGCTAAGTTCTTTATGTAACTTTCGTTATTGAATCTTCATAAAGTTCCGATAAAATTAAGTATAATTTGTATTATTTTTTGAAAAATTTACAGTTGGGACTTCTGGGTGACTCAGTTGGTTAAGTATCTGGCTTCAGCTCAGGCTCAGGTCATGATCCTGGAATCCTGGGATGAAGTCCCACCTCATCGGGCTCCCCGCTACTTCTCCCTTTCCTCCTGCCCCTCGCCCTGCTCCTTCTTTCTCTGTCTCTTTCGATCACTCTCTAATAAATTAAAAAAAAAATCTTTTAAAAATTAAAAATAAAAATTTTACCATTAAGAGAATTAAAACTTAGAAATGTTACTAACTTGCCCACAGCTTTATAGCTAAGAAGAATCTGGTTTTGAATCCAGATTGGTCTGATTCCAAACCCCACCAGGTTAGTATTCATCTAATGTTTAAAGGAGGAAATAGATATGAAGAGAATAGTGTAGTGATGCCCAATAAAAATAAAATGTGAGTCAAGCCAAGAAACAGGCTCTTAACTGCAGAGAACAAGCTGATGGTTACCAGACGGGAGGGGGGTGGAGGAATGGGGGAAACAGGTGATGGGGAATAAAGAATACGGGTATCATGATGAGCACTGAGCAATGTATAGAAATGTTTAATCACTATCGTATGCCTGAAACTAACATAACATTGTATGTTATGTTACACTGGACTTAAAATTTAAAACAATAAAAAAAAGTAATAAAAACAAACAAACAAACAAAAAAAAAACCAGAACATGAAACACACACATAATTTCAAATTTTTTGTAGCCATGCTGAAAAAGTAAAGAGGAGCAGGTGAAATTAATTTTACTTACTCCAATGTATCCAAAATACTAGCACTTCGGCATGTGATCAGTAAACTAATTATTTTTGAGACAATCTATGAGACAATTTACCTTCTTTTTTTATACATAGGTCTTTGAAATCCCTGTATATATTTTTACAATTATAACTCATCTTAATTCAGACTAATCACATTTTAAGTTCTCAATGGCTGCATTTGGCTGATGGCTACCATATTGAAGAGCAACAGCTAGAGCATTAATTCTTGCAGATTTATGCCATTCATAAATTTGGTCATTATACATTTTGTCTTCACCTAAATTGCTTCTTAAAATATTGACCAAGACAGGTTCCTCAAAAAGTTAGAGTTACAGTAGACCCTGCAATCTCACTTGTAGGTATATACTCAAGAGAAATGAAATAAAAGGAAAATGTTTCAGAAAGAAATGAAAACATGTGTCCACAAAAACATGTACACAAATATTCACACCAGTATTATTCGAAATAGCCAAAATGTAGAAATAACACAAATGTCTATCAACTGATAAATGGGTAAGTAAAATGTGTTATACCCATAGGATGGAATATTATTTGGCAATAAAAAGGAACACAATACTGACACATGCCACAACACCAACAAAACATAAAAATATTCTGCTAAGTGGAATAAACCAATCACACAAGAGCATATATGATATGATTCCATTTATATGAAATATTCAGAATAGACAAATCTGTAAAGACTGTAAGTTGGTTAGTGGATGCCTAGGCCTGCGGAGGTTGGGAAGATATGGGAAGTGACTGCTGATAGGTATAGAGGTTTTTTTTAGAGTAATGAAAATGTTCTAAGATTGATTGTGGTGATTTCTTGTACATACAAGAGAACACTGACTTGTACAAATTAAGTGGGTCAATTGTGTGGTATATGAATTACTTCTCAATGGAGCTGTCATATAAAAGAAACTCATCTGAACCCTCAAAAAATATTGAAACAGAGGTTTCTAAACAGATATTTATCTGTTAATCAATAATCTCCTGCCTATACTGCTCCTAGTCTTGTCTTCAAGGAAAGAATCCATCCAATAAACCTCCGGGGAGGACTAGCTTATAGTCAAACACTTTGTTAGATGATTAAGATAGGGTCCCAGACCAGTAGAGCTTGTGGGCTAGAGAAATTGGCATGGAAACAAACAAAAAAATAGAAGCCACTGGAAATAGACCTATAATGGGGACTTTATTCAGAGACTCCTAGGATAATCTAAGGAAAAGAAGGTAAATAAAGCATTTCCTAGATCGACCGGTAGGGTGACCCTTCCAAAGGGATTGATTAAAATAATTTGTCATGGCTTATTTTTAGTGACCTCACTTTTTAAGCACTCTTAAGAACAAATCACACCCGGGCGCCTGGGTGGCTCAGTGGGTTAAGCCGCTGCCTTCGGCTCAGGTCATGATCTCAGGGTCCTGGGATCGAGTCCCGCATCGGGCTCTCTGCTCAGCAGGGAGCCTGCTTCCCTCTCTCTCTCTGCCTGCCTCTCCATCTACTTGTGTGATTTCTCTCTGTCAAATAAATGAATAAAATCTTTAAAAAAAAAAAAGAACAAATCACACCTAATTTTCTTTTTAGAATTTTGCCAAAATTCCTCATCATGCTCATTGTTTCAATGGCCCCTAAATTCCAACTCTTCCCATGTTTTAAAAAAAGGGAAAAGGCTGGTAAGCTCCAGTCTTGAGAATTTTTCTCATTTCCTGATGATTCCTCAATGAAAGGAGTCTGGAAAAAGAAAGAAAGAAAAGAAAGAAAAAAAAAGTTGTCAAAATCTAACTTGACACATGTTCATCAGGAACCATGTTCACAAATGTTTTTGGCAGTGTTCTTCATAAAGGAAACAATACAAGCATCCATCAACAGTACAGCTATTAAATGTCATCGTCATTAGTTTACTACACCCTGGCGTCTTACATGGTGAAAATGAATGGACCGAGTTACATGCATCAATGTGGCTGAATTTCAAAAACAATGTGGGTCCAAAGAAACAAATTGTTCATATAAAGTTCAAAAGTAGGCAAAAATTAAAATGCTATTTATTGATACATTCACATTATGGTTACACACACGCAAGCGCGCGCACACACACACACGTATCCCCACAATAAAAAACAAGGGTGTGATTAACGCAAAATTCAGGCAGTCATTATGAGGGGTGGGAAGGGGGGAAGGATACGTGATCTGATTGGAGCACACAGGACATTTCTGGGGTACTGGTGCTTCTTCATTTCTCAACATAGATGTTCATTTTTGTTTAAGTTGTATGTACACCGTTTCACGTACTGCTTGTATATTTTACAATGTTTTAAATCACAAAACTAACTAGGACAAAACCCCAACAACTGTGCTGGTGAAGTAAGTTTTCATGGGTACCTTTCATTTTATGCACATGTTATTCTAGTTTATTGGGCTGTAATAGATCCTGCATTTGTTGGATTCTGAAATTCAATGCTACTTAGAGTATATAGATTCCTTTGTCTGCAAAGAGCTTTAGAATCTGGCAAGATATTTGAGATAGAAGATTCCTGGAACCTCAGGAGGACTGGCAGGGTATGAGGGCACACCTCCCACTCATCCCTCATCTGGCTTCTGGCCTGGCCAGCCCACCCCCAGTGAAAGCAAGGTCAGAGAAGTGAGGGGAATATGTGCACTGAGGCCTGATACCTTCGTTTATTAAATCTTTACCCTTAGACATCAGAAACTCCCAAAGATGGGGAGTGGGGGTCAGAGTAGTCTCTTGGGTGAACAATAATGGAAGAAGCCCCAGTCTGCCTACTCATCATTCGCATAGACCGTGCTTCTAGATACCCACCTGGACAGAGGCCCAAAAGAAACTTTGGCACAGGAGTTGTCTTGGCATTTAGTAAACTGGTTTATCTGAAATGCTCTAAAAGCTTCATGGCTGGAAGGAATGGACATTTGCCACTGATTCAATGACTGACGCTCCCCACCAGCCAGTCTAAGTGCTGACTGTAGTCCGTTCTCAATACAGACAACAACCACACCACTTTATTTCTCCAGATATATTCGGGTTCCTATTCTGCAAGAAGTTGTACTTTTTACTTGTTATCTCCACATGAGGAGGAAGGTTAATGAAAGCGTTTAACTGCGCCACAATAACTCTTCTCCCAAAAGGACATATTACACAAAAAGACAGCTAAAAAAAGATATTTGGGAGACCCTAAAGTTTTTTCAAATAAAATTAAGGTATATTTTCTAAATTTCAGTCTGCATGTCCGTAGTCTCCAAAGGTCAGCAGCCTGAAATGGCTGTCCCAGGATGAATTCATAGCTCAGTAGCCTTGTTGACCACACGTGCTCTCTGTGCATCCCACTAAGCTTGCCTGAATGAGATCAGCCAACACTTCATTCCGGCTGGAATCTGGGACTGCGCCCCAAGCCCAGGATGGAGTTAACAGAGAGGCAGTGGAAATATCTGGGCCTGTTTCTCCCTTCTCCTCTCCTCCTGCAAGACCACGTGCTGGTTATCACCACCAGAAAAGCAACCCCTTTTCATCCCCCTTCCCCCCTACAACTCTCCTTTGCATCTAGCACAAGATACCCCAAATCACTTGAATCTGTCTTAGTTTCCTCAAACTATTGATTCTCAACAAAAAGGCACCAGGATGGAGATGTGATATGACAGCCATGCCCATCAGTTAGGACCATTCAAGGGACATAGTCAACTTAGTTACCCACTCCAGATTCTGATAGGTGTGGTCTATCCTTTGGACTGAGTGCTTGGGAATGGAAAAGGAATTCAATTTTTTTTTTTCTGGATTTTTGCCTCAATCCTTGGTCCTGCATTCAACCCTGTCCTATCCTGTATGTTGGTTGTTTTTGGTCTTTTCTCACCTTAGAATTTCCCGAATATATTTAAAAATAAAGACCACCACCCTTGCCTCATCCTAAGATTCTGACTGGGGGGGTGGTGCTCAGGACCTGCCCTTTTTAAAAGCCCCCCAGATTTTTTGAAAGCATCTCTAGGGTTGAAAAGCATCATGCAGAGGTCAAGTGAAAACATGGGAAGATGAACAGGAGCCACAAAGCTGAGCTTTTACTCAAGATGTTTATCTCTTTGTGTCTAAATTTTGGAAGAGGTCACCGGGGTGGCTGAGTTGGTTGAGCAATTGACTCTTGACCTGCCTCAGGTCATGATCTCAGGGTCATGAGATTGAGCCTCACATCAGGCTCTGTGCTCCGCACAGATTCTGCTTGGGATTCACTCTCTCCCACTCCCCTCATCCCTCTACTGCCCTACTCGTGCACTCTCTCTCTCTCTCTCTCTTTTTCTCATTAATTAATTAATCTTGAAAGAGAAAGAGGAGAAGAAGAGGTACCTTCCTGGCTGTCAAAACGACCATTATGGGATAGAATATGGAGCTTGGACTTGTAGAAAGATCTGAACAGGCATTTGATCCCACCATGCCCTTAGCAAATGGGTGCCCTCAGACTGAGAAAGCAAGTACGGGGTGGCTGGAGAACCAAGTGAAGACTAAGAAGTGTCACTGACCAGTGATAAGGAGATCCCTCTCCTCTCTCAACACACCAGACTGTAGAATAATGATTAAGCTTTGCAGTCTGATCTAGATCCCAGTACGAGTTCTGGGTTTTAGCCCCCATGACTTTGGGCACTACTATTCCCCCCTGTAAAACTGGGCCCTTAAGGGGCGCTATCTCCTGGGGTTCTGGTGAGACAGCCCCAGGCTCATAGTCAATACTCAGTTAATAACAGCTTATTCCTCCAGACAGAGTCACATTTCTGTCCTCACACCCTGCTCCTCACTAAGGAACCCAGAAGAGTCAATGAGAGAATGCCAAAATGAAGAGTTAATTGACAAGAACAATTGTTCTTAGTTGCTTAGGGAACAGGGCTTTCTATATATATTCATTCGACTGGTCGATATTCGACCAACACTTCTTCTGCATCATGCACCACTTCAGATCTATTCTGAGGGTTCCCTTGTGATGCTAATATTATCATAGCATCTCAGTTGCCCATGTGCATTGTTGTAACAAAATACCATAGACCAAGGGGCTTAAACAACAAACATTTATTTCTCACAGTTCTGGAAGCTGGGAAGTCCAAGAGCAAGCTGGTGGCAGATCCAGCACCTGGTGAGAGCCCACTGCCTCACTGCATAGATGGCAGGTTTCCCTCTGGGCTCTCACTGGCATAAGGGAATCCTCTAGGGTCTTCTTTATGAGAACACCATCCCATTCATGAGGCCTCCAGCCTCTGAAGGATCCCACTTCCTAATGCAATCACATTGGGGGTTAAGATTTCACCATACACACATTTTGGGGGGGACATAGATATTCAGTCCATCACACATAGCCATGTTACAGATAAAGAAGAGAGCTTGGATCCAGAGCAAGATAGCGAAGGAATAGGAGACCTAAATATCCTTGGGTCCCAAGAGTTCAGCTAGATAGTTCTCAAACCATTCTGAACACCTACAAACTCAACAAGAGATTGAAGAGAAGAAGACAGCAATTCTAAAACAGAAAATTGATCACTTTCGGGAAGCCAGGACATGGGGAGAAGTGAATCTGAGACGACATACGGGCTGATACACTGCAGGGGGAGGAACTAGCTCCCTGCAAGCAGTAGAGCAGCGGAGCACAAAATCAGAACTTTTAGAAGTCCACCCCACTGAGGGGCATCACCCCAGAGGCTAAGCGTGGGGTGGAGTCCTCATGGGGACAGTGTGGTCTCAGGACCCGCAGGATCACAAAGAGACCAGGGTGCCTGAGTGTGGCAGAGCTCCCAGGTATCCCAGCTGGGGAAGCCAGCTACAGAGATGGAGCTGAGGTGTGAGCTCTCAGCTCGAGGTTACCTTGAACTATGATCCTAGGCACAGTTGGGTCACTACTGTTTGAGCAGGGGATGCACAAGTGGTAGATCCGGGGAGACCCACCTTCACCCAGGAGGAGCGGTGCAAGAGTGCGCTGCAGGAATCTACAGGGTTTGGAGACTCTGAATGGGGCCATGTGCCAGAGACAGAAATGCTCGGTCACAGGCTGGGTGAGCTCAGAGTGTGGTTGGAGACCAGGGAAATGGGAGGGATTGACTGCTCTTCTCCGAGGGCACACTGAGGAGTGGGGGCCGGAGACTGGGCGGGCAGCTGCCATTTTCATTCCCATCCTCCAGAGCTCTACAGAAAGTGTTCAGGGAACAAAAGCTCCCGAGAGTGAACCTGAGCAGATTACTTAGCCTGGCCCCTGGCAAGGGTGGTGCAATTGTGCCTCAGGCAAAGACACTGGTAACAGGTCCCTTCCCAAGAAGATTAGCAAGATCATCCAGCCAAAACCAAGTTCATTAATCAATGAGAACTGCAGAACTCCAGAGATATGGGAAAGCAACATGTAGAATTCATGGCTTTTTCCCCATGATTCTTTAGTCTTTCAAAGTTAAATTTTTTTAATTTTATTTTTTTCTTTTTCTATTTTTAAAACTTTTCTTCTTTCCTATTTTAACATTTTTAACTATTTTATCTCATCAATACCTTTTTAAATACCTTTTTAAATTTTCATTTTAAAGTCATATTTTATCCTTTCATTTTTGTTTAAACTTACTTCTTGTATACATATAGGTTTTTTCTTTCCTTAAAATTTTGGAAAACAGTTTCTTTTAATAGATCAAAATATACCCTAAATCTAGCACATGGCTTTGTTCTAGTCTCCAGTCTGATCACAGTCTTTCCTCTTTTTTTTCTTTTTTCTTATCAATTCCTTTCTTGGAATCTTTTTAAATTTTTATCTTTACACTCATATTCCATCCCTTTACCATGTTTACCCTTATTTTTGTATATTTATAAGTTTTACTTTCTTTAAAATTTTTGGAGGTAGTTTCTTCTAACAGATCAAAATACACCAAAATCAAGTATGTGGCTCTGCTCTATTCACCAGTGTAATACACACACACACACACACACACACACACACACACATATATGTATATGTATATATATGGTGTTTTTTTCTGTTTTCCCCTTTTCTCTCCCCCCACTTTTGGCTCTCCTCTGATTTGGCTAGTGTATATTTTTCTGGGGTCATTTCTACCCTTTTAGTATTTTATTCTCTCATTCATCTATTCTTATCTGGATAAAATGACAAGGCAAAAAAACTCACCACAAAAAAAAGAAAGAAAAAGAGGCAGTACTGATGGCTAGGACCTAATCTATATGGACATCGGTAATATGTTAGAACCAGAGTTCAGAATACGATTATCAAGGTGCTAGCTGGGCTCGAAAAAAGCATGGCAGATACTAGAGAATCCCTTTCTGGAGAAATAAAAGAACTAAAATCTAACCAAGTTGCAATAAAAAAAAGCTATTAATGAGGTGCAATAAAAATGGAGGCTATTGCTACTAGGATAAATGAGAGATAATTAGTGAATTATGAAGAGTTATGAATTGGTGAATTATGAAGAATTATGAAGAGAGAATTAGTGATATGGAATACCAAATGATGGAAAATAAAGAAGCTGAGAAAAAAAAAGACAACTAATGGACCATGAGGGGAGAATTCAAGATATAAGTAATACCATAAGATGAAACAATATTAGAATAATTGGGATCCCAGAAAAAGAAGAAAGAGAGAGGAGGACAGAAGGTATATTGGAATAAATTATGATGGAGAATTTCCCTAATTTGGCAAAGGGAACAAGCATCAAAATCCAGGAGGCACAGAGAACCCATTCAAAATTAAAAAAAAAAAAAGAAAAATAGGCCGATACCCCATCATCTAATCACCCCATCATCTAATAGTAAAAGTTACAAGTCTCAATGACAAAGAGAAAATCCTGAAAGCAGCTCAGGGCAAAAGGTCTATAACATACAACAGTAGAAATATTAGATTGGCAGCAGATATATCCACAGAGATCTGGCAGGCCAGAAAGGACTGGCATGATGTATTCAGAGGACTAAATGAGAAAAATATGCAGCCAAGATCCTATATCCAGCTAGACTGTCTGAAAATAGAAGATTAAAAAAAAAAGAAAAGAAAACCACCTTCCAGAAACAAATAATAAAAGAACTTGCAAACACCAAACCAGCCCTACAGGAAATACTGAAAGGGGTTCTCTAAGCAAAGAGAGAGCCTAAAAGTAACAGACCAGAAAGGCAGAGACAATATACAATAACAGTCACCTTACAGGCAATACACTGGCACTAAATTCATATCTTTCAATAGCTACCCTGAAGGTAAATGGGCTAAATTCCCCAATCAAAAGACACAGGGTATCAGAATGGATAAAAAACAAGACCCATTAATATGCTCTCTGCAAGAAACTCATTTTAGACCCAAAGACACCTCCAGATTTAAAGTGACGGGGTGGAAAACAGTTTACCATGCTAATGGACATCAAAAGAAAGCTGTGGTGGGAACCCTTATATCAGATAAATTAGATTTTAAGCCAAAGACTATAATAAGAGATGAGGAATGACACTATATCATACTTAAAGGATCTGTCCAAAAAAAAGGTCTAACAATTTTAAATATCTATGCCCCTAACATGGGAGCAGCAAATTATATAAACCAATTAATAACAAAATCAAAGAAACACATCAAAAATAATAAAATAACAGTAGGGGACTTTAACACCTCCCTCACATATATGGACAGATCATCTAAGCAAAAGATCAACAAGGAAATAAAGGCTTTAAATGACACACTGGACCGGATGGACTTCATGGATATATTCAAAACATTCCATCCCAAAGCAACAGAATAACATTCTTCTCTAGTGCACATGGAATATTCTCCAGAACAGATCACATCCTGGGTTACAAATCAGGTCTCAACCAGACCGAAAGACTAGGATCATTCCCTGCATATTTTCAGACTGCAATGCTTTGAAACTAGAACTCAATCACAAGAGGAAAGTTGGAAGGAACTCAAATACACGGAGGCTAAAGAGCACTCTACTAACGAATGAATAGTCAACAAGGAAATTAAAGAAGAATTTTAAAAATTCATGGAAAAAAATAAAAGTGAAAACACAACTGTTCAAAATCTTTAGGATGCAGCAAAGGCGGTACTAAGAGGAAAGTATATAGCTATACAAGCCATTCTCAAGAAACAAGAAAAGTCTCAAGTACACAACCTAACCCTACACCTAAAGGAGCTGGCGAAAAAACAGCAAAGAAAGCCTAAGCCCAGTAGGAGAAGAGAAATCATAAAGATCAGAGCAGAAATCAATGAAACAGAAACCAAAAGAACAGTAGAACAAATCAACGAAAGTAGGAACTGGTTCTTTGAAAGAATTAATAAGATCGATAAACCCCTGGCCAGACTTATCAAAAAGAAAAGAGAAAGAACCCAAATTAATAAAATCATGAATGAAAGAGGAGAGATCACAACCAACACCAAAGAAATACAAACAATTATAAGAAAAGTATTATGAGCAATTATATGCCAGCAAATTTGACAATCTGGAAGGAATGGATGCATTCTTAGAGACATATAAATTAGCAAAACTGAACCAGGAAGAAATAGAAAACCTGAACAGACCCATAACCAGTAAGGAGATTGAAGCAGTCATCAAAAATCTCCCCAAAAACAAGAGCCCAGGACCAGACTGCTTCCCAGGGGAATTCTACCAAACATTTAATGAAGGAATTAATACCTATTCTCCTGAAACTGTTCCAAAAAATACAAATGGAAGGAAAACTTCCAAACTCATTTTATATGAGACCAGCATTACCTTGATCAAAACCAGACAAAGACCCCAACAAAGAGGAAAATTACACACCAATCTCATTGATAATCATGAATGCAAAAATTCTCACCAAAATACTACCCAATAGTATCCAACAGTACATTAAAAGGATTATTCACCAAGACCAAGTGGGATTCATTCCTGGGCTGCAAGGTTGGTTCAACATCAGCCAATCAATCAATGTGATACAATACATTAATAAAAGAAAGAACGATAACCATATGACACTCTCAATAGGTGCTAAAAAAGCATTTGACAAGGTATAGCATCCTTTCTTGATCAAAACCCTTCACAGTGTAGGGACAGAGGGTACATACCTCAATATCATCAAAGCTATCTATGAAAAACCCACAGCAAATACTATTCTCAATGGGGAAAAATTGAGAGCCTTTCCCCTAAGGTCAGGAACACAGCAGGGATGTCCACTCTCACCACTGGTGTTCAACATAGTACTAGAAGTCTCAGCCTCAGCAATCAGACAACAAAAAACAATAAAAGGCATCTGAATCTGCAAAGAAGTCAAACTCTCACTCTTTGCAGATGATATGATACTTTACGTGGAAAACCCAAAAGACTCCACTCCAAAACTGCTAAAACTTATACAGGAATTCAGTTAAGTGTCAGAATATAAAATCAATGCACGGAAATCAGTTGCATTTCTATACACCAAGAGCATGACAGAAGAAAGAGAAATTAAATGTTGATCCCATTTACAACTGCACCCAAAACCGTAAGATACCTGGGAATAAACCTAACCAAAGAGCAAAGGATTTGTACTCAGAAAACTATAGAACACTCAGGAAAGAAATTGAGGAAACCACAAAGAAATGGAAAAATGCTCCATTCTCAAGGACTGGAAGAACAAATATTGTGAAAATGTGTATGCTACCTAGAGCGATCTACAAATTTAGTGCAATCCCTACTAAAGTACCATCAACTTTTTTCACAGAGCTGGAACAAACAATCTTAAAATTTGTATAGAATCAGACAAGACCCCAAATAGCCAGAGGAATGTTGAAAAAGAAAACCAAAGCTGGTGGCATCACAATTCTGGACTTCAAGCTCTATTACAAAGTTGTAATCATCAAGACAGTATGGTACTGGCACAAAATAGACACACAGATCAATGGAACAGAATAGAGATCCCAGAAATGGACCCTCAACTCTATGGTCAACTAATCTTCAACAAAGCAGGAAAGAGTATACAATGGAAAAAAGACAGTCTATTCAGCAAATGGTATTGGGAAAATTGGACAGCCACATGCAGAAGAATGAAACTGGATCATTTCCCTACACCACACACAAAAATAGACTCAAAATGAATGAAAGGCCTCAATGTGAGACAGGAATCCATCAAAATCCTTGAGGAGAACACAGACAGCAACCTCTTTGACCTCAGCCACAGCAACTTCTTCCTAGAAACATCGCCAAAGGCAAGGGAAGCAAGGACAAAAATGAACTATTGGGACTTCATCAAGATCAAAAGCTTTTGCACAACAAAGGAAAGAGTCAACAAAACAAAAGACAATTGACAGAATGGGAGAGGATATTTGTAAATGGCATATCAGATAAAGGGCTAGCATCCAAAACCTATAAAGAACTTACCAAACTCAATACCCAAAGAACAAATAATCCAATCAAGAAATGGGCAGAAGACATGAACAGACGTTTCTACAAAGAAGACTTCCAGATGGCCAAAAGACACATGAAAAAGTGCTCAACATCACTCAGCATCAGGGAAATACAAATCAAAACCACAGTGAGATACCACCTCACACCAGTTAGAATGGCTAAAATTAACAAGTCAAGAAAAAACAGATGTGGGCCAGGATGCCAAGAAAGGGGAACCCTCCTACACTATTGGTGGGAATGCAAGGTGGTACAGCCACTCTGGAAAACAGTAGAGAGGTTCCTCAAGAAGTTGAAAAAAAGAGCTACCCTAAGACCCAGCAATTGCCCTACTGGTTATTCACCCTAAAGATACAAATTTAGTGATCTGTAGGGGTACATGCACCCGAATATTTATAGAAGCATTGTACACAATAGCCAAACTATGGAAAGAGCCTAGATGTCCATCAACAGATGAATGGATAAAGAAAATGTGGTATATATATACAATGGAATACTATGCAGTTATCAAAAAACTCAAAATCTTGCCATTGGCAATGGCATGGATGGAACTAGAGGATATTACGTTAAGCAAAATAAGTCAATCAGAGAAAGGCAATTATCATATGATCTCTCTGATATGAGGAACTTGAGAGGCAGGGTGGGGAGTTGTGGGGGATAGGAAAGGAAAAAATGAATAAGATATGATCAGGAGGGAGACAAATCATAACAGCCTCTTAATCTCAGGAATCAAACGCAGGGTTGCTGGGGGGTGGGGGAGAGGGATAAGGTGGGTGGGTGATGGACATTAGGGAGGGTATGTACTAAGGTGAGTGCTGTGACATGTGTAAGCTTGATGATTCACAGACCTGTACCCCTGGGGCAAATAATATATTATATGTTAATGAAAAGTAAAGAAGAGAGCTTGGTTACAGATCCCCAAACATTGAGCTGGAATCTGGATCCATATCTTCTAATTCAAAGACTACATTCCCTTTCTTGGTAAGATCAGCTTGTCTCATGGCTTTAAGTATCACTGATACATTTATATGTTCCAAAAAATATCTCCAGCTCAGATTTCTCTGAACTTTCAACTCACACACCCAACAACATTTTTTTGGGTATTTCTAGTGGGATACATACCAATGTAGACAACTTCTGATAACTATTTCCCCTCCTCCAACCACCAACTCCTCTGAGTCTTCTCCATCAACGCAGTAAATGGTGAAGGGCAGTAGAGTAAGGCGCCCCAAATATGACCAAAAGAGGTCAGGACCTCCCACTCCAAAGTCTGCTGCTTTGGCATACTGATCATTTTGAGCTGTAATCACCTGAAAACACCAAAAACAGGGAAAAGCTTTCTCTGAACCGCCTTATCTGCCTAAAAACAGGTCCTCCAAAAGGAATTCAGTTGTCACGGACCCCTTCCTGAGAGTTTCATCAATGGAGAGGAGATGGGGAGAGTAGGAGCCACCACACCCAGCAAACTCAGTCACGAACTGTCCTACCTCCAATCTTGCTTCTAAGGACCCCTTCCTCTTTCCCAAAGATCATTCACTACCATGCTAAGAGGGCTACACCCCAAATTTCCCAAATAAAAATGGTATTTAGACCTGAAATTTAAAACCATCTCTTTGACTTAATCATTTTTGCTCCATTTCTGCCGTGTATCCACGAGGTATATGTATAAATACACTTGGTGTGTTTTTTCCTCTTGCTCATCTGCCTTTTACCACGGAGAAGGCTCAGCCCAGAACTCAGGAGGGTAGAGGGGTAGATTATTTTTCCTTTCCTACAAGGGTAACTCCATCTCACCGTCAGTCGCAGGGGCGAAAGCTCTGGCATCATCCCTGGCCTTTCCCCCACACCCCACATCTAATCAGCCAATAAATCCTGTCAACTCTGCCAAAACTTATAGAATCTGATGGCCACCCCTCCCCCACGTCACCTCTCGGCTCAAAGCCACCACCACCTTTTACCTGTATATCTACACTTGTCCTCCTAGGGTTTCAAGCCCCCAGCCCCACCACCCCACAACATATTTTCCACCCTGAAGTCAGCATGATCTTGTTAAACGTAAGTCAGAACCCATCTCCCTCTAGTCAAAACCATCCAACAGCTTCTCACCTCATCTCCTGACCTGTACTTCATCTGGACGTGCCTCCCGGCCTGTCCCTTCTCTGTCTTCCTCCTAATTCTCTCTCTCCCTCACTCTCCTCTTTGTGTGCACTTGGCCTTGACAGTGTCCGGCACTCCCCTGCCTTCTCTCCTTGCTTCTACTGTCCCTTCCGCCTGCCATGCTCTCCCCCACTACCCTCCTGGCTCACTCTCCTCCTTTAAGGTCTTTACTCAAAAGTTCATGTCATTCTGTTCAGTGGGACTTCTCTGAGCACTCTATCCAAATCTGCAAACCACCTGGGTCGTTCAGCTATTAAGTTTCCACCTCTTGACTTCGGCTCAGGTTGTGATCTCAGAGTCCTGGGACTGAGCCCCATATTGGGCTCTGCTGTAAGCGTGGGGGTGGGGTCTGCTGGAGGATTCTCTCCCCCTCACTCCACTCGTGCATGCTCACGCTCGCTCTCTCTCTCACATAAATAAACCTTCAAAAAAATACAAGAAAACGCCACCCCAAAATATGCCATTTGAGCATAATAATAAGATAATTAAGGATAATTAGGATAATTACTAATTAGGATTATCTTGAGTTGAAGGCAACTGAGACCAAGCAAACACAAAAAGAGCTCTGTGGCCTCCCCCATCTGTCAGAAAGGAGGGCACAAATCTGCCTTTCCTCTACCAGGAAGAGAACGATCCTAATCACCAGAGACACAAGATTAATCTGCATAAACAAATCTTAGCAAATAACCCTTCTCTACCATTAGCTAGCCCCCTGTACTTCTTGTTCACCTGCCCACAACTGATGGTTTCTAAAAGCCCAAACCCTCTTTCCTTTGTTCTTCATCACTTCTCCACCATGTATATAGCCTTTTGTCAAAATGGCATATAAGACCTTGAACCCAACCACTTCTTTAGAGTTTTCATTTCTTTTCTGTAAAGCCCCCATGCATGTAAAATTAAAAATCTTAGTAAAGGGATGCCTAGGTGACTTAGTTAAGTATCTGCCTTTGGCTCAGGTCATGATCCCAGGGTCCTGGGATCAAGCCCCAAGGCAGGCTCCCTGCTCAGCGGGGAGTCTACATCTGCCTGTCCCTCTGCCCCTCCCCCTGCTTGTGCTCTCTCTCATTTCAAACAAGTAAAGTCTTAAAAAAAAAAATTAGTACAATTTCTAGTCATTTTCTCCTGCTAATCTGTCTTCTGCCAGCCTAATTCACAGACAGCAGGCACTGAACCTGGAGGAAAAGTTTTTTCTTCCCGTACAATCACTTCTAACGTACCATATATTTTCCTATCTACCTTGTTTGTGGTGTGTCTCCTTGCACTGTAATGGAAGTTCTATGAAGGCAGAGGCCTGTTTTGATCACTACTGTCTCTTCAGCACCTAGAATATTACCCAGCACATGATATAGGCTTAACATTGGTTGAATGAGTAAATGAATGCGGAGTCCTCTCCCCTACAAACAGTGCCTAGGAAGGCGGCCATGTGAAAACTGTAGATTTCTAATAGTAAGTGAAAGATGTTACCAGTCATAAAAATATTCTTAATCATTGATGCAAGTAGTCAAGAAGGCAAAAGTATGGGAAATAATTGAGAACACTGGCCTAGGAGCCAACAAGGCTATTTTTGTTCTTGATACCATGCCACTGGGCAGAGCCTCAAGCTTCTGGGGGAAAAGGGGGAGAGGCAATAACTGACATTTTCAGTAAGAATCAGTAGTAAAGGCAGTCTCTAGAAACTAGGGATTTTTAACAAATGTGTACCCAAGAATTTATTAGAGAATATGTTGGTCATTCAGCTCAACTGAAAAGATAAGATGAGCAAACGCAAATGAAACTTGGTCTAGGATGAAGTTCAAGACCTATCTGGGCCAAAAAGTCATGTGCCATTGTTAGGGGAATTCCCAGAAGCTGCCAGAGCTGGGGCTCAGGCCAGTAAGGGATTATCTCCAGGAAAGTGTTCCCTGAGTGTTTTCCAACCACACCCACGACGCTTCAGAGCCCTCCTCCGTAAACCCCAAATGCCGCGTTTGGTTGGTGCCAATTTTCGTATTTTTGAAAAATGCTTTTCCAATGCAGCTTAGAAAGCGGAGAGAACAGACTTTAGGGAAGGAGCTTCCCCCTTCCCCATCTGCTTCCTCCATAACCATGAATTGTGACACCTGGCCTGACTCTCAGGCAGGGGATCTGGGATTTTTCTGTTTCCAAACAAAGCAGAGAAGACAGCTCCTGGCTGCTTGTAAACCTCTCTTGGAACTCCTAATAAAAGCACAGTCGGTGTATCATGGTTCTTGGTGTGGTCTTTTCTCAAATTTACACTTTTCTTCACATGGAAGGAATCTGCAATCCGGAGGGTAGCTACTCGTATTCCATGCTACCCCCCCCACACACACCTCGGGAAGTTGCCTAGAATCACCTCCCTATTTGGATTTCCTTTTGTCATTCAGGTACACCCTCCTCCTGAGGTTGAAATTCAGGAAGCACAACCTTCAATTTTCTCCTCTCTCTTTCACATTTGCTTCTTCCATTCAAATCAAAGTGACCAAACAACCAGTTTGGCAAGTCCTGGGTTTTGTTGTTGTTGTTGTTGTTGTTGTTTGTTTGTTTCCTTTTTTCTCCCTTGGGGGACTCCAGGCCGCTGGCAGTGCTGATCTAGATCAGCCCCGTCAAGACTTTTTATCTCATGTCTCTTGCTGGACCGTACTACGGTACGTTTATGGGACAAAGGGAGACTCAGAGTGACAGGTGAGGTTGTCTGGAGATTGGCAAAATCCACTGGATGACCCTCAAAATTTTCACCATATTTGTTACTTGTATGCTTTCATTACGGTAGCTTTCCTCTGGCTCAACGTGGGGACAGCCTACTTTGTCAAGGTGAGACGCGACTCTATCACCAATACTTCGGTGAAAACTTACTCTTCCCCTGCCCCTACCCAGGTTTAGCGACAGAATTCTGCGACATTTCATTGAACGAAACTAACCCTACTCAATGGCTGACAAATAAAATCCAATGGTATCATTTTAATGTAGCATCATTAATGGCATCACTTTAATACAGTTTATCCATTTCTCTAGCTTTTTCTGCCCACCATTTCACTTAACTATTTCAGAACTGCTGATAGAAGCTTTCTTTGTTGTTACATCTTTCTATGGGGGGGGCACCTATTTCTGGGCACACTTGCTGTAGAGATGAATATTTAAATATTTCATTTAAAACTTTACCTTACCCTGCTCAAATGAGTTATTTCTTTTTATCCAAGTATTTAAAGAGACCCATAACATTTTAATATTACCAACATTATTTTTACCTATATTATCTTTAACATCATCAACAACATTCTTCTATTTTTAAGTGTTTCATATCCCCTGGCTATATAGGAACTTCTAATTTAATGTTCCTGCAGGTTGACAGGGACCTAGAATTCTAGAAGACACACAAAGTTCCAGAATTTTATGCAAGAAGCAGACAGGTGAGTACTGGATTTCAGGTGGATGACATTAGGAGGGACTTGGGTCATGTGTGGAACTGAAGAGAATTTTTCACAGAAATGTTTCTCACATCAGAAAATGCCAGAAAGTTCTTTCAGAGCAGGAATCACCACCAACGTGGGAGATAAGCCCCGTTTCCTGATTGAACTCCACCTGCCACAAAGAGGTGGCCCTGGTCATTCAGCTACACTCAAAGGATAAGACGAGAGAATGGAAATGAAACTTGGTGATACTTAGGTGACCACTGACCTAAGACACTCTTCTAAGCAGCAGCTGTTCCCCAGATGCTACATGTCCGCTTGTCCTGGTTGCAAAAGAGGAAGCTCTTCTCCAGTTAACGCTGAGGCAGAAGCAGCAGGAAGGCTGGAGGTGACATCCGCGAGCACTCGGAACATTCCTTCAAATAAAGGTGAGGCTATCCAGAGGGCTTTCCTTGCAGACGTGAGTGTAGTTCCACAGTTTTTGCATAGATTTACCCAGATAACATCTCATCACCTTGAATATATATGAAAAGTTCCTCATGAAAGCCTGTTTTGAAAAAATTGCAATCTGCTTCTGTCAAACAAAATAAGAAAATATACCTAAGTGGTTCTCAATTTCATTAAAATTCCTCTGAAGCATATTTAGGTGGTTTACACTAAGCTTTCCTATCTTGGCTTTCGTGGCATGAAACAACAGAAAGGGGCCATAGAAGCATTTCTGTGGCTGGGTTTCTTGGGGAGGCTGGGTTGGGGGGGGGAGTAGAGATTGGGGAAGCCGAGAATGACCTAATTTACGTCTCGGCTCTGTTTGAAAATCAAAAAGATGCCTGCCCCGCAGTGACTGCCATCTGTTCTTAAGCTAGCCTTCCCTCGCCATCCTTATTGCTCCTGCTCTGATTTCATCTAGGTTCACGTGGTGCCGAGGCAAAGCTCCGCAGTGTTCTGCAAAAGCCTGTGGCTAAGTCCCATTAGACAGAATACAAAATTAAGGTATCTAACATTTATAGAGCAGCTCGCCATGAGCCAAGTTCTGCCAAGTTCTATTCAGCGTGCTTTGCCTGTGTAATCAGGCTTTATCCTCCTTATAACCCAAGGAGGTAACGGCTGCTAATTCCACCCCCATTGTACAGACCAGCAAACTGAGACAAAAGAAAGAAATGATTCGCCCCGATCCTCAGGGTGTGAACGTCAGAGCCACTGCCTTTCTCTTACCGCAGCATGTCCAGAAAAACACAAAAGGGAGGAAAAAGGTCTTCATATTTGGTTTTCAAACCTTTCAGATTTTCTATATATTCAATCTTGAACTTTTAATAACGCACTAAATCTTTAAGCTCTCTAGCTTTGTCCCCTGAGTATTTATCACCCCACTTAAAAGAATTATTATTTCAGAAAAATTGTTGGAATTCACATTAGTAATCTATCTCAGTTAAATACATTGCTCAATTCTGTGCTTTGCCTTAAATGCTCAATGTAGGAGGAGAAAAACATCTATTTGACCCCAAAGTAAAATTCATTCATTCACAGTTTTACGAAATTTCAGAAATCCAAAGTATGTCAGCATAAGTTGCGAAACTCCCAGTGAGTTTAAGGAAAAATACAAGTTGTTTGCACTGTTGGAAAATAATTGACTTTAGTTTATAAACACAACAGCATATAGTAAAGCTTGATAACCACACAGGAATCCTGGGGAAAAACACCCACAAATCATGCCATTATCGCTCCTTTCTCTTCAGGAAAAAAAAAAAAAAAATTGTACTTTCTTGGTATTTCTAGCGTAACTCTCACATCCTGACAGTAATATCAGCAGTGTTATCATCCAATATCAAATAGTGACAGGACTTTTCATGTCCTAGGAAAAAAGATTCCAGCACTTTCTACATGAAAAAGCTTCTTCGGAGGAAGGGCCAATACTATTTCCACAGGTGCATGAAGCTTAACATCTGCGTCCCCTTGAGCCAGTAACCACTAAACTTAAAACACAGTTTTCATCTGTGGGTTTTAGATCTGATAAACAGTGTTAGGTTTTCCCACACCTTCTGAGCTGCCTTGTTTCGGGTAGCATTGTTGCGCAAGTTGCCACAAGAAAACAAAAGCTTTTGAAAACAAAACTTGGAGCGCATGTCGATAACATGAACTGCGAGTGAGGTCACGCTATTGTGGACAGCGTTGACTTCAGCAAATAGGAACTTCTGTTCGGCTTTGTTCTGCATTGTTCTTCGAGGGTCAATAAAACAGCTAGTGAGACTCTTTTTTTAATAGTCATCATTCAAATAAATTATTTAAGTCCACTCTTCAGTTTGGAAGCTCCTTGAGGGCAAGACTGCTTTTGCTCAGCCACTGGTCTTTGTATCCTTCGTGGATTTAGCAATAGATGTTAATTAAAAATACACATGCACACACACACGTCTATACAAACATAGCCAAGTGTTTAGAGCTGGAATGATTAAAGTGTAATTGAAATAGATCGCTCTAATTACAATGGAACGGAGGGGCCTCACAGGGAGGAGGGAGAGAGCACTTAGGAGATTACTAGATGACTCTAGGCAAGGACCACAGGAGCCAGGGATTAGGGAAGCAGCCACGGATTTCAACCAGACACCCCAGCTCCTGAGCCTCTTGGTTATCCTGCCGTAGCCTGGGCGACACGCCTAGGACATGACAGTTAATGAGAAAACAAGCTGCCATGCTTAATTTTTAGATCTTTCAGAAATTTTATATTTTCAACTCTAAACCTGGATGAAAGTTGATTAAACTTTCTATTCTCTTATGTGTCTCAGTAAGTCACTTATCCTTCTGTTTCACCTAACGTTTTTCCATTGGCAAAAATAAAAAGAATGAAAAGCAGTGATTTACCACATTAGTGGGCTATTCCAATTAAACTCTCCTAGGGAGATGTTCAGGAGGTAGAATGGGTAGGACGAGGGTTGATTGGAGTAGGGGTGTAAAAGAGTTAAAGAAACACAGGGTGGGTAGGGGAGAGAGACCACCTTTTCTCTATTTTGAGAGACTGGATGCTGAAGACAGCAGTACCATTACTGGGACCAGGAAGGCTGAAGGACATCCTTCCAAAGCAACTGTTACAAGAACCTGCCTCCCCTCTTCTAGAAGATTCGCCATGATTGTTGTGTTCAGCCTCTCAAGTGATGCCACTGGCATGATATTTAATCACTGTGTAGTTTTTTCACTCCAGATATTTCTGAAATGCTCCAAATAGTCTTGATGGAGCTAAAAAGCGTAGTGTGCAACACGGAGAACCGAGATACGTTCTAACAACCCAGAGCATCTCTCTCGCAGGGCTGTGTATTTGCTGTCACTGCTAATTGATACTGTGAAGGACCCGGCCCAACCAGTCGCCGTGCTGAAGTCTGACAACTTATGCAAAATCGTAAGTCTTAATCCTAACAGGTTTGAATTAGAAATGACACACTGCCTTTTCTATATGAGTACATCTTTAATTCTAGTGTCTAAGAGTTTAGCTTTCACAGGGAGTTGCAGAATTAGCTAACTAATGAACTAAGTGTTAAAGAGAAAGCGGCAAGCTGACCATTACTAGGATTTGCCACGGTCGGTGCCTTGACTACAAGACCATCTGCCTGATAACAAGCTCGGCCTGAGAGTTCCTGTGGTCTTAGGAATACCAACACTTCTAAATGTTTCTCTACCACCAGTTTGAAAAGCCTATATTTCAACTTCTCCCTCCTCACAGAACAGCAAGAAAGAACTCCTCATTCCCATCAGAGTCATTCATGTGTCTTAGAACTTTACTGCTTCTTTCTGCAGCAAAACCAAATTCTGTTTCCAAATGAAAGGACTGCCTCTCGGACTTGTTCCGGTCCCTACTTACTGATTCACAGATAGAAAGTGTGTATCTCGTACTTGCTTTATGCCTCAGTGGACATCTAGATATTGTGGGTCCACAAGAAACCTATGCTCCGGGGGTATCATGGAAGGCATACGCAAATAGGACAGGGAACAACAGCTGTGGACATAGGGGTTACCCAATCTCTTCTCTTCCACTCTTCCTTCAGATTTCATGTATAAAACACAAGTTCAAAGACAAAATCATTTCAGAACTCCACGATGACGACTGCAGAGTGTCTAGCCAAGCATGACACCCTTCTGAGCGTGGGGCTGTGTGTGAGCACACGGGTCACACACCCATGAAGCTGGCCCCAGTGACAACACAGACACTGAGACAGGGGAATCTGTGAAAGGCTCCCGCCAGAAATGGAACAGTGTTGAGAAGACAGTCCTCATCCTGGCTTCCCTCTTGCCCAAATCCAACTTCTCACGCGTCTACCACAACAGCTTCTGGATTCCAGAAGATGATGCTCACTGAAGTGGGAATGGAAAGAAATGACATAGGACCCAAAGACCAAGTTCTAGTTATCTGTCGCAACGTAATATACCATCTAAAATAAGTGGCCGAACACCATCTTACTGCTCTTTGAGTCACGACGTGGAGGGCCACTTACCAAGAAGAAACTCGCTCCTCGTACTGTTCTATGATCCAGAAATAAAATTCCATTGTGTTCAAGCATATATAGGTATGTATCCATGTGTGTGTGCGTGTGTGTGTGTGTGTGTGTGTGTGTGTGTACATGGAGAGAGAGGAACTTGGGCAAATCTTGGTTGGGACACTCTTCAGTCCTTTATGGCACTGATGCATGTCGCTAGGTGGGATTCAGCGGGCACAGAACAGGTTTGAATGGTTTCACTCCACTGCCTGGGTCTTTCCACATGGTGGCTCCTGCCGAGTAGCCAGACTTCTCGCTGGCGGCTCAGGGCTCCAGCCTGTGAGGGCCAGGAAGAGGAAACTGCCAGCTTCTTGAAGCCTGGGCTGGAACGCTGGCACAATATCACGTTTTCAGTGCTTTGTTGGCTACAGCAATCACAGAGCCTGCCCAGATTCAGAAGACGCAACACCGACCCACCTCTTGATGGGAGAAAAAGCTGCACCTTCCTGAACCTGCCACTTTTCCCTTATCAAGGATCATTTCTACACATACTATGAAAAACCCTTACTTTCAAGACATCTGGGTGGCTCAGTGGATTAAGCATCTGCCTTCAGCTCAGGTCATGATCCCTGGGTCCTGGGATGGAGCCCCGCATTGGGCTCCCTGCTCTACAGGGAGACTGCTTCTCCCTCTGCCTTGCCTTCCCCACTCCTTGTGCTCTCTCTCTCTCTTTCTCTGACAAATAAATAATAAAATCTTAAGAAAAAAAACTCTTACTTTCATTGAAATTAACAGATCATTGTGATTTTTCCAAATCTGTTTTCCAGTTAAGAATTTGTAAATTAAGGGGTTCAACAGATCTTTCAGTCAGCAGTATCCTTGTCCCCTTCAATTAGCACTGATGTGTTTCATCATATATCATACGTATAGTTATTTTTTATAGTTATATTCATCTATGTGTGCATAACTGCTCAATAATTATACCTATCCTAAAGCACGTTGCCTTCCACAGCTTTTGTAATTTCTTTCAGAATATAACATAACTTTCTAATAAGAGCAAGGGGTCAATAAACCTGAATTCTGATGAACAGTGTTGCTCCCCCTGTAGAAAGATAAAGATGTAGTGGAGAGAAGGGGCACATGCCCCCCAATGTCCATAACAGCAATGTCCACAATAGCCAAACTGTGGAAGGAGCCAAGATGCCCTTCCACAGATGAATGCATAAGGCAGATCTGAGCCATATATACAAGGGAACATTCCTCAGCCATCGGAAAGGACGAACACCCGCCATTTGCACTCACATGGATGGAACTGGAGGGGATTCTGCTGAGTGAAGTCAGTCAAGCAGAGAAAGTCCATTATCGTGCGGTTTCACTGGCATGCGGAGCGTAAGGAATAGCATGGAGGACCCCTGGGAAGGGAAGGGAAAACTGAAGGGGAAGAAACCAGAGAGGGAGACAAACCATGAGACTCTCAACTCCAGGAAACAAACTGAGGGTTACAGAAGGGAAGAGGGGGAGGGGAAGGGGGAACAGAGTAATGGGGGTTAAGAAGGGCTTGTGTGGTGATGAGCGCTGGGTGTGATACGTAACCGAGAAGTCACTGAACAGTACAACCAAAACTAATGATGTACTCTATGTCGGCGAACAACGTAATAAAGAGAAAGATATGAAGCCAGTTTTCTAATTATTTCTTCCATATATCTGAAATTTTATGTTTCTAGAATGCTATCTGTAACTTTGTGCTCCATAAAAGGAAAAATTTTGTGAAGAAAAATTGTGCTTCCCCCTGAAAAGTTGGGTATGTTCCATGCCCCGTGGGCTGCCCCCATCCTGTTCCCTGTTTGCCCAGGGCATCCCCCAGGACTGGAGATCTGCCTTCTTGCACATCACACCTCAGGAGACTTCCTGGCTCAGGACTCACTGTGTTTCCCGAATCTGATGTCTTTCATCCAGTTCTGGAAATTGCCATGTTCTATCTTAAATATGGATGGACTATTCCCTATCCTCTTTTTTTTTTCTTTAAGATTTTATTTATTTATTTGACAGACAGAGATCATGAGTAGGCAGAGAGGCAGGCAGAGAGAGAGAGAGAGGTGGAGGGAAGCAGGCTTAGTGCTGAGCAGAGAGCCCGATGCGGCACTCGATCCCAGGACCCTGGGATCATGACCTGAGCCGAAGGCAGAGGCTTTAACCCACTGTAAAGTTCAGCATAGGGAAGGTAGTCCACAATAGTGCAGTAACTTTATATAGTAACAGATCATAACTAAACTTATTGTGGGGATCATTTCATAATGTATAAGAATGTTGCATCGCTATGATATACACCTGAAACTAACAGATTACGTCAATTATACTTCAATAAAAAAATTATTTAAAAAAAAGAAGATGCGGGCGCCTGGGTGGCTCAGTGGGTTAAGCCGCTGCCTTCGGCTCAGGTCATGATCCCAGGGTCCTGGGATCAAGTCCCGCATCGGGCTCTCTGCTCAGCAGGGAGCCTGCTTCCTTCTCTCTCTCTCTGCCTGCCTCTCAGTGTACTTGTGATTTCTCTCTGTCAAATAAATAAATAAAATCTTTAAAAAAAAAAAAAAGAAGATGCCTATATCCTAATCCCTGAACCTATGAATATGTTGGGTTATATGACAAAAGAAAATGGATTAAGGATTTAGATAGAATTAAGGTTGCTAATGACTTTAAAATTGGGAGATTACCCTAGGTTATGTGGGCGGACCCAATATACTCATAAGGGTCTTTAAAAGTGGAAGAGGAAGAACCAGAGATGGCAGCTTGAGAAAAACTCCACCCAACTGTGCTGACTCTGAAGATGGAGGGATGGGGCCATATGCCCAGAAGTACAGACAGCCTCCAGGAGCTGGAAAAAGCAAGGACACGGATTCTCTTATAGAGCCTCCAGAAGGATAACAGCCCTACCAACACCTGGACTTTAGCCTGGTGAGACTCATGTTGGACTTCCAATCTAAAAAATATAGGAATCTGTAATGTTCTGTAATGTAAATCTGTAAGTAAATCTGTAATATTCTAAGCTACACAGTTTATGGTAATTTGTTACAGCAGCAATAGGAAGCTAATGACATGGGGAAGACAGTAAGTAGAAGAAGTTTGGGGATAAGAATCGTAAGTTCCATGTTAAATATCTTCTATTCCTCGAGAAAATCTGGCACACACAAGCCAGAAGACATGCATGTGCTTGTTCATAACTGCATGAGAGTAAAAGTCCTGACAAGTGCCAAGTGTCCATGCCAGGAGAATGAATAGAACACGGGGCTCCAGTCCTGCTATAGCATATTACACGGCCATGAAGTGAATGAACTACAACTGGCAACAACACAGATGAATTTTAGTAACAGTTTAAAGAGTGACATTCTTTTGTGTGCATCAAATATTGAGTGATGTTTTAATTGTTCCCTGGTTGATTGCTAGCTGGCTACACTGTTCCTCTCAGAACACCCTGTCACCAAGCATGGCTCCAGAATTGGCTCCTAGGCTCATCTGTCTTTGATTTTGGCTCCAGAAGATTTTACTATCCTTTTTTTTTTTTTTTAAGATTTATTTATTTTTCAGGAGGTGGAGGAGGGCAGGGGGAGGGGCAACAGACGAGGGAGAGAAAATCCCAGCAGACTCCACTGAACAGAGTCCAATGCAAGGCTCCATCCCAGGACCCTGAGATCATGACCTCAGCAGAAACCAAGAGCCGGCACTTAACCGACTTCATCACCTAGGCACCCTGAGGATTTTACTGTCTTAAGAGCTCAGTTCACACATTTAAAAGGATGTGTTTTAGAAATTTTGTCTGGCATTTGTAGGTATGTAACATTGGAAGTATTTTCTAATTATCCAACTGTCTGAAAAAGCTTAAGAATTCCCAGGCCTTCTAGCTTAATCAGTAAGTATAAATCTCAGGGTAGAGCCCAAAGCGTTCTCTATGTTTTTAAAGCTCTATGGGTGGTTCTAAAGCAAAATCACTACAGCAAGCACTGAATAAATCACTGATTGACTAGCTGGGGGAGAGAGGAGGTTGTCTTAGCAGGAACCTAAAGTAAGTCTAATCCCAGGCTTGAGACCTGCGTGAGCACATGGAGAGCAGACCCACCAGATGTCTGTTTGCCCAATGAGCTAAAGGGTTCCAGAGAGATAACACAGCCCAGAGGAAGAAAGAACTGGCTACAAGATTAATTCCAAGTAGACTTCAGTGTCTGCGACTAGGGCTTTATGCGGGAGAAAGACAAGAATCAGACATACCAAGTTCAAATCCTCTATGATCTTGACTTTTACCTACCTCTTTAAGCCTCAGCTCCCTCACTTGGAAAATGGAAATACAAGTAGTACCTACCTCTGGGGGCTTCTGTAAACACTAAGCAAGGCCATGTTTCTAGAGTTAGTCCCATAAGGGCCTGGAGCACAGTAGGTGCACAGTAAGCATTAACTGTATAAATGAATGAAAATTACCCTTTCACTGAGACCTCCAATCCTCTGAGTGCTGTGGGACTAGACTGCAAGGAAAAAGAGTGAAGGGGGATGAAGGGAGTTATCCCCAATGGCCAAGCCCACCAGCTTGGCCCTTCAGGGGACAGGAAACAGGAGTGCCCGGCAGACACCTAGGTGATCCCCAGCAACAAGGGTTTGGGTGTCTAGCAGAAGCCTCATCACAAGAGTAAGAACAGTGATGATCAAGAAGCACAAGGAAATCCTCCAACAGGTTTGCTTTGAATCCCAGTGTGGCCACGGCCCTGACATGCATAAGAGTGGGTCTTGATCCTAAAATAAATAGGATTTCAAAAGACTGCTATTTCCAGACATGAGCGCAGTCAGCAGGGCCTACCTTGAAGCTCTATAGTCTCCCGAAACCAGCGGCTTGCTGGTAAACCAGCTCTCAACAATTCAAATCGGTTCAAGACCTCAAGCGAAGAGCTTGTCAGTTTCCACGGCGTACGTACTCGCCCCCACGATGGCCAGACGTGCTCGCTCCCACCAGGGGCGGACGTGCTCGCTCCCACCATGGCCAGACGTGCTCGCTCCCAGCAGGGCCAGACGTGCTCGCTCCCATCGGGGTCCGACGTACTCACTGCCACGTAGGCCCGAAGTACTCGCTCCCATCATGGCTGTGCGTACTCGCTCCAACCATGGGCGGACGTGTGCTCGCTCCCGCCATAGCCGGACGTGCTCGCTCCCAGCAGGCGTGCTCGCTCCCATGGGGGTCCGACGTACTCACTCCCACGTAGGCCCCAAGTGCTCGCTCCCATCATGGCTGTGCGCACTCGCTCCAACCATGGGCGGACGTGCTCGCTCCCACCAGGGCCGATACCCGGAGTGTGGCTCCACGGGTTCTCGCGCACAACAGTGATCTCTTCTCGGAAAGGCAGGGCCCCCAGCAGCCAGGCGCAGTGACAGACGCCCCGTACGTGGGAGCGACTCTGCGGTCCCGGAGAAAGAGCGTTTCGACACACGACTTAGCTGGCCCTGGTCCCGAGTGCCATGTACATAAGGCATCTTCTCGTCCTGACAGGCGTAATTACTACCCCCGAAAGAAATACTGTAAATACTCTGCGCCCCCGCCTGTCTGCAGACTGCCCGGTGGCGCTTTGTTCTCCTGTAGGGGAGCCTTCACGTCTTTGTGGGAAACTGGACGTCCGCCAGGCGCTACTGCGACAATGGCTGACGACGCCGTCAAGGTAAAGCGCCCTCGCGTCACGGGGGTCCAGTCAGGGCAGTCACACTTGAAACTCAAACTCGGCAGAGAAGTCGGTCAGAGGACTGTTCATCCTTTTTTTTTTTTTTTTTTTTTTTAAGATTTTACTTATTTATTTGACAGAGACCACAAGTAGGCAGAGAGGCAGGCAGAGAGGGGGAAGCGGGCTCCCCGCTGAGCAGAGAGCAGGATGCGGGGCTCGATCCTGGGATCATGACCTAAGCCCAGGCAAAGGCTTAACCCACTGAGCCACCCAGGCCCCCCATCATCAAATTTCTAAAGATTCATTAAAACAGCACTGGCTGGAAATGTGGGAAGGATGAAACACACCCGTCAGCATGTGCCCGAATCCCCCGGATGGCAGTTACAACACAGGTCCCTGGGCCCTAAGCCCCTGAGTGTCTGATACAATGGGCCTGGGACCTGAGAATGTGCATTTCTAACAAGTTCCCAGGTCCCCCTGATGGTGCCCATCTGGGGATCACCCTCAGAGAACCACCTGAGAAGTGTTTCTCCTGAACCAGCTCTCGGCAGCCAGTGTTTGAAAACTAAGCCTGAGTTACCCATCCAAACCAAGAGACATCAAAATTTTAGAAGTGGTGCCTGGACGAATAGGAGATTTCTGAAAGACTGGTAACATCAGCCTTGGGTCCTCGGTGAAATTTCTTCCAGGAGTTACAGGGCAACGTCTGGTTCCTTAGCTTCCTGCCGGGAGCGATCATTCCGTTTTCAGCCTTGGCAAATAGGAGAGTCGCTTGCAATCACACAGCAAATGAGGAGAGAAGGCAGCCCCCAAAATGGAGGCTTCTCCCTCCTGTCTGCCTCCCTCCAGGGCCCAGAAGGCAGCCGGCAGGACTGTGAAGTCGTGGAAGAGTGGGAGGGAGACGTGACCCTAGGAAGATGAATTTTCAAGGTCAGAGCAGGGCCCTCACATTTCTGCTTTTTTTTTTTTTTTTTTTTTTTTTTGGCCACGCTCTGAAATTCCAGCCTCCCCTTTCCTATAAAGAAGTTGCTCTATGTACAAAGGTGCTTGGTTTCGTAGCCTATGCCCAGGAGAGACTAAAAACAAAAACCCCAAAAGTTATTTTTAACAGTTGATGTAAGCAGGATGTGAAGGTCATTGTTTTAAAATCATATCTCCCAACAGAGAAAAATAATCTTAATCGGGGTGTTTTGTTTTATTTTGTTTTGTTTTGTTTCTTGTCTCGTTCACAATACTCCTTTTCTAACCGGCCTACAAACTGTTATTCCGTCCTTGGTATTTTTTTGAGTTGTTAGTTTTTTACATAACCTTGAATTGAATTCAGGGTCCACCGTGGCTTTTTAATTTTACACGTGTTAGTCATGATTGGCAAGCGGACTTTCCCTGTCTGGTCTCAAAGTCATGTTTGCAAACACCACCCACCGTGCCCCCACCAGGGACACCTCAGCCAGGGGAAGCCAGGTCTGGGTCTGCACCCCTGTGTGCAAATGTTATAAGCCCCATTCTCCCCTGACGTTATCTTCTAAGCCAGGCAGATGTCACAGGTTTGCTGTTCAGTTATGGCTCCTTTTGTTTTCCCCCTTCTAGTCAGATAGCTTTTAGGGTCAGTGATCAACAGGCATTTTAGAAATGAGATGTGGTCCATGGCATGAGGGGTGAATGACCCATTTAAGGGGATTCAGCTCAGTGGCTCTGTCCCTGACACATCACTGGCTTATGGGCCTGGGGGGTGGGGAGCAGTCCCTCTGGGGGCTGCAAAGAGGGAAAGAGGACTCCAAGTCTTCCTTTTATCCTCCCTCTGCTTAATGAAAGGCAGGTCCTCTCTATAAAAGAAATCACTTGTTGCAGGTCATGATCTCAGGGTCCTGGGATTGAGCCCCGCATCGGGCTCTCTGCTCAGTGAGAGTCTGCTTCCTCCTCTCTCTCTCTCTGCCTGCCTCTCTGCCTACTTATGATCTCTGTCTGTCAAATAAATAAATAAAGTCTTTAAAAAAAAAATCACTTGTTTATGGAACTTGGGATTTCAGGTGATAGCTGCTATTGCTGAAAACCGCTGTTTATTCAGCTTGCCCAATCTGTCAGACAATGTGCTCAGCACTGTGCGGGCACCTGAAAGATCCCTATAGTTGTCTTTATTTTGTATATGGGAGCAAAGAGGAGATGCTGGGTCACCAGCCTGGGAACACGACAGGCAGCCAGTTCTATTGTCTGCAAGCCCTTCTAGCCGAGGCTTGTTGCCTTCGTCAGCCCGGGCTGGCCTCACAAAATACCAGAGACCAGGTGGCTTAAACAACAGACATTTATTTCTCACTTCTGACGACTGGGAAGTCCAAGATCAACGTACCAGCCGATCTGTGTTTGGTGAGCCCCAGCTGGCCTGGTTTGTAGACTGCCACATTCTTGCTGTGTCCTTATTTGGCAGAGAGAGAGAGAAAAAAAAAAAATCTGGTCTCTCTTCCTCTTCTGATAAGGACCCTAATCCATCACCAGGGTCCTACCCTCCTGAGCTCAACTAAACCTGATTAGCTCCCAAAGGCCCCACTTCTCGACAATGTCACATTGGGGGTCAGGATATCACTGGGTGAATTTTGGAGGACACAAACATTGAGTCCATAACTTTTATTGGCTTCTTCATGCTAATCCTTCCATGTGTATTAGTTCTTCTAATCCTCACAAAAGACTTATAAGAACATTATTGTCATCTCCATTGTACAGATAATAGTAGAAGCACAGAGAGGTTAAGCAGGTTGCTCTAGGTCACATGGCAATGTGAGTGCACAGCTGGAACATGAGCCTAGGCAGCCAGCTCACCAACCCCCAGAACTCCAGCAACAGAGGAATGTGTGCCATACACAAGAAAAACATGGTGAACTAGAAGCTGGATACTTGGGGTCTAGTTCTAGAACTTTCTCTATCTCCTTATGTGACTTAGACACCCCCCCCTCCAGAGCTCTTCAGGGTCCTACTTTCTTTATAAAATGAGGAAGTTAAAAATAAAATAAATAAAACTAATATCTCTAAGCTGACTCTCAGTTTTAACCATATGTTCCCCTGCTTCTGTCTGTCCAGTCAGCAAACCCCCCATCAGGCACTGATGGGGTCACCCTCTGATGATGACTGACATGAGGAGGATCTCAATGAGAACTTGGGACCCACCAAGGGTTAAGTTTTCTTGATAAGGACTCTCTCAAGAGCCTCCTCCAGCGTCAACTTCTGGATCCAGACTCGCTCAGCAGAAACACACGGCTACAGTTCCTTCTGTGGGGAGGGGAGCCCTCCCGCGCCAGATGGCTTCATGGGAGACCTTGCAGTCACATGGGGTCCCATGTCCAGAAGGGCCTACACCTGGTTCAGTGCATTGCAGCCACTGTCTCAAATACCTAGAAATTTTGGAATGAAGCCCCCTCCATTTCTTCTTTGCCCAGGCCCTCCAGTCTACATGGCTGGTCCTGCCTCCACTCGTCTACACCACCCGTTCTCCGAGTCCACAGATGCAGTTCTCTTAGTGGGGATCGCTCAGAACAACCTTGTGTCCAGTCTACATGAGCCTTTTCTTGTTTGTGACACCCATTTTCCAAAATGGGTGCTGGAGTCCTGGGGAAGAGTCACGGTGGCATCCCAGAAGGAGCGGTTCTTAGTGTGAGGGCCCCAGGGCTCAGTGGTTGGTGACGGCCCTGGAGCCAGCTGTCTGGATTTGTGTTCCAGCTGTGCACTCACCTTGCTGTGTGACCTGGAACAGGCTGCTTAACCTCTCTGTGCTTCCATCTCATTATCCTTACAATAGCCATAATCATAACCTCATAAGGCCATTGTGAGAATTATTCTAGTAAAATGGGACATTTTCATCAACAAGTATTATTTCTTATGTCTATAGAAGAAAACATGTAGTTAGCTTTTTCTTTATTTTTTTTTTTTCTGTTCTGACCAAAAAAAAAAAAAAAGTACAAAGGAATGTCATAGGACTAAATGTTCTGGTTTTCCTCAGAAAGAACTCAATGAGATTTCAGGTCATTAGGCCAGCTCAGGGAACAAGTGAGATTCTAACTAAAGAAATTAGGGTAAATAGCTAATTAAAGTCTTGAAGACACTAGCTAGGGATCAGGTTATATCACAAGTTCCAAATGCCAGCATCCCTGAGGGTTCCGAGTCTTCTGGAAACACTACCGGGAAAGGACAGTCCAAAAGTAGTCTAACCTTAAGGGGGAAAAAAGAAAAATCAAATTTAAGTCAAAGAGATAAATCAGCAATGGGATTGATGTGAGCTCAAGAATTAATAATTAGGCAATCATACAAATGGTGACTGTAAGATAATGGCAGATATCATGTGTGTGTCCCTTTCAAAGTGTCATGACATTGACCCTTGGGAAAAACTTTTTTTTTTTTTAATTTTTGAGCAAGAGAGAGCGAGCACAGGAGAGACGAGGGAGGGCCAGGGGAAGAAGGAGAGAGACTTAAGCAGAGGCACTGCTGAGCATGGAGCCATGGGGCTCGATCTCTCGACCCTGAGATGATGACCTAAGCCAAAACCAAGAGTGGGAGGCTCAGCCGGCTGAGCCACCCAGGTGCCCCTGGGAATCACTTCTAAAAACAAAGTAGGTGATGGTGGCACAACCTTGTGAATGTATTCAATGCCACTGAAGCGTACACTTAAAAATGGTTTAAAAGAAAAATAAGGAAGAGAAAGAGGTCAAGCCCACTGTTGTCCACTCACATATCATTGTTCAAAAGAGTCCACCCTGACAACACGTCCCTCAGCCCCCCCATTCAAACATCCCACGAACCCCACGCAAGTTGGTCACACATACTCCAGTCGTGGTATAAACGTCGGTTATGCAATCATGAGTGAATGAAAAACAAATCAAGAAGATGAGTGATTCCACACTGAAACCAACATTTCCTGCTGCTCCTCTCCCAAATTTCTGGATTAAGTTTATCAAGAGAGTATCCCGAGATCTTGAGATGAGGTGTTTTCTAAATGTATGCAACTTGCTGTTATTTAGCTGTGCCGGGCAGGATTTTTCTCAGTACTGTGCACCCGACACAAAACAAAAGCATAAGTAGCCGACCGAGGCTGACAAATTTTGAATGTCATGTGCACTTTCCAAGCTCGCATTTGTATGCTTTAAAATGGCCTCGTTTTATTATTTGCTGTTTTTATATGAAGTTGTCAGAAGTCTGAAACTGACAAATATTTGTGCTAAGAAAATGCTGTTTTTGTTCGTTTTTTAAAAGCCAAAGTAGGATGGGGGTGTGTGGATGGCTCAGTCAGTTATGCATCTGACTCTTGGTTTCGGCTCAGGTCGTGATCTCAGGGCTGTGAGATCGAGCAGCCTGTCGAGCTGTACGTTTAGCTCAAGAGTTCTCTCCCTCTCCCTTTGCCTCTCCCACTCATGCTCTCTCTCTTTCTCTAAAATAAATAAATAAATAAATAAGTCTTTAAAAAAAAGCCAAAGTAGGACAAATTAATAGTTAATTTGTGTATCTGTTTCTCCAGTCAGCCAAGCGCGTTTTATTTTCTTTGTCCTTAACAAAGGTTTTGTGGACTGTTATAAACAGACACAGGTGAGCAAAGGAGACCTTCCTGCCCTCAGCACAGGCTGTGTATCTGGGAATGCCACCGGATTGGACGCACCCTAGCGCCTAGAGTGTGCCTACAGGATGTTATGACCCTCAAGCTTCCTCCGCGGGACGTGGCTGGGGGGATTTTTCTCCACTGCCCCTGAGCTTCTCTCATCCCAATATGACCAGAGAATCATCTTAGTTCATGATGGGTCCAGCTCCTATCAACAGGTTAGGGAAATGTAAATGACACAAAGCTATAACCAAAAGCCAACTAAAGCTACGTTTTTACCATCTGCATGTGGCTGGACAAAACAATGAACAGATCTCTGCCCCTTTCCCTGTACTTATGTGTGCCTTTTCCCTTTTAGGAATGTACTAATAACATGCTGAATGACCAATTTAGATAATCACCCTTCCAGAAATCATCTGGGTCCATGGTCTGTCCAAGAACCCCTCAAGAAATAGCCTTCCTCTCACTGACACAAAGAAGGTATTTTGAAATCTCGCCAAGTAGTAGTTGACTAATTTAATCGGTATAGGTACAAATTTCTCCATATGGAGAAACCCATCTTGAGCTAGGTTCACTATCATTGAACTATCAGTGAACTTCAGGTTCACTATCAACATTAATAAAAGCAGGTGAAGATAGTTTAGCATCTTAGTGGTGAATTAGATGCACCAATATAATTGAAGCTTAAAATCCATTAAGTCTGTTTATCTACCCATAAAATGAGGAAATTAATTTAATTAACATAAAGCAATGTGGCCATCAATAACTGACACAGGTTTGCTATTACGGTAATTGTCATCAACATTCTAATCTTTGCTTAATACCTAGGGCTCAAAGGACACAGCCCAAATGAGGAATTTGGCTATTATGCCTTCTAAGTATAAAATGAGCTTGCAGCTGACTTAAGTTTTCGATGAAATAAGACACTGTCTGTTATTAAATTCCAAATGCTCAAGCTGATCAGAGGGAGGAAATATTCTAATTTAGCTGGTTGTGCAATATTTAGCAAAAAGGGATGAATATTTAGGGGGAGGGGTGTGTATAAGATTCCAAGAACAGCTCAACAGATCAACATTTATGGTATGAAAATAGCCCCCCAAATTGCCAGTGCTTGATTACAGGGTAATTTTAATTCTATAAATTTAGTCCCACAAATATCACCAGATTGACATTGTGCCCCTGAAGATCACATTTTTATAAAACATTATTGAATTCTCAGTGGAAGTCATGGCCACTTGAGGCATCTTCATTGACCTACATGGTTTGGGTTGATGGCCGCTAAGCAGTGTTTAGAGACTTCCAGTCCTAATGGGGCTGAGTCGATCTAGGTTGGAGAGAGCTGTCCCACATTATAACTTCTATCAGAAGAGGAAAACAAAGATCTCAATTTGAGCCTGTGATTCCGTGATAGTTATCTTTATGTGTCAACTTGACTGAGCCGTGGGATACCCAGATATTCAATCAAACATCATTCTGAGTATTTCTGTGTGTTTTTGGATGTGTTTAACATTTAAAATGGTAGACTGTATAACAGATCGTCCTCCTTAATGTAGGCAGGCCTCGAGAAATCCACTGGCATCCTGAGAAGAATGGAAATCTGACCGTGGCCCAGATAAGAGGGAATTCCTACTGCCTGACAGCCTTTGAGCTGGGTCATCCATTTTTTCCTGCCTGTGGATTAGAACTGAAACTTTGGCTCTTCTCATTTCTTGAGACTGGGAGTTTTGGCTGAACCTACAGCTTTATGTTAATTAAATTAATTTCCTCATTTAGACTTGAACTAGAACTACAGCATTGGCTCTCCTGGACCTCTAGCTTACCTGTGGAAGATCTTGAGGCTTCTCAGTTGTGGAGGCTCTTCCTTAGACGATCTCTCTCACTTCCCCCACCCTTTTTTCTTATGTGTGTGTGTGTGTGTGTGTGTGTGTGTGTGTATGATATACACACACTGTCTACTGGTTCTGTTTCTCTAGACAACCCTCACTCATACAACCCATACCACGCTTATCCCATAACCAAACGATTGCTCAAGCATGACATGTCAATTCACTGAGTAGTCTAGGCAACAGCTCTCTCTCCCTCTTCCTGGGATGCCATCCCCCACCTTCCTGGTTTGACAAACACATACTCACTATCCAAGACCCAATCTGTGTAAACATCTCCTGAGCCCTTCCACTAGTCCCTCAGCCAGAAATTAGTTGCTCTGTCCTTATTTCTGTCAAGCCCTGTGTAAAGTCCTCTGTCATAAAACTCACAATAGTTACATGTATGCCTACCCTCAAACTCTGGGTCAGGAGTGTATTGGTAAATCTTTACTGAGTTCATCACTCAGTACTGCTTTGTATTCCCAGAAGCTACCATGGTGCCAGAAAATGGTAGATGTTCAAAACTCCTAGACTGTTCTCAGGTATTGACTGAAGTGGTCATTGTCAGGGTCAGTTTTCAGCAGGTTCATGCAGAAGACAATTCTTTAGGCAACCTCTACTTTCATTTTTAGCACTCTTTCTCTTTCTTGGAGATTTTACTCTTCCTAAGGTTTTCCCTAGCAGTGAAACAGATTTGATTAATAATAATAATAAATCAGAGAAGATGTTAATGGTAAAGCTGAGTGTTAACAGTTAAAAATATACATTAGTTTAAAAGAGAATGCCTGTACAAGGCAATGTTTAAGGCAAAATCACAAGAAGTCCATACTGAAATTCCACATACATTATATCACTGCAGTGGAAATGGGGAGCCCTAAGGTATTTTCATGAGAGTACCTCAGGTCATATAAACCAGTCATCATCATGCTGTAATGATAGTCCAAGACTTCTACTTTTCAAATCTGGAAACACAATCAGTTCTATAACCCACAGAGCACATAGAGTTCTATCTCCCAAGGTACCTCCACTTAACCAGCTCCTTGGGTTTAGGGGGTAAGGGTTGTTTTGTTTTGTTTTGTTTTAAGTAGGTTCAATGTGTGGAGCCCAATGTAGGGCCTGACCTAACAACCCTGGAATCAAGAACTGAGTTAAGATCAAGAGTGAGATACCTAACTGACTGAGCCACCCAGTTGCCCCTCCAACTGCTTGAGTTAATCAACACTCTCAAATCCATCTGTAAAGCAAATCTACTAGGACTCACAGCATGTTGAAACATTGAAACTGGTAGGCTTCTCTCTGGTACAGCCACAAATTTCAGATGCAACCAGCTAACTATGTTCTTGTCAAAATTAGTTGTACTTGATTCCAAGTTGTTTTTTTAATCTAAATTAGACTTGCTATTTTATTTAAGGATTTAATTAAATCAGTTAACTATTTTGAAAACTAGTGAAATGAAACTATAAAAAGAAAGACTATTTTTTCTATGAAAACACAGTTAAATACTGTGCAAAGATGGAATAAAATTGAGACAGTAACAACAATTGCTATCAAAGAAAATATGGGAGAAAACTATAAATTACTAGCCATGAGGGAAGGTCACAAAAACCTAGAAGGATTATGTACTTTAGTTGTCTCATGGGTATCCTTAAATTCTCCCTCCATTATAGGGAGATTCTTAGGTAGAATATTAGGGAATATAATTTACCCAAGAAAAGTGACACTGAGGGATGCCTGGGTGGCTCAGTTGGTTAAGCCACTGCCTTCAGCTCAGGTCATGATCCCAGGGTCCTGGGATCGAGTCCCACATCGGGCTCCTCGTCCAGCAGGGAGCCTCCTTCTTTCTCTGCCTCTGCCTGCCATTCTGCCTGCTTGTGCTCGCTCTATGACAAATAAATAAATAAATCAATAAATCTTTGGGAAAAAAAAAAAAAAAGCGACATTGCACCTCAATCAGTAGAACTAAACTCAAAACCAAAAAAGTCCTCAGCCCTATATCGAAAGAATGGCAAAAGAAATATATATGTGTGTGTGTGTCTATGTGTATGTATATATATATGTGTGTATGTGTGTGTGTGTGTATATATAACAATCTTTTGCATTCCTTTGAATTCAAATATTCTTTTGAATACACACACACACACACACACACACACACACTTAAAGTCAAAGAAATAGTATCACTTTTTATTTTTTTTAAAGATTTTATGTATTTATTGGGAGAGAGAGCATGCATGCAAGTGCGGGGAGAAGACTCTGAAGCAGACTCCACGCTGAGTGTGGTGCTGATGCAGGGCTTGATCTCACCATCCTGAGATTGTTTCAGACCTGAGCTGAAATCAACCTAACTGACTGAGCCACCCACGCACCCCAAAATTGGATCACTTTTTAAAGTGATTCCCTGCCTTAACCTACTTCTTCGATTAAATGAACAGCCTCTGGTCTCCCAGGACAGTCTCAATCACACTGCAAGAGAGGACCTATAAACTCCTTAAACTTCTCATTAACTCATTGTTTGTGAGAGCTGCTCCCCCAGCATCCAGCTCTCATCTCCGCCCATTTTATTCTCACCTTTCTTTCTCACTTTTCCAACCTCCAAAAGGCAGAGAGGACACGTGGGGACTCTCTGAGTCTCTTACCTCTCTAAGGTGTTGCCATGTTATTCGAGACAAACAGAGATGCTTTTGGAATTGAGCACCAAGGAAGAGGAAGCAACAGAACCAAATGTCTGAGAAAAATAAGCCGGCTTGGCAGGAATTGAGGAAGAGGATGAATAAAGAAGTTGGAAAACAAAACAAAACAGGACCCAGACACACTGACCGTGATTGGATGCTGAGAAAGAAAATAGTGGTATTTATTTTTTATTCTTTTGTTGTTTTCATTTTACAAACTCTTGTGTCTTGGGCTTGACTTTCAATAGATCATGGCAAGGGAAACTAGTTTTATATTTCTAAGTCTCATTTCCATTTGCCCAATTGGGATCGGATATAAATGGATCCCGGACTGACACCACAGGCTTCCTGCAAGCTCTTCGAACTCTTCCTTTTCCTCCCACTCAGTCTGATCAATAAACTGCCATACTTCTGCTGTGCCACAAATGTTCAAAAATAACACCATCCCATTAATGCAATGAAGCATAAGAAAAGTCCATCAAGAAGGTGTTTAAAAATGGAACCAAATGTGAAATATTCTTGTCTGAGAAAGGGTGAACTTAACAGACCATAGCTTGCCCTCTGGGCTGTAGTGGAAACAAGTAAACCAAGATCAGCTCTCCAGAGCCGTTCATCAACTAAGTCAAGTCTTCTTATAGTTTTGGCAATGTTCCCAGGAGTCAAGAAGCACGCACTATTTAGTCCCATTTATCCAAACTGCAATGTTACAGTTTTACAATTTTAAAATTTTACAATTTTCCCAGCATAAAACATCCTGGTGCCCAGATTGTAGCCCAACTAGTTGATAGGAGCCAAGACACCAAGCAAGAGTGACCAGAGACCTGCCCCTTCTCAACTACTGCTGGACTCCAGTTCAGAACCACTGTGGAAGCTTTTCTCTTTCTGCTGTGTCTGTTCTTGATGACATGTTTAGGAAAAAAATAATAATAATAAAGTTTCCTCTGAAAGTAATCATCCTTTGTATTTCTTCCTCTCGTTATAGTCTTAGATGATATTTTCTACTGCAATTAATTTTTTAAATTGCTGCGTAGTATGCACTGTATGAATATATCATAGTTTATCCATTCTCCAATGGATGAACACTTAAGGTGTCTCAAGTTTTTGCTTATAATCAATAGACCTTCTATGAATATGCTTATGTAAGTTTTTTTTGCAGACTTGTATTGCCATTTTCTGGGGTAAATATTTAGGCTTGAGTTTTTTGTTTATAAGGTAGGTATATATTTACTTGTAAAATATTTGTCAGATCTTTTCCCAAAGTGCTGGTACCATCTTAAATCCCTTTCAACAATGTATTAGAGCTCCAGTTGCTCCATATTTTTACCCCTAACACTTGGTATTATTGGTGTTTTTCCTTTCAGCCATTGTGTTGGATGTGTAATGGTTGATGCAACTTTTAAAAGTATCCATTCTACATTTTATGTGTGAACCTTCTTAACTACACCTATCTGCCTCAGTTCCCAGGTTTTTGTATATTTATAACTGAGACAGGAGTATGGTCCCATGAAAAGATAACCTCCATGAAGATAGATATTTATGGACTTGGCATGTTATAGTAACCCAATAATACTTGTCGAATGATATGAACGAATAAGTGAATGGTTTTGCATAGCTAGACTTACTAAAATAAGGACACAGGAAGACTGTATGTATGAGCACGTCTGTGTGATCTGTTTCCAGGCTCTTCCCCGCCATGCTGCCAGCTGCATTTCATCTCCTTTCTGGTCCACTGAACTCTTTGCTGCTCTGGTGTGGGTTTTTGTTTTTTGTTTTTTGTGTTTTTTTTTTTGTTGTTTGTTTGTTTTTTTGTCTTTTAATATCAAAGGATGCCTAACGTCTAATGTAAAGATATTCTTTTTCTTTCCCCCAGTCTCTGAACTGAAGCATCAAGAAGACCCTGAGTAAATACTCCCATCTCCCAGGTCTCCTCATCTTCATGTGTCAGATGAAGGGAGTGAGTTACCCTAAACTTCCCTAGCACGAAGGTATAGTGATTCTGATTCCTTTATCACTGCATCTAAGGTCATGAGTCCCAAGACAGCCTTGCTTGCTTTCTCACTCTTTTTTTAAGGTCTGTGCATTAGGGATTGGGGCTAAGATTTGTTAAGAAATTTGGGCATATTGGGGAGATTTATGTCAGAAAACAAATAACACTAGGGTATGTGTGGACAAAAGTACTTTGGGGACATTTCTGGCTACCAAATAATCTGAACCTTCTGTTTTCCTTTTAAGCTAAGCCCTTTCCTTCTTTGTCAAATTTCACAGTGGAATGAAAGTTCCCATCCACTCAGTATAAATGAAAATGGCTTCTTGCTTCTACTGAAGGGGATTGACATTGCTATTCTTATGAGAATTCATTGAACAGTAATAAACTTGACTTTTATTTTAAATGTTTACAGAGCTCCATTTATGCCCCACAATTTGCTGCCTAATTCTAACTAGGGCAAAGTTTATAAATCAAGTGCCTCATAAGCAAACTTCAATTTGTAGGTCATCAGAAACTGTCACTTTTTTTTAAGTTAAAAAAAATTTGCATTAGGGTTATAAGTTCAAAGGGTAATATGCAGCAATACAAAGGGCAGGTGACATTTAAAAACTGTAAGGAAAATGTAATTATACCAAAAATTGACATATCCAAATTATCTTAAAATATGTAAAAATGATGCTTTAAAATGCATTTTCTGTGGCAAATGGAAACCTATATCCTTGGTAGTTGATAACAGGATTATTGGAGCTTGGTTTTGAGTAGGAACCCTGCTATCTGAACGTGCAGAGCAGAACCAATAGAGTTATGCTCATTTTTATAATCAGAGAATGTGAACTGTAAGATACCAGTGCTATAAAATGTATCAAAGATTGTTTTTTGGCCTAGGAAATTGTCACTTTTTATAATTTGTTTCACAAACAGTCAAGAAAAATGGGTGGTTTCTAGTTCTTGGGTGCAAGAATTTGTATCCATTAAATCAAGTTTATTAATTGGATTCTCAAATCTTTTATTTTTAGATTGTTTTTGGTTATTTGATCAAGCAACAAACATTAAAATTTTTAAATATTCTACTTAATTTTACTCAGTTATATGTTACTTAACTAAGTTTTCATTTAATGTAATACTTATTGAAATCTCTTGTTTGGGCAAATTATGGATATACACACAGGATCTCTAAATATCTATCTTTGGAAAGATGGCTAATTGTCTGCCAAACCTGAACTTCTCATTATATAACTTTGGGCTGGAAGGTGATTGGCAATCAGTGACTAGAGTCCCAACCTGCCTTGAATCTAGGTGAGGCCATATGACTAGCATTCCCCAATGGAATGTGGGCAGAAGTAATATGTCTCTTCCATCCCTGATTAGTAAGAAGGGATATGCCTTCTCCTCCCACTCCTGCCCAATCTGCAGGCTTGATAGAGTTAAGCATAGGGACCTTGGAATCCACGTGATAAAGACAGCAGAGGCACCAAATGTAAGGAGTCTAGATTTCAGAATCATCTTTGGAAGAGAGCCACCCACCAATCAAGAACACCCATTTTGAACTTTACAAACAAACTTCCTTCATGCTTGAATCATTGTCCATTTTGTATGATGTTTTTGTGATTGTTTATTGTAGCAGCTAGCATTATCCTTTCTAAAACATTACTTCTATTTTAGTCAAAATGCAATACTATCCTTAATGGTGATCATAAAAGCAAACATTCCAAAGAAACAATAATAAAACACTCACTAAAAACTACTAAAAGTAGTTGCAAAAAGTGTGTTTGTGTGTCTATGTGTATGTGCAAAAATGTGTATGTGTGTCCATATGTGTGTATATAATAAAGGAGTACTTAATTTTAACCCAATAGCCACTTTGTCCTTCCTCTCTAATTATCTGTGAGCTTCCAGAGTATTCTCTTGGGTCCTCAAATTATTTTAAAATGACTTAATCTCACTCCTCATTTAATCCTCTGCCACCATCTTTTCCCATATTAGTGTTCATGTTAATGATACTTCTAATATGCAGATCTCACAATTCCTCAATTTCTTCTTTAAAAACTCCCATTTCCATCCCATTTAAGTTATCCAGTAAGACAGGCAATCCCTTGAAGCCATCAAACACCTAAATACTATGTACTCTGTTCTTTGTCTTCTTCCTTTTCCCAATTATCTTGTCCTGAATATATTGTATTCCATTGTTATGAATTCCAGTCCCTCAACCCAACATCATTATCCACACCTATCCTTCCAACCATAAATGCTGAGCTTACAGCTCACCCCAGTGACTAAATGCTAAGGGCATAGGTATAAGAATGAGATACTCAATGCCCAGAGCCACAAGGCATTTCCTCTAAAGGGGATCAAGAATTGTGTTTTACATCTAGGATGAAATAATATTGGAGAAATGCCTCTGTTCCCCTTTTCTACTTCTCTTTTTTTCCTCCACAAAAAATGGGATAGCTTTATCCAGATGAGCCCAAGTCAAGAGCCCTCTCTTCACTCTTGTCCCCATGTAGGGAGACATCTGGCTTAAGTCACAGACCTACCATCTTTCTGAAAACAGACCTAGAGGTCCATGTCTACAGCTCACTCTCTCCTGTGGTCAGCATGGCATGGGGGTAGTTCTTGCCATCTGTGGAATCAGCATTACTCCAAGTGAGTGTGAGATCTAGACTCATGGGCCTATGTTGATGCAGATTTAGGGTAGAGGTCCTGGAGTTTATAGAAGGAATTTCTGAGTAGTCAAGTTGGATCTAAGCTGTATGGCCTGACCAAACATACCAGAAGTTTTATAAGTAGAGGCAGAAGGTATATGCTCATCTCTCATTTTCATCTGAGTCCTTGTCTGATCAGAACCACAGAACAAAGAAGGACAAAGTACAAAATTTAGACCCAGGATATATGTTCTCAGGGGAGACACAGATATGAAAATCAATGGTTATATTAACACATGGATGTGTGTTAGGCATGATAAAGATATATGTATTAACTGCTTTGGAAACAAAGAAAAAGAGAAGAGATGAGATAAAACTTCCTTTGTATAAGGATGAGTAGAGAAGAGGAAAGAAGAAAAGATCGAGAAAGTTTCCCAAGATAGATAATGACTGTGCTGAATCTATGGGACATGAAAAAGTTAGCAGGCAGAAAAGGGAGGAAGACTTACTAGGCAATGGAATAACATGTGCAAAATAGGGAGTGAAGAGAGATCACAGCACTTCCAGAAATTTTAAGTAGTTTGGCCATGACAAGCCTGTTTGATAGGAAGTGATTAAAAAAAAAAATCAAGATGAAGAGACTGGGAGAGACTAATTCACAGAAGATTTTAGGGTTAATTTTTTTCAAGTTTTGATACTGAATCATTACTGGATTGTGGAATCTATTTAGTGGGTCATGATGTTTTTAAAATAGAAAACATCAGAGTAGTTTGCATTTAGTGAATTTGCATATTGTGTCATGAAACTTGGGTAGAGAAGTTGGTACTTGTGTGCGTTTACTGGCTCTTTATGTAAAATGTATTTCTTACTGTGAAGTGACTGTTCTCTGGAGGGCCCACAGCAAAAATGCCTGCTCTCCAATGTGAAGATGCCTGACAGTCAATCAGTCCTACTTCAAGATACACAGCTGCCAATCAGCTTGTTTAATGCCTCATTCTGTAGCTAGTTGGCTATCTAGCTAGCTGTTTATTTGTATCAAAGTAGTAATCATCATAATCTCCCTGGTTACTTATATTTTAAAAACAAGACTTGGTCCCTAATTCTGACTTAACTCAGAGAGTATATTTCGGTCACAAATAGCTGAACATCTCATTAATAATAGAGAAACAAATAATACTCTTTGTTTCTTTTCATAATTACAACTAATCCATCAGCACAGAAAATTGACAGGGAAAATTATTTAGTGTCTTATGTAGGCACTTTAATAATTTCAAATTACTGTATTTTACAATTAGACATATTTAGATAGCCAAAGATCATCAGGTTTTGATGAAATCCTCCAAGACAAAAGACAAAGGCTAATACCAATAAGCGAAAAAAAAAAAAAAGGCTAAAGAAGAAACAGAGCCAATCTTGAATAAAGAGTGAAGACATAATGAAATGTTTAAACTTTAATTAGTATCCTTAGGAACAGAAGAGAAGCTGTCAATACACTTTTTTAAAGAAAGAAAAGGAAATCTTGAAAATTTTAAAGAAAGGATAATTGGGGGAAAATAACTAAGGAAATGAATTGGAAGAAAGTTTAAAAATATGCCCAAACCAGATTAATGATTCTGAAAACAATACACATGTGTAACTGGAACTGAACAATTAAATAAATGAATGGCAGTTGGTGGGAGCCAGGTTTCTCTGGTGAAGAGGGAGATTACAGGCAAGCCAGGCAAGGAGGCTAGAATAATCCATGTGGTACTAATTTGAGTTACAGACGTCAGTATGAATTAATGTTTAGCTAAATATAAAATGGATACATACAGGGACGCCTGGGTGGCTCAGTTGGTTGAGCAGCTGCCTTCGGCCCAGGTCATGATCCCAGCGTCCTGGGATCGAGTCCCACATCGGGCTCCTTGCTCAGCAGGGAGCCTACTTCTCCCTCTGCCTCTGCCTGTGCTCGCTCTCTCCCCCCCCTCTCTCTCTGATAAATAAATAAAATCTTAAAAAAAATTAAAAAAAAAATAAAATGGATACATACAGAAATATATGGAGTTATTGATTGATGTATATACAAGGGCTCATACATACACATATATTTCCATGCTCTGTTGGCTAAGAGGCCCACCGAGAAACACTGACAACCCAGTGACAACAAGTACACCTCACACCTGAATCTTGTTTTATGGTAGCATTCTTTAACCAAAGAAATCAGGGCTCTTGAGGACAGGTTGGCGCTAGGACTGGTGCAGGGATCTATGAGATGAAACCGAAGCATCTGTTTGGGAGCTTTCCCTGCACTCGCCAGAAAGCCTCGCTAGGTGAGTAATAAAACTCGCCCTACCCTCTTGCTGCCTGTGTGGTGCTATCAGTCTTGAACTCCAAAGTTTAGGTGGAATCACCACAAGAGAGGGAGACCATTCTCTCTTTTGTTTTCATGAACTGTACAAGAAGAACTCGTTCGCTAGGTGATTCCGTCATAATTGCTGTGCCATGTCCCACGCAGGCTGTGCGCAGAGGTAAAAGATGACAGTAAGTCATGTCCTTTAGAAAAAAGAGACCTCCCTGCTTTTAATACTCACTTGAGCTTTAGCACAGGTTTATTTAGTTAGAACAAGAGTAAGATAGCAAGTTCTATCTGTTAATAAGCAAACACGAGAAGGCCCTTAGAGGCATATGGGCAGACTGTTAATAATGTAGGTTAGATTCAAGACAACGCATCCGTCCTGAATGAGAACATTTCCAAGGGTCTGATCACTTGAAAAAAACTTTGACAAAGAAAGGATTAGATTAGGCTTTAACCCTCTGGATTTTTAAAATAGAAAAGAGCACAGCTGCAATTTAAATCATCAGAGAGTGTACATTATTTAGCAGTTCTTTTTATAACTGTTTGCACTACAGGTGCAATAAGAGAACGTTAATTTTATCTACCAGGGCATTTCCATTTTGTGTACGTGTGTGTCATGGGATTCTTTCTTAAAAGCCCAGCTCGAAAGCCCCAGAGAAGACGCTTCTGTTTGCGTTAAACTGGAGCAAATACTTTTATTCTAATTCATTGTGAGGGCTGGTGCTCTATGTAAAGCAAGGAATTTTCTCATTAATATTTCTAAGCTCTTTAATGCTCCCATTTTCAACTGGATTAAAAATAAAAGACATCATAATAGCCCCAGCAAAGTATTTTTATCAGGCTAGGAGTAATAAGTGACTGCGGTGACTCCACTGGGATGATCATGTTACATTCATAGAAAACCACCGACACAACCTAGGTGACATTCAAGTTTGCCGTTAAAAGTAGCTTATAGCTGTATTGTGCTGAGGTCAGACTAATCTGGATAAGAAAGAAAAACGCTCTAAAAAATAAAATAAAGAAGGAAAAGAAAGACAATATTCCCCTTGTTGGCTTGTTCCTCAAACTGGGGCCCATCCAATATGCACACCCTGCTGCTTCCTGCTGGCATATTCCGGGGGTGGGAATCAATCCCCTCTTTGTAGAAATTAAGAAATTGTGGAAGCATTAAAAAGGGAAACACTGAATAGATCTAATGTAGTTGGAGACAAAGGATTTAAGTGATTTGGAGGGAGAGAGCAAGAGGAAAACTGGTCAGGATCTGGCTCGACCAGTTTCCCATTGGAGGAAGTCAGAGACTTGAGGTCACTAGAATTGGGGACTTGAGGTCACACAGGAGTCCACCCAGGAGCTCAAAGGTTACTTGTGTTTCCGCTCCTCTTAATGTTTTATGGCACCAAGCAAATTCAGACAGCCGATTTCAGTTGGGACTAGATTAAACAGAACTGTATACATCAATGCTAAGGCGCATATCCATCATCCTTTCTTTGCATTTTTTACTATATATATGTACATATATATATCACAGTAAACATAATTTACACATGGTGTGCGGTGGGTACAAGTACAGAGAGAGATTTTAAAAGTGGATTCGCAAGTGAACCCCTACTTTGTGGATAGTATACTCTTGAGAGGTAAAATAAGAAGAAAAAGGGAATGCTCCTTAAGATAAAAGGCCAAACATTGATGGTGCAGTGGTCTCACAACCCTTTAATAAAGGGGAAGAGATGTCCCGAGAACATTCCTGGTGGGTAATTACAAGGGACTTTCTACAAGAACAGGCTCTGCTCACTATTCCACACACTAATTATCCTTCTGGTGAATGGGCTTTTGCCCAGAGGCCCCGCCATCTAGACCCCCCAGTCACTGCCCTCTGAGGAAAGCATTCATCTTTTCCCTGCAGCCTGCGCCTAAACTATCTTGAATGGTATTGCCAGGGGCTCCTGACAAGTCTGGAGACAAGCACCTTTGTGGTATGACTTTATTTCTTGACCACAGAGATTAGCAGAGTTTTTACTGAGCCTTCAAAGGTTTTTTCCAGGGACAACCCCCCAAAACACCATTGGTCTTGAAAGGTGATCAAAATCCAAAACAGTTTCTTAGCAAATCTACCACCCAGGAGCAACAAACACTTGCTGAAATAAAATAGAATCTTGAGATAAAAACTCCCCAACCAGACTAAAAATGTCCAAGGATGTGGTGATGAGGCGAGCAAAGCCTAAAGCCCTTAATCTTTCTAGACCAAACAACGGTAAAGCTCACTTCAAACATTTCCATGCGTCTTCCTTGGGCCGCACAAAACTAAACTGTTTCTGTCTTCTGGACGTGTGTTTCCCTTCCTTATCCTAACATCTAAATGTAAACTCAGAGAGAACACAACATCTCAAAAACCCAAATGTTGTTTCTCTGTAAGATCCCGTTCGCTCTCCAGCTGAGAAGTTCATCATCTCCCAATTTAGTACCTATTCTTTCTCGAGTTGCAGTAAACATCATAATAGACACAAACAGGCAGCGCAGGTAGTGAGAACATCGCTGCCAAAAATATCCCAAGCCCCCCGCGGGCCGGCTTCCTCTCCCTGACTTCCTTCAGCGCATCAAGGACGCGTGCACGTTCGCCTTCCCCACGGCGCAGCACACTGCGCCCTTTTATGGAGTCATGGGCCCCTCACTTTCCTGCCGGTAGTGCTGTGTGTGTTGCCGAGGCTGCGAGCCAGTGACCTGGGCAACAACAAGCCCTTGTGGTTCAGAGATGACCGTCCATTAGGAGGAGAGAAGAGGGCGTTTGTAATGGAATTCTGTTCCGTTAAGTGTCTGGCTCAGCAAGATGCAATGAGTATCCGATTCGCCACACAGAGATCAATTGTTACCATAGCTTACTGGAGAACGGAACACTAACAGCTTTGGGAGGAGGAGAAAATATGTCCTCTCTCCCTCCCACTTATCTGACACAGAATGTTCTGGCTTCTGGATGGAGAGGAGGGGGGCACAGCCCAGGGATTGTCCCCTGCGCCTTGGATGTCCGCAAAGCCCCCTGCCCAGGCGAAAAGGGATTTATAACCAACAAAGTACAGATCGCAAACCTTTAGATCTTAAGATTTTCCACATGCCTGATGTTCTTCAACAGAGAAGTAAAAGATGTTACCTTCTTAAAAACCTTTCTTCCTATATATCTCAGGGAAGAAGTAAAGCCAAAAACAAATGGGTCTTGGCATATTTTTAAAATCTTATTTCAGCTCTTAACTGTAAATCTTTGGTGGTTAGAAACTAACACTAATCAATCTGCTTGGCTCCCAGGGACCACGAGAATCATCTGCACCCCCTTGGTTCTGAATTTATCTTTCTTTTGTTCTTGTTTTGTGTGTGTGTGTGTGTGTGTGTGTGTGTGTGTGTGTTTTAACACATCTTTCTTTCCCCCCATTTTGTTTTAACTTCCTTTTCCTTCCATTCCATAACTCTCTCCCATCTCTGCTTTCTTTTATCTTCTTTGTTCATGTCATCCCGTCTCTTCCCAATTCCTTCCAGTTTTTATTTCAGAAGGTACCTGCCTTATACAGCAAACTCAGATTTTCAGAATCCAGCAGGTGCTTCTTGGAGAAATTTATGAATAAATGAAACTGAGGTTCATTCAGAAAATCATTGAGAATCTGGTCCTGAAAATCAACACTAAGGAGCGAGAGGGGGAAAATGAAAGAGAAAATGGAAATCTGTTGGAGGAGAGAGATGTGACAGCTTCCCTTCCAGCCTTTTCTTCTTGATTAATGGAAAGAAGGGACTGGCTTGTTGAAATAGTGGACAAATCATGCCCAGCTGCAGGAAATGAGCAAGTACATAATAAAAAGTCCCTTAAAGAATAACAACAGAAAAAAAGAGTCATTTGCCCAACAGAAATGACCAGCTCTCCAGAAAAGCTCATTCATAAATTGGAAAAAATTGGTGTTCATCTACTTAATGGAATAGGAAGAGAAAAAAACTCCCCGGTCTGTGCTGTGGACCACGGCAGGGTCATCAGACCAAAAACAAGGGAGGGGACTTCTGTGAAATGCCACGGCTGAGAAGGAAATCACCTCACACCACCAAGAGGCCACCGCTACTCAGGCGCCTCCTGTATATACCCAACGATCAGAACAGATACCATCATATTTAATAAGAAGAAACCTGACTTTCCCTGCTCTTCCAGGGAGTCGCATCTATATCCCTTTCCTTTAGCTATGTCATTTTGTCCAGTATAATTTCTCCATCACGTCTATACATCCTGGGTGATTTCAAATGTGGACGACAATGTCAAGCTGTCAGGGACTCACCTATCCGCCTGTGGGTTTCAGCACCACACCCCACATCCATCGTAAAACTCAACGGAACACCAGGCTATGCAGACGCTGATGGGCAAAATTCCTTCCAGAGGGCTCAGTTCTCCCAACCACAGTGACTGTCAGAGTGCCTGTGGCTCACGGGCAATTAGATCATTACCTTCGTTCACATGGAAAATGAGCTCCTGGAGGATGCAGTGAGACTGAGTTTAAGGGCAGAGATGGACCAAGGAAGAAGAAAAGGAAAGAAAGATCATGTGCCTCCCCCTGTTCTTGGGTTTTTATGAAGAAACAAATAAGAAAATAAATAACCTGGGATCCTTTTATAAAAGCCATTAATATAAAATTTGGGGGGGGGGATAAAAATCAAAACAGAAATGTGGTAATCATGCGGCATTATCCACCCTCCTTTTTTTTTCTCCTTGTTTGTTTGATTTACAACTTACTCTTCTGTCATAAACAAAACATTTTGGACTATGGGCCTCATACAATTCCTCAACTTTGCTCTTCCAGGGTGAACATGACATGGATCACTGCACCTTTTCTTAAAATCCCTTAACCAAACTCAAATAACGTCAGATTCATGGGTTTTCATCTGATGGCAATAACTTCTAAGGAACAAATTTTCATGGAAGGAATTCACTTTTATCGGTTTGGTTTATGCCCTGAGCTAGACTCTTTACTACCCTGTTTGCTAAAAAGCTTAGCAGTTTAAAGTAAATCTTAGGAGAAAGTTAAATATTTTCCAGAGTGAACCTTCTTGTGCAGCTGGTGGTTAACTCATACATTCTAAAAACCAGGTCTTCAAAGAGAAATGAAAGATTTTAATCCCAAACTATTGTGGCTTTATTTCAGATAATTCAGGTTAGATTAAATCCACTCATGGGTCATTTTTCCTTCTCAAAATATCAAAGCACTTTATAGAGCTCTACTATTTAGGCCTCCTAAATCTTCTTTTTGAAGGTGAAAAAAAAAAAAATCAACATGCTTAAAGAAGGACACAATTTTAGCTTTCTCTCCCATGGTTCTCTTTTTCTTTCTACTGGGAAAAGCAGATGGGACAGGAAACCCCAGAACAGTGTGATGTGTTGGGCCAGCGTTAGATATGACCACTCTTTTCTCTTAATTAGGAAAGAAGTCAGACTGGCCCACCACACCTTCTCTGTGAATAGAGAAGAATAATCCAGAAGGTTCCCAAGAAAATCACTGTGGTGGGCAGTGGGAGTCCCAGAGACACTGGACTCCCAGACTGAAGCTCAATCCATTGGGTTCCCATAAAACTTTCTTCATTCTTCCCACAGAACTTGTCCCAATCTAGTCTGCATTTTGCTATTCAGGGTCTTTCTTGCCTCTGTGATTCTGGCAAATTCTATATTTTCTTGTAACTCTTAAGTTTGAAAGCTTCTGATGTTCCCTAGTTAGATGCAAAGTACTTGTGACAGGGAGGGAGTGTATCTTTTAGAAAATAGCCAACTCCTTTTGCATTTTCTCTCTTCCCTCTAACTCCTGTCTTAAAATAATCCCATTGATCTTCTCAATGTATCAGTGTCATAAAAATAAAAATGGTCTAATGCAGGGAGAGGGAATTGGGAGGTTGCTGTTCAACAAGTAGAAAGCTTCAGTTATATACGATGAAAAGGTTCTGAAGGTCCATTGTACAACATTGCACGTACAGTTAGAAATACTGTACTGTACACTTAAAATTTATAAGAAGGGTATTATCTCTTCTTATCACAACAGGAAAAAAAGAGAAATCAATATGAAATGGAGAAAAAAATTTCAAACAAAAAAGAATTCTCTAAAAAGAGTTAATATGTTTAAATGCTTAGGAACCTTGGATAAAGAATCTAAGAGAGAAGCAAAAAAGAGAGAAAGCCAGCACACCCATAAATTGTTTCAAAGCCATGCTGAGAGATTGTGAGCCCGCAGAAAACAAAAGGTCCCTATGAAGGATTTAAGAGATAAATTGTCTCCGCATCTACAACTGTAGAGATGTTACAAAGGGTTCTTTAAATATTCCTGATGGGAACCCAATGAATTGTGGCTGACAAGCGGGGGAAGGAGGACCGGAAAGGGCAGGACGTTGAGTAAACGAAAATGGTCCATTGCCTTGTCAGCCAAGCATACCTGCCTCACTTTTTCAAGGCATTTTTTTTTTTCTGGTTCCTTCCCATAACTTGTATCTCACTTCAATATCATCTTGTCCAGAATTGCTTATGTTTCGATCATCTCCATATTACATGCATCATATTTTTAAAGGTATAAAAATGAGCTTCTGGTTTAATTCATTAAAAGGCATTTCCACTGGGGACACCTGGGTGGCTCAGTTGGTTGAACGTCTGCCTTCAGCTCTGGTCATGATCCCAGGGTTCCGGGATCCTCCACATCAGGCCCCTCGCTCAGTGGGGAGCCTGCTTCTCCCTCTGTCTGCTACTCCCTCTGCTTGTGCTCACGCTCACTCTCTCTGATAAATAGACAAATATTTTTAAAAGGCATTTCCATCTTCTGACATTATCAAAGGCTTTCACCACTCAACATTCATTGATCCAATCAGTGGGCAAACTTTTATTCAGAACTAAATATGTGCAGGGCCCTGTGTTATGGGCTGCATTTCTGTTGTGCTCTCCCTGCCTGCAGAGATGACGCAACACCAACACACACACAGGTCGATGCACAAGCTCTTATTTATTCCCTGAACGATCTTTCTCTCCCTTTCTTCTGCCCCTGCGGGGCAGTTCCCTTGCCTTATATAGGGCATAACAGCCAATCACAGAGGTGTTCACGTGAACAGGAGGTATCTGGGGCTCATAGGCAGTGGTGGCATGCGGTGTTCATGTGACGAGCACGAGGTCACGTGTGGCCAGGGGGGATGGTTTTCAGGCTGTCCGTGCTGCTCGGGTTATGTAGCCGGCGCCATCTTAGGGGCACGACCCCAACAGATTTCCTCATCATGGCTGCATTATGCTGTCATTGAAGTCCTCCTTATGCAGAAGTAAGCAGAGTAAAATCCAGGCTAGGAATAAAATCTATTAGACACCAGTGCTCGGGTGATGTCTTTCAGACACGAGCATTGTTAGTAACTAACATTCCATAAGAACTATGGACCTGCATTGTATCATTTATTCGTCACAGCAACTCTGGGGAAAATGACCATCTGTTATTCTAGAATATGAAAGGGGAAACTGAGGTACCCCATGGCTAAATAATTGAGGCAGATTCACAGACATGGCTCACTGGCCGCACTCCCTTGGGCTGCCCCCCAACTCCTTGAGGAAAACATCAGGGAAAGGCTGGATCCAACGTGAAGTAATCCATTTAAAATATTTACATAATTTTAAATTTCTGACTTAAAACATTTTAATGACCATGCCACTATTTGGCACTAAGCTTTTCTGGGGTTTGTTGGTTTATTTTGTATTTTATTTAATTCTTTAACCTGGAAAAAGAAAAGCAATTTAAAATGCATAAAATCCTTTTTTTTCTTTTTTCTTAAATAAAAGGACACCAACTGCAGAATGCATGTGTAGAAAACCCACCAGACCAGAATATGATCAGAGCCACCTCCCTGGTTAGCAAGTGTTTTCCATAAAAGAACTGCTTAGGACCACTTTGGGTTTTCTAGGCTATAAGATCTCAGCTGCAATAATTCAACTATCTGTGCAGCTCCGAAGCAACAGGACAAGACCTAAATGAGCATGATGAGTTTCATTAATTTTATTTTAATAAAAAGCTCTCCACCCCCTCACCCCACCCCCAGCTCCTCCTGATTCCATCCATCCCCTTCTGTCAAAGTTACTCTCCCTACAGAGTCTCCTTTCAAGTCAAAGTTCTTAACCCGGGGTCCATAGGCTTCAGGTGTCTAAACTCATCGAAATTCTTTCAGGAAGTTCACAGTCAAGCCTAAGACCCAAGAGTTCCATCAGGAGCTGCTGCCAGCCAGCTGTGCGGCCCTCAGGGCTGCTCACTCCCTGCTGTATCTCTGGTTACTTTTCCCTGTGGTTTAGGAGCCTGCTCACACTAATCTATCGTCTGGGTCCCAAACACATCTTGCACAACTTTCAAGTCTCTGAGCTTTGCAAATCCTTTTCCATCTCTTTGGTGGGGACCTTTGATTTAATTCCATTCCATTCGCGAACCTCCGTTAACCAGCTCTTCCTGGCAGTCTCGGGCTGTGTGTCCTGGGACTAGAGACACAGATCATACGGCTGCGAGTTAGTCCGACAAGCAAACATGTAATTACCAATTCAGTGTGGTAGGGAGGGTAAAAGGTGCTGTCAGAATACTCAGGACGGGTGCCTAACCCAGACTTCGGGCATCAGGAGATCTTTCGAGAAGGAAATGCTGGTTAGGCGGAGGCCTAAAACTTGGGAAATCGTACCGTCGTTAAGCTGGGGACTGTCTGTATACGGATTCCTGGACTCTCCCCTGGAACTTCTCATTCATTCCGTTGGTCTGGGTTGAAATCAAAGAGTTGGCTTTTCCAGCATTCATTCATTCACTCATTCATTCATTCATTCAATCAAAGTAGCCTCCACTCCCAACGTGCGGCTTAAACTCAAGACCCTGAGATCAAGAGCTACCTAAGGTTGAGTCAGCTGGGCACCCCTTTCCGGCCAGTTTTTAAGGATGATTCTTACTTTAGGGAAGTTTGGGAAAATACATCCTGACTCCCTCCCCCAACTCAGCAAAACGTATTACATGTAGATTCCCATGGCCCTTGAACCTCACCAGTATCACAGTGTTCCTAGGTTGCTCTATAATTATTTTTTTTACGTATCTGTTTTCCTTGTAGACTGTGAGCTCTCCCCTTCTTACTTGCTTGGGTGTTGCCAGCACCTGGCACAGGGTCTTAAACTCAGTAAAGGGCCAAGTGCATTCGAGAAAAACAACCACCTTCCAGATGGCCGCTTAGTGCGAGTCCATTGGGCGGACCAAAGGTCAGATGCAGCAATAAAGCGAAAGTAGCTTCAGTCTGCAGGAGCAATTTATCAGTAAGGTCTTGTTCGGAATATTCATATCAAGGTCAGGAGGATGTTCCTGTTACGAGTTCCAGCAGAAACTCTTCTTCACCCTAAACTTCTCCTGACCGGCTGAGAACCGGGCAGTCCTTGCTTGTGTCCCTCCCGTCGCTGCCCCCCTGGAAAAGGCCTCCTTTGGCTCGCCTTTCAAGTCATCCAACGACTGCCTTTGACCATCTGACCTTCTGTGACAGCAAATTCCTTTAGCTGACCGCAAGCTGCTTGAAGAAGTTATTTCCTTTTATTTGTCCCAAATTTCCTCCTTAAACCAGTTGTCCTCATTTAAGGAATAACTTCTACAGGAGAAATTAATTCAATTACTGTTTTGTGTGTGGGGGCAGAGGGGAAAAGTTCAGGGGATACAAGTATTTAAGAAATCCACTTCAGAATTTCTTATTTGGTTGCAAATTATTTATTCTTTTTTTTTTCTGTATAATGTGTGCCCATTATGCAAATTAGAGGGAAAAAAAGAAAGACAGAAAGGGTATAAATCCTGCCAGCTAGAATGTTATGCTCCTATCATAGGATTTCGTTTTAAATAGACACAGGAGCATTTTCTCATGTGTAAATGATTTTGTCACTTAAGCTTACTGTAGCTAGCATTGAACGCAAGTCTGTGCAATGATGTGATGCTTGAAATATTACTGTCTTCCAGGTGGAAAAGTGACGTGAGGGGTGCATGGAACCGAGGAAAGGGAGGGACAGGGGCTAAAAGAATTGTGACATTGGTAGTGGAACCGCTGTGAGGATTTGTCACTTCAGCTCTGTCTGGTTTCAGAAAGAAGTGGAACCACCACTAGGACAGTATGAAGAATCCAGCTCCCTTGCCCAATGTTTTCGTCCTCAAAAAAAAAATCTGTGTAGTACTCTTTTGGAGACTTTCCAACCATTTCCCTTCATTAACTAGGTCTAACTCCCAATTTTCTCCAGTCTCTGAACATACTGGGTTAGACCAGGGATACCTTACTCTGTTTAGTTTGCCAGGGAAGAAAGCTCACAGGGAGATTAGTCCCTTTAATTAGTCCGAGGGAGAGTTGAGTTTGGGTTGGCAAACTGGGATTCCTTCCCTAAGGGATCCTAGGAAAAGCCAAAAAGGGATTTCTCAAGATTGGAGGTTTTTATGGGCTTTTTTGTTTTTCTTTAATGATTGTGATTTTATTACCTTTATCTTTTAAAGGTGTATACTCATTATAAAACATTTATTGATGGAGAAGATCAAAGATGAAAATAGAGAATCATAAATCACCCAACACCTGGTCTCTGCTCTCCTGTCTGAGATGTTCTCACTCAGTCAGGATTCTGTGCCAAGCTTCACTCCACCCAGGGGTGGATGTAGCTAGCCACGTTCATGGAAGTTCCTGCATCTTGGCTCAGCCCCACAGTTCAGTGATGATCCCTGGAAAAATGAGAAAGCCTCATCTATCCTTTGCTCACTGGATAATTCCGAGGTGGTAAGAGGAGGCCTTGGTCCCTGCTACTTTTCCTTAACCCTCCGTCTCCATCTCTCTGTACTGGGGAAGATTGGTGAGCATTTTTGGAAACTGAGCAAAACCACACCAGAATCTTCTGTTCCCTTCTCTGCAGCCTACCCCATTCTGATGGCAGTGGCATGAAGCTGTACCTCTTTCTTTGTTTGGGTCTTGCTGATATATTTTTTTCTTGGTTTTTATTTTGTTTTATCCATTCCTTGAGGGAATACAGAAGAGAGAGATACTATTTATTGAATTACTCAACCATCAAAAAAAAAGAAAGAAAGAAAGAAATCTTGGGGCACCTGGGTGGCTCAGTTGGTTAAGCGTCTGCCTTTCGCTCAGGTCATGATCCTGGGGTCCTGGGATCAAGTCCCAAATTGACTCCCTACTCAGCGGGGAGTCTGCTTCTCCCTCTCCCTCAGCCTGCTGCTCCCCTGGCTTGTGTTCTCTCTTTCTCCATCAAATAAATAAACAAACAAATAACTTTAAAAAATGAAATCTTGCCACTTACAACAAGTGGATGGAACAAGAGAATATTATGCTGAGCAAAATAAGCCAATCAGAGAAAGACAATTATCACATGATTTCACTCATATGTGGAATTTAAGAAACAAAACAGAGGAGTATAGGCCAGGGGAGGGAAAAATAAAACGAGATGAAATCAGAGAGGGAGACAGACCATAAAATACTCTTAATCATAAGAAACTAACAGGGTTGCTGAAGGAGAGGGGGCCAGGGGGATAGGATTACTGGGTGACAGGCATTTAGGAAGTCCCGTGATGTAATGAGCACTGGGTTTTATACACAGTTGATTAATCACTGAACTCTACCTCTGAAATTAATAACTTATGATATGTTAATTGATTGAATTTAAATAAAATTAAATTTAATTTTTAAAAAAGAGAGATTCTTTGCACTGAATTCACTATTTTGAATTCCATATTTTGCAAGTCCAGGTTTTTAAGTCCCTGCTGGACTGGTGGCGGCTCTCCGAAAGTTCCAAGCAGGGAATCTCTTTCGTTGACTTCAGTCAACAGTCATGACCTCCCAATGGGCACAGGGACAGGCATGAAGGAATCAAGTGCAAATTCCAGGAAGGGCCTTTCAGAAGAGGGAGAGAGCCTTGGCGGTTGCATCCCCCATGGAAAATTGGTATCCTTAATTCATACTGAATGTAGTTATATTTAATTGTTGAATATAATGCATAAGCACCTTCCTCCTCCATTGCAATAAGTCATAGCTTGCCCTATTGTTGCTATATTAAACTCTCTCTAAGAATAAGACTTAAGAAGATTCTCTCATGGAGATTGGAGCAATATTCAGATATAGAAACTTCTAATAAAAGCTAAATCTTCAAATAAGATTTTTTTTTAAAATCACCTAATGATTTTCATCTATCCCAAGTGTGGTGGGAGAGCTAGAATAGAGTTACGATTCCAAGACCTCAGGAAGACTATCCAAAGGCAACCTCACTTGTCACTGGTGCCAGGTGGTCTCTGTGGTTCCCTCCAAAATAGAACCATTCTAGGGATGTCCCTGACGTCAGCTCTGATATTGATGATTCCTGAAACAAACATTTATTTAGCAGCTACTATGTAACAGGTTCCATGTGAGGCAATGGAAATGCAAAGATGGAAAAGACACTGGCCTCTTTTCTTAGAAGATCGTAGTCTACTGGGGGAGGAAGCTGATACATAGCTAATTTCTAGTCACTGCAATACTGTAATATAATAGAGACATGAACGGATGCTGAGGGTATTAGAAGCCTACGGATAAGTATGCATATCTTCACTTAAAAACTTATTCAAGAGAGACATGATGTGAACTGTTCTCAGAGTGCCAGGCAGAGAAGAAGGTGAGCGATTAAGACAAAGGACCTAGTGTGTTTGAAGGCATACAGGTGTCAAAAGCTGGCTTGGCCCAGAACCGTGAGAGGTTGAATGTAACTGGGCCATAAGGTTCATGTATGAGTAGGGGAATGGAGAGGAAGGCAAGATTAGAATAAGCCTGGAAACAGACTAAAGAGTTTTGCCCACCATCCTCGAGAATCTGGAAGTCATCCTATCGAAAAGCAGAGGGAGTGGATGGAATCGAGCTTTCTTTTAGGACCTGACTTCTTGTGGCAGGGATAAAAAATGGCTGCAGTGGGGAGAGATTAAAGGATTAATTATGAGGCTCTTGCAGTTTTCCTGGCAACAAGAACACAAATCTGAGCTAGAGTAACTACAGTGGGGCGCGAAGGGTAAGGGACAGAATCAGAAGATGTTGCAATGAAAAAGTTTGGGTTTGATGAATATCCCAATGGGAATGGGGCTGAGTAAAATAAGTTTTCCATTTTTTTCCCTTCAAACACAGGGTAGGGGGTGGCCATAGCTAAGGAAAGAATGCACTTGCAAGGGAGAAGCGAGCTCTAGAAGGGAAGCCCGAGGAGTCACTCATGGAGACTGAGCGCAGACAGAGGGAAGAGGAAAGCCAAATCATGAGGTCCCTTTAGGATCCAACCCAGACCCTTAAGCTACACAGTTGACATGGTGAGTTTAAAATATATGAAATATATGAAAATATCCACAGAGTTCATTTCCAGAACTCTCTGGCTTTTCCTTTTGGCTCATTTGAACCTTAGCTTACCGAAGGATGAAGCCTTTTTCACACTACCCTTCCCCTAGGTCTTCTGACTAGTTGTTCCTCTGAGGTTCTCTCCCCGGGCACCTTCCTGCCTCCTGACATGTGGCCTGACTTCTAATCTGAGTTACGTCTCTCCCCCTTGACCAGAACCTTTATTGACTGCCGGGCCGATAATGTCCCCTCTTAGGACAGCCCCGCCACCTCCCACACTTGCAAACCAACCTGTGGGGTTCTTGCCAAGGAAACTGTCAGGATCAGATACAGGAAGGAAAAATCAGAGAAGGGACTTGAGAAGTTATTTTTCTAAATTCCCTACCAAAGTCAGGATTCTTTTTGACAATACCCTCAACCAGCAGTCATGCAGCGTCTTCACACCCGTATCCAGTGGCACCAACCGCCTACTCTGATGTCGACGGGGCTGCATTCTTACTGTGAGCCGATCGCTCTAACAACACCACTCACCGATCCAGTTCTGGCTTCTGTGTCCACACAGAGCAGACCTCACCCATACCTACCAGACAGCCCTTAGATGTGAAAGCCTGCATTGTCTTTATTTCTACTCCAGCTTGAACTTCCCTCGCAGCTCTGTAGGTGATGTGCTACTATCCAGCCTCTTGATGATTCTGATTGTTTTGTCTGGGAACAAAAGAACTCTTGATTTAGACGCTGCAGTAGTTTCCTGGCGCTCTTATAACAAATGACCACAAAATCTGTGGCATAACACAAGATAAATTAAGGGCATCTGGGTGGCTCAGTCAGTTGAGTGTCTGTCTTCAGCTCAGGTCATGATCCCAGGGTCCTAGGATAGAGCCCCGCATCGAGCCCCTTGCTCAGTGGGGAGCCCGTTTCTCCCTCTGCCTGCCACTCCCCCTGCTTATGCTCTCTCTTTCTCTCTCTTCCCACCACCCAGACAAATAAATAATCTTTCAAAAAGAAAAGATAAATTAGCTATCCTTTATTTCTGGAGTTTAGAAGAGTAACCTGAATCTGGCAGGACTGAAATCAAGATGTCTGCACGCTCCTGCCTTTCTCCATCTTCAAAGTCTATCTTGTCTCCTTCTTTTATACGGACATTTGCAAGTATATTTAAGGCCCAACTGGATAATCCAGGATAATCTTTCCATCTCGAAATCCTTAGTGTAATCAGGGATACAAAGTCCTTTCTGCCAGAGAGGACAACATTCTCAGGCTCAGGACATTAGGGCTGAGGAATCTTTGAGAGCCATTACTCAGCCAACCACAAATACTTCAACCAATGCACTCTTAAGTCTGCTTTACTTTTTCATCAACCAAATTTTGCCATCAACCAACACACTCCCACTCTTCTTCATATCAATTGCTGTCATGCTGGGTCTCACTGGGTAGTCCTGAGGACTCTCTTCTCCCTGCGGGCACATGGTAGAGCTGCACTGCTCTCTCCCCCTAGCCCCAGGAGTAGTCATGTCTCTTTCTTGGTCAAGGTGATGTGAGATGACATGACGCTTCTGTTCCATTCTACTTCTTTCCATTGGCTTTAGTTTCCACTGGTTTTAGAAGACAAAATCCTGGACAGAAACGAATGACACTGGGCTTGTCTTGCCTTACTATATTTCCCTTCTGCTATCTTGCCTTTAAAGGATAATTGGATTTTTCTCTGTCACTGTGACCAGTGATGTTCCGATGATAACTTCTCTACCTGCCTGGATTCCAGAGTGAGGAAAATGCAAAGCAAAGTCCCCAGATGATGGGGCACCTGGGTGGCTCAGTGGTTTGGGCTGCTGCCTTCGGCTCGGGTCATGATCTCAGGGTCCTGGGATCGAGCCCCGCATCGGGCTCTCTGCTCCGCAGGAAGCCTGCTTCCCTCTCTCTCTCTCTCTCTCTCTCTCTCTCTCTGCCTGCCTCTCTGCCTACTTGAGATCTCTGTCTGTCAAATAAATAAATAAAATCTTAAAAAAAAAAAAAAGTCCCCAGATGACCCACTGTGGACATGTGAGGTGAATCAGAAATAAAACTTATTGTCAAGTCCCTGGGATTCTGAGGCTGTGACTTGTTACAACCACATAATCTAGCCTATCCTGACTAATACAAACTCTTTCTATAGATAAGTCTGTTTTCAAAATCTAAACAGGGAATTTCTTATTATTTCCCCACTAAATTTCATCTTTTCTATAATAGCCAAGCTTTCAAGGGTAACATGATGCCTAGAAATCTTTTATATATTTTTATACATAAAAATATATAAATAAATATATATATTATATTACTATATATGTATATGTGTGTATATATACATAGAAAAGCTTTTATGTCTATATTATATATATAATATATAATCATATATATAATATATATATTAAAATTTCATCTTTTTTGTAGTGGCCAAGCCTTCAAGACTTTCATATATAATATATATAATATATAACATTATATAATATATTATATATAATATATAATATATATAACATTATATAACATATAAATTATATAATATATGTAACATTATATAATATATAATATATAACATTATATATGAAAGTCTTGAAGGCTTGGCCACTACAAAAAGATGAAATTTTAATATATATATTATATATTATATATAGACTTAAAAGCTTTTCTATGTACATATACACACATATTATATATATGATTATATATTATATATTATTATAATCATATATGTCATATATGTATATGATTTCTAGGCATCATGAAAGTCTTGATGGCTTGGCCACTACAAAAAAAATGAAATTTATATGTTAAATTATATTTAATTATTATTAAAATATGAAATATATATTAATATATAATATATTTAAAATATATATACGTGAGAGAACTCAATCCCAGGGCCCTGGGAGCATAAGTTGAGCTGAAATCAAGAGTCAACTGCTCAACCGATTGAACCCCCCAGGTGCCCCTCAATGCCTAAGAATCTTTTTTTCCCTAAGATTTATTTATTTATTTATTTAAGAGAGAGGGAGAGAGGGAGCGCCTAAGCAGGGGAAGCAGCAGGCAAAGGGAGAGGGAGAATTGGGCTTCCCAGGAACAGGGAACCTGATGCAGATGCCTAAGAATCTTGAAGCAATCATGCTTTGCAATGGATACTTGATTACTCGAAATATGATCAACATTTCTGCTGTGTTTTTATCCAAATTACTGATTTGGAAAAAGTCTATGAGGACAAAGTCAAGTGTATCAACCCGCAGCATGCCATTTGAAAAGTTTCCCCAGATTCACACTGATCGAAAAAAACTGATAATATAATCAATGGAGATGTGTTACCCTTCAGCATGACTCACAGACCCCAAACTTTTCCAAGTACTTAGGGTTGGCAGGATATTTCCATTACAAAATTCCGGTAACCTTTTAAAAAGTTCGTTTGCTCTTAGGGAATCCAAGCCAGCTCATAGTGAACAACACATTCCTCACTAAGTGCTCCTGGACCATCTGATTAAATTAAGTCTCTAAAATTGTCCAGAGGTTTATTTAAATATCACTGGTTTGTATTTTCTTACAAATATTGTAAGACCATTTCTTACTATTTGGGGCAGCAAAGGGAAATTCTGTTCCATTCTACTTCTTTCCATTGGCTTTAGATTCCACTGGTTTTAGAAGACAAAATCCTGGACAGAAACAAATGACACTGGGCTTGTCTTGCCTTACTATATTTCCCTTCTGCTATCTTGCCTTTAAGAGTTCAAATGTAGTGGGTACCCAAGCAGGAGATCCATCATCCTTGTGAGGAGGAGGAGAGGTGACTCTTAATCTCCTATATTAACTAACAAATTTTGGTATTTTTGTAGACACCTGAGGAGCACGTGTGGCGTACTTTGATGGGCTCTCGAATCAAAGTACCAGGGTTTCAATCCTGTCTTCACTGCTTGCAGGTTTCCTGAGTTTGGACAAATCGCTCATTCTCAAATCCTCGATTTCCTCGAAATTTCCTCGAAAAATGATTTAATAATAAGATCTGCTTATAGTGTTATTGGAGGTGGAAGTTAGATATTCCAGGTAAATTGCACAGAATAAGGTAAGTAAGTGCTCAATAAATGTCTTTCATACTACATAAGATATCCCCTGTACTAATGAGCATAGAGATAAATAATCAATACACTAATTTGCAAGAGTACACAAGAAGGGAGCACCTATTTCTTGCTAGACTGTTATGTGAGATAAGAGAAAACATGATGCATTAAGTATAGTCCAGATGTTGCCTAGTGCTGGGGGAAACTGGCTGCAACCTTTTCATTTTTTGTAACTCGTGGTTGTATGCCTTTGCCATTCTTTGTCCCCGACAGAGGGCATTGAGTCAGCATAACAGGTTTCAAAGACTAGACACATCATGATTACATCCTGTAGTATCGCTTGGCTAGCTTAACAGATAAGATATTAAAAGTAGCATATCATCAGAGAAATAGGGGAAATATCACTGTTTTGTATCGTTTTCTCTCTCTAGGGAAAATAAGTTTTCTTTCTTTTTTTTCTTTTTTTTTAGATTTAATTTATTTATTTGACAGAGACAGAGATCACAAGTAGGTAGAGAGACAGGCAGAGGGAGAGGGAGAAGCAGGCTCCCTGCTGAGCAAAGAACCTGATGCGGGGCCCAATCCCAGGAGTCTGGGATCATGACCTGAGCCAAAGGCAGACGCTTAACCGAGCCCCTCCACCGCAGCATCCCTCAGAGTAGCTTTTAAAGAAAACGAACTTTTAAAATTTGCCCAAGGAGAGCAGGACTATTATTTCCGAGATTGCTATTACTTCAGACACTGGTTGTCTTACTCGAATTTCCATAAAATATTTATGTTTAAAAAAATCTAAAAGGATGAGGCATGATAATTGAGTTTATTTTCATTTTATGGATCAATCAAAATAAAACCTTCTTAAGTCTACATCAGACCACAAGACTGAAGTTTATACTGATTTTGGATGAAAAAAAATATTTTTTTGCCTTTCATAACAACATCGATGACATAAAGCCTATCATGAATTCTTATTTTACTCCTGTTAACTTGATTTGTGTGATGTGTGATATTTACTGACCTGGCCTTCGTCTGCCTCCCTCTCTCTCTCTGTCTCTCTAAGATAGGATATTTGTCGTTCATTTGAGAACGGCAATGCTGACACGATATATGATGAGAGCCTGAGTCTGCAGACTCTTTCATCTGCGTTACTTTCTGAAGTGCATTCCTTCACGGAATCATGGTCAGTTCCACCCTTCCTAAAATAATACTATGGCACGTCAAGATCTACCTCATCCCTCCCCCACTACCCTAATTGCACATAAACCCACTGTTGTAGAATCTGAGAATAGGGGGCTGTCGGGGCTGGCTAGGTAATTTACGGGGCCCAGTGCAAAATGAAAATGCATGACCCTTTGTTCAAAAAGCCAGGAAAAAAAGTGTCATTATAAGCACTGACTTGAAAAGCTTTTTCTTGCTTCTGTGTTCTCTCTTGACCAATCATGGTAGGTTTTTGGTGTTTTGTTTTGTTTTTTTTTTTTTTAATTTTACTTATTTATTTGACAGAGATAGAGAGATCACAAGTAGGCAGAGAGGCAGGCAGAGAGAGAGGGTATTTCACTGTCCATTCTTATGTTGTGCAATGCCAATTTGGAATGTAGAGGTCAGCGTTTGAGTCACGCGAAATCACTGAAACTCCACAATTAATATTTTGTTGTTTGTGCACGTGTCATATGTATTTTGTTCTTACAAGAACGGTGGAAATGCTGCCTAAGACCACACTGTTTTCCTTTCCCTTCTGGCTGCACACACATTTTGTCCCCACCCTCTACCTTTGGTTTACTTATCAGTAAGGAAAGACAGGATGAAAAAGCGACTATGTATTGCACCATCTTCCCCTTTCCTTTTAGCTTGTCACTTTCAGCATAAAGAGTTGGTGACTACAGGGAAGTAACATGAACAGGAAGGAATATGATAGGCTTCCTTGGTGCTTTGTGTTTCGTAAAACACCATCACTTTCATTCTGCATTCGAAGGAAGTTTACATTTGAGCAGAAAAGAGGCCACCTGGGGCTGTCAGCACCCCCCACACCCATTTGACTCAGTCATGGATGTGACACAATTACCCCATACTCGCTTTGAGTCTCACTGGACTCCTGTGGATCCTGGGTCCTCCAGGATTTTGTGCTTATAGGGCATTATGAACACTATATGCAATCAGGGCAGCAAGGAATGGCTGAGAACACTCATACTGTGTATTCTCTGCTCAAAAGCTCCATTGTCCGATCAGACTTCCTCATAAAACCCAAGTTCAAAGATAAGGTTGCTAAGAACATCAACATGGTGGCAGCAGAGAATTAAACCAAGCATGGGGCTCTTCTGAGCATGGGACCCTTTTGAACGTGGGCTCTTCTAAGTATGAGGCCCTGTGTAATGGCACGGGTCTCATGGCCAAGAAGCTGACCCAATATCTTATTATGTTGGAGCTCAGAGGCTGTTCATGTGTGACAGGTAGGCTGCAAATGGTAAGTGGGAAATATGGCAGATCCTGAAAGGCTAACTACAGAATAACCATATAATCCAGCAATTCCAATTAGAAGTCTATATCCAAAAGAATTGAAAGTGGAGACTCAAACCACGTTCATTGCAACATAACTCACAGTCATCAAAAGGTAGAAACAAACCAAAGGTCCACCGACATGTGAATGGATAAACAGAGGTGGTATATCCATACAATGAAATATTATTCAGCCATAAAAATGAATAAAGTTCTGGTATATGCTGTAGCACAGAAAAAAAACTTTGAAAACATTATCTTAAATGAAGAAAAAAAAGAAAAGAAAGAAAGGAGAGAGATAGAAGACAAACCAAGAAACAGACTCTTAAGTATAGAGAAGAGACCGTACATGGGTGGAAATGGGTGGGGGATGGGTGAAATAGAGGGTAAGGATGAAGGCAGGCACTTGTCATAATGAGCACCGGGTGATACTTGGAAGTGTTGAATCACTATATTGTAACTTGAAACTAATATTACACTGTGTGTTAACTAACTAGAGTTTACATAGAAACTTAAAGAAAAAAATTGTCTTACAGCAAATAACATGGGATTTCATTCACATGAAATATTTAGAACAGGCAAATTCACAGACAGAAAACAGAATAGAGGTTGTCAGGGTTTGGGGGATGGTGAATGGAGTTACTGCACAGTGGTTACAGAGCTTCTGTTCAGAGGAATGAAAATATTTTTTGGAAGTAGGTAATGGTGATGATTGTACAATGTTGGGAATGTACTTAATTTATTGAATTATACACTTAAAATTGTTAAAATGGCAAATGTCACATGATATATATATTTTACCAAATAAAACTTGTTTAAATAAATGAGTAGAAACAAAAACCAATCTGATTAAAGGATGGGCAAAGGGTGGCTCTCTGGGTGGCTCATTTGGTTGGGTGGCCAACTCTTGATCTCAGCTCGAGTCTTGATCTCTGGGTTGTAGGTTGGGGCCCTGTGTTGGGCTCTGGGCTGGGCATGAAATGTACTTTAAAAAAGGGGGACAGAGGACCTGAATCCACATTTTTCCAAAGAAGACATACAAATGGCCAATGGATATATGAAAAGGTGCTAAGGTCACTAACAATCAGGGAAATGCAAATCAAAACCACAAGATCTCCCCATACACTTGTGAGAATGGCTATTATCGAAAAGGCAAGAGATGACAAGTGTTGGTGAAGAAATGGAGAAAAGGGAATCCTGTGTATTTTTGGTGTGAATTCAAATCGGTGCAGCCGCAGTGAGCAGCATATGGAGCTTCCTCAAAAAGTTAAAAATAGATGATCCAGCAATCCTGCTTCGGAGTATTTATCCAAAGGAAATGAAAACACTATGAGGAAGGGATATTGCACCCCCATGTTCATTATACCAATTATATCTAATTGTCCATCAATAGATGAATGCATGGAGATGTCTCTCTCTCACACACACACACAATGGAATAAAAAACATGATAGCTATAGTTACTAAGACTGTTTTGTATAACTGAAATTTGCTGAAGTGTAGAACTTTAAATGTCTCACTATTTAACTATCTCACCAAAAAAAAAAAGGCAAGATAAATATGTGAGGTGGTGGATGTATTAATTAACCAAATGATGGAATCCTTTCACAGTGTATTGAGCAAAGTAGATTAACCTTTCTATAACATAGGTGAGCTGTATCTAATTAGTTGAAGGGTTTAATAGAACAGAGCTTGACCTCCCTGAGAAACAAGGAATTCTGACAGCAGACCGCTTTTAAATCCAGACTGCAGCTCTTTCCTGGTCCCAGCCCATCAGCTCACCCTGCAGATATTGGAGTTGCCAAAATCATGTGAGACAATTTTTAAAAATAAGTCTGTGGGGGACACCTGAGTGTCTCAGTCAATTAAGCACCCAAGTCTTTATTTTGGCTCAAGTCATGATCTCAGGGATGTGAGATGGAGCCCCAGGTTGGGCTCCATGCTCAGCGAGGAGTCTGCTTGCGATTCTCTCTCTCGCCCTTCCTCTGCCATTCCCCCCGCTCATGCCCTCTCTCCTTCTCTCTCTCTCAAATAAATAAATCTTTAAATTTAAAAAAGTAAAAAATTAATAAATAAAAATAACACACGTGTCTGCATCGTGTGTTACCGTGTGTGCCTATCTATCCGAGAATGTACAGAATGTACTCTAATGCCCCAGAATATACAGAAATGTGACACAGTAGACTTGGGCTGGAAAACCTTAAGTGAATCTATTACATTGAAAATATCTCATAAAAGATGTACAAAGCCTTGTGACCATAGGGATACATTATCGCAATCCGTCCCAGGCCCTTGAAGACGCTGCAGCAGGGAGAGGCCCTCGAGCATCAGCCGGGTGAGCTCCTTGTTCAGTTCCCCTTGGTCCCATCTCCAAATCTGGAGACTCTTTCTTCTCTGAAGCCCTCCTTCCTCGTCAGCCACCCTTACTGCACGGCCCAGGTACTGTACGTCTTCTTCTCTGAGCAATGCAAAGCCATCTCCCCAGTGGTGCTCCTGCCCTGCCTTTCTGCCCTCTTCCCCCTTCAACTGTGCCGTTCCCATGAGCATCCAAACATAGGTGCCTTCTCCATCTTAAAATCAAACCTCTTTTGTCTTTGTTTCCTACCCCAAGTACCTCTCCATTTCCCTGCTTCCCTTTATAATAAAACTCCCAGCAAGTCTCTGTTGGTGCTCTCCTGTCTTCTTCTTCCACTGCCTCTTAGACCCATTCCAATCAGCATAATAGAAAACACAAGACATGGAAGACCCCAAGGGCCTTGGAGCCCCCACACCAGCCCCACACAGCTAACTTCCTTATTTCAATGAACAGGAAAATAAGCGACTGGTAAGATTTTCTGTTTTATTGTGAGTTCACATATGGCTGATCTTCATCACTGGGAAGCCCAGGGAGGTTGAGACAAGAGTGAATTCTTACCCAGATTGGCCTTGAAAGGGCTTTGCCTATGCGTTTGCTTAAAATTAAAATTTTCCCCGGGTTTTCCTGAGCCACTCGCTAAGGCTGCCAGAACAAAGTTCCTGGAGTTGCGTGGCTTAAACGATGGAAACTTCTTTTCTCATAATTCTGGAGGCTCAAAGTCTAACATTGAGGTATTGGAAAGGTTGGTTTCTCCTGAGGTCTCTCTCCTTGCCTCGCAGACAGCCACCTTCTGGCTGTGTCCTCGTGGGATGCTCTGAGCACATCCACACTCCTGGTTTCTCTTTGCATGTCCGAATTTCTTCTTCTAACAGAACGCCAAGTCATCTTGAATTAGGGCCCACCTTAATGGCCTCACTTTAACTTAATAACCCTTCTAAAGCCTTACCTCCAGGTATGGTCACATTCCAAGGTACTGGAGGTTAGGATTTCAACATCGGATTTTCAGGGCTCACAATTCCACCCACCACGGGTAGTACAAATTGAAAGCTTAAACCAGAATAAGAACCGCTTGTGTTTATGAGATCTCGGGAGAGTTTCCATTTTTTGCCCCACATCGAGGCCTAAATGGACACATTTTCTGGTCAGCATCTTTGGCAGCAGCTGGGAATTCTCAGCGCTGTGCGTTCCTGAGGGTGTCGTCCTTCGAGGATCCCTGCTTTTCACAAGAGCCTCTGCTGTGACTCACGAAGTTTCGTCCTGCATTCCTCCTTGGCATGGGGCATTACTTGGCTTTGTGGTTTTGCCTTTTCTTCCTCTGGGCCTTTGTGGATTCCCCTTACTCTGTTATGGACAGATTGATGGATTTTTAAGAAGATACACTTTTGGGGGGCACCTGGGTGGCTCAGTGGGTTAAAGCCTCTGCCTTCGGCTCAGGTCATGATCCCAGAGTCCTGGGATCGAGCCCCACATCGGGCTCTCTGCTCAGCGGGGAGCCTGCTTCCTCCTCTCTCTCTGCCTGCCTCTCTGCCTACTTGTGATCTCTCTCTGTCAAATAAATAAAATTCTAAAAAAAAAAAAAAAAGAAGAAGATACACTTTTGGGGGGAGGGATAATTTTAGGTTTACAGAAAAGTTGTAAAGGTAGTATGTTGACATCGTAACCTTGGCACATTTGTCAAAATGAAGAAACCGGTGTTGGTCCATTCCTATTAACTAAACTTCAGACTTCATGCAGATTTTGCTAGCTTTTCCACAAATATGCCTTTTCTGTTCCAGGATCCCACAGTCTGCCTCCTTGGTTTGTAACATTTCTCCGTCTTTGCTTGTTTCTGATGACTTTGACAGTTGAAGGAGTACTGGTCAAGCATTTTTATAGACTGTCCCTCAATTAGAATAGACATGACTTTTAAAGGACACCTAGTGTATCACCCAGCGTGATCAAAGTGTTTGTGGTGATACAGGCTACTATTTTTTTTTAAAGATTTTATTTATTTATTTGAGAGCGAGAGCGAGAGAGAAAGCATAAGTGGGGCGGGAGCAGCAGAGGCAGAGGGAGAAGCTGAGCAGGGAGCCGGACATGGAGCTCGATCCCAGAACTCTGGGATCGTGACCTGAGTTGAAGGCAGATGCTTAACCGACTGAGCCATCATGCTCTCCAATATTCAACACGGTGCCAGAAGAGGAAGTCTCTACCCTCTG